>NC_041392.1:602069941-602124131 GCF_002162155.2 Triticum dicoccoides | reverse complement strand
TTGCGCACGTCTGCCTCGTGTCTGCGTCGACGCAAATGAGGCCCGAATTTAGGCTTGGAATGGGTCGTCGAGCGGACGAAAAGCGAACACGTGACCGTTTGAGTTGGCACGTTGGGTCGACTTTTGTCTTCGTTTTGATCCAAACGGACACGCGCGAGCAAAATGGATCGGTGCCTTGGAGTTGCTCTATGATCAAACATGACTAGATCAGGTAAAATGCTTACCAAGTAAGAAGTCCCATTTCAAATATCATGCTTACCGTGTGAACAGTAAAATCAAAATAAATAATAAAAAATTGAAACAAATCTGATTTTTTTTTTACATGAAAGATGCTTGAGTACGCCAGGTGAGTGCAAAAATTCGTTGGCAAACGACATTCGAGGAGTTCATGCCAGAGAAGACAAAATCGGCTATGAGCAGCTAATTTTTTTTCAAACTTTCTCACATGCCTAAAATTTGTCTTCGTAAGTTTCTCGGCATTTTTTTGGAGATATTTTGATGAGACGTGCTATGGTGGGCCATGCGGTCCGACCGTACTGGCACGTGCGATAAGGGGGTCATGCCTAAGTCAGGGAGAGCGGAATTTCTTATTTGCCGCTCGTTGCCGCAAGTTGCCGGAGAAACGCACAGGCAAGCAGCCGATCAACGCGACTGGGCCGGCTCATTTGAGTAGATCGCATTGGCACTACCCCTTCGGGTTTTTTTCTTTCTCTCCGTTTTTTTATTTTTCTTTGTGGTCGGGTTTTTTTTTATTTTTTAATTTTCATTTTTCTTTTTCCAGAAATGTTCAATATTCTAAAAGAAGTTCAAATTTTGAAAAATGTTTCTGTTTTCAAATTTTTTTCCTAAATCTAAAAATGTTCCTTATTTTGAAAATGTTCTTGTTTTATCGTTTCAAAAAATGTTTATCAATTGCAAAAAATATTTGTGGTTTCAAAATTTTGTTCACAATTTCAAAAAATGTTCTCGTTTTCAAAATTTGTTTACAAATTCGAAAATTGTTCGGGGAGTTTCAAATAATGTTCGGGCTTACAAAATTTGTTCAGAAATTTAAACATGTTCTGCTTTTTTTTAATTGTTCACAAATTCAAAATACTTTCGTGGTTTCTAATTTTTGTTCGTCTTTTTTAAAATTGTTTGAAATTCCAAATTTTGTTTGTCTTTTTAGAGATGTTTGGATGTTCAAATATTGTTGTTTATTTTACAAAAAATGTTTCAAAATCTAAAACTAATAGAATTTTAAATTGTAAAAATGTTTGCATGTTATGTTTTTTTTGCAAATTCGAAAATGTTTACAATTTTCAAAAAATGTCCCTATGTTGAAAATTTGTCCACAAATTCATAAATGTTCATGTTCTTGAAATTTTGTTTGCAAATTCAAAAACTGTTTGGGAATATGAAAAAAAATCACATTTTTTTAGTTTTGTTCACAAACTCAAAAAAAATGTTCGGGAATTTCAGAAAACGTGCAAGCTTTTCCAAATTGTTCTCATTTCCAAAAAAAATCAGGATTTTCCATTGGTTCTCACTTTATAATTTTTGTTCTGAACCTAAAATGTTGTCCCCGTTTTCAAACTTTGTTCACCAATTCAAAAAATGTTCATGTTTTCAGAGCATGTTCTGGAATTTTGAAAAATGTTCACGTTCTCAAAAATGATTTGAAAATTTTAAAAATGTTAATGTTTTAAATAAATTGTTTATAATTGCAAACTAAGTTCCACTTTTTGAGTTTTGTTTACAAATTCAAAAAACATTCACATTTACGAAAAATGTTCAGGAAGTTGAAAATTTTATCATAGCTTTCAAAAGATGATGAGAAAATTTTAAATTCGTTCGCGTGTGTTAAAAAATATTCCTAACTTAATTAAAGTGTTCTAAATTTGAAGCATTGTCTGCAAGGTTTTAAGTAATGTTCCGTTTACGCCACTAAATGTAGTACTTTATGGTTCACTCTGCTAGTTTCATCAACAATGGTCAATAGGTGGACTGGTTAGCCTGACCCATATGCTAGCAGCATGTCTCTAGTTTGAATCCGAGCTCGCGCGACGCATTGTTTTTGCGATTTTTTTTCGCCAGACAGCTTGGTTTGTTCAACTCAAAATGGGCCGTCCCAGTCGGCGCGCCCTGTGCGAAGGGAGGTCTGTTTGCCGCATAATGCGGTGGCTAGGAGCTCCCAGGGAGCGTAACGCATATGCTAGTAAACTAGATTTTTTGGAGTATAAGAAAAGGTCTCAAGACTTCTTTTTTTTTGCGGGGGAAAGGTCTCAAAACTTTGAGGCTGATAGCATAGCTAAATTTGCTTGGTCTTTAGATGTTGGAAGGCATGTGTGGTTTCTTCAATCACATGAAATTGCAACGATTCCTTTGAACTAGCTTGAATGAAGAATCGTTATACAGCCTCAAAAATAAAAAGATGGCGTGTCTGGGTGGGCCGTGCTGTGCCTGGCACGTATAGCCCAGGTCGGGCCGTGCCGGCCCATTTGGCTAGGTTGTGTTTGGAATATTCCCGGTCCATTACTCTTCTCCCATTTCTCAAGAAAAAACACTCGTCTCCCCGGTCGGCTCCAAGCCTCCAACCCAACCACAGCGGGAGCGAGCACACGCGCGCGCTCCAATATCCATGGATGCCTGCTGCCTCGTCCGCCGGCATCTTCACCCACCGCTGCAGCTTCCGCCCCTCCAGCGTCTGACTCTAGGACGCCGCGGCTTCACCATCGCCGTCGCCTGCTGCTCGACCGCGCCGGACCACCACCGGGAGCGGCCGTGGGAGTCCTACGACCGCTCCATCCAGCCCCACGCGGGGTCCGACCTCGCCCGCTCGCTCCAACTCCTCGCGGACATGCAGGCCGCCGGGATGCGCCCCAGCGCCGCCGCCTACGCGCGCCTCATCCGTGCGCTGGCCCGCGCCGGCCGCGCGCTCGAGGCGGAGGCGCTCCTCCTCGAGATGCGCCACCTCGGGCTCCGCCCGGACGCCGCGCACTACAACGCGCTCCTCGAGGGCCTCCTCGCTCGGGCGCACCTCCGCCTCGCCGACCGCCTCCTCCTCCAGATGGCCGACGACGGGGTCGCGCGGGACCGGCGCACCTACACGCTCCTGCTGGACGCCTACGCCCGCGCCGGCCGCCTCGAGGACTCGTGGTGGGTCCTCGGCGAGATGAAGCGCCGGGGGATCCGGCTGGGCACCGCCGGGTACAGCACGCTGGTGCGGCTTTACAGGGACAGCGGCATGTGGAAGAAGGCCACCGACCTCATCATGGAGATGCAGGAGCTCGGGGTGGAGCTCGACGTCAAGATTTACAACGGCTTGATCGATACGTTCGGCAAGTACGGGCAGCTCGCCGACGCGCGCAGGGTGTTTGAGAAAATGCGTGGGGAGGGGATCAAGCCGGACATCGCTACGTGGAACGCTTTGATTCGATGGCACTGTCGGGTTGGGAACATGAAGCGTGCCCTGCGATTCCTTGCTGCTATGCAGGAGGAAGGGATGTACCCGGACCCGAAGATCTTCATTACGATCATCAGCAGGCTGGGGGAGCAAGGGAAGTGGGATGAGCTCAAAGAGCTGTTTGATAAAATGAGGAATCGAGGGTTCAAGGAGAGTGGTGCAATATATGCAGTTTTGGTTGACATTTACGGTCAGTATGGCCACTCTCGCGATGCCCAGGAATGTGTAGCTGCTCTTAAAGCTGAAAACCTGCAGCTTTCTCCTAGTATCTTCTGCGTCCTGGCGAACGCTTATGCTCAACAGGTTAGTGCCACTGGAAATGGAGCAAACCAATTTCATAGTGGAATGATATGTTCTTTAATATCTCCCAGTGCATGCTAAGATTTCCTGTCAAAACAATGATGTTAAGTCTCCAGAAGAATTAATAACACAAACCGTAGTTCTGGTCCTAGAATAGTGATCGGCTATAAATAATTCACTGGAAGTCCAACTTTTTTCTGCTTAAATCGGTTACATCAAACAATAAGATTGCCATGGCAAATAATTACATCTGTTGGGTAGATTTTGTATTTTGTGTTATGCAGAAACATAAGTGAGCCGACTTGCAACTTCTTTTTTGCCATGTGGTACATTAGCTTATCCAAAACAGTATGCCCCAAGAGCGAGTAGTTTGGCATTACTTGCTACTATATGGTTGTAATAGTATAAAAATCTTGAAATATAGCCATTGTAGTTGTTTTCTCCTTCAAAAGAAGCTTAATTAGTACCGTTAACATCAATATATATCTGCCTCTTAGCACTTGAAACTCTGAAAGTTACATCGAGAAATTACAGTACCATTACAGGCAACTATATTTGCTAGGTAGATTTTGCATTTTGTGTTACCTTGAGCTGATTTAC
Source organism: Triticum dicoccoides (assembly GCF_002162155.2). Classification (NCBI taxonomy): domain Eukaryota; kingdom Viridiplantae; phylum Streptophyta; class Magnoliopsida; order Poales; family Poaceae; genus Triticum; species Triticum dicoccoides. The sequence goes on along the minus strand of NC_041392.1, from coordinate 602,119,786 downwards.
ATGAACTATTTTCCATCTAATTTAGCGATTTAGCTGATTCAGGGTTGCCTGTGAGTGAGTACTTTGGCATAGCTTGCTACTGTGCATGAATAATTATTTTGACTGAAACTTTGCATGAATATTGAGTTTTGTCAGTTTAGTCGCCTTTTCGCTGATCTCAAAACCATCAGTTCCTGTCTGTCCTTTTCTTCTTGTGCACATCATATTGCTTTGGCTTTCCCATTTCAGGGTTTGTGTGAACAAACTGTAAGTGTTCTTCAATTGATGGAGGAAGAAGGAATTGAACCAAATCTCGTTATGTTGAATTTGTTAATCAATGCTTTTAGTACGGCTGGAAGGCACTTGGAGGCACTAGCTGTATTTCAGCATATCAAGGACAGTGTATGTACTTTCTCCTGAATGAGAATGCTGTTATTTTTTTGGTTCTTGTTTGGGTGCCATGATTTTACTTTCTTCGCACTCTCTCTTACCATGGCTTATTCTTTCTCAGGGTATGAGCCCAGATGTTGTCACTTACACTACTCTAATGAAGGCTTTCATGAGAGTAAAAAGATATGAGAAGGTCCGCCTGCTGTATTTGTAGTTTTGATTACTTCAGTTGCTTAAATATCCATATGCTTTGTTGCCGACAGAAAACCTTGGTAAAAACAATGGGATTTTTTCAGCTATTAACTCTTAACTATAGAAGAGTTCTTTTTGGGTGACATGCAATTGCAACTCTCTCCTTAGCTAATGAAGATTTAATTTTCTTGATACGGTGCCAATTATGATTATATATACTATTGAGATTTTGAACCATTAGAGAAATCTACGTGCCTGGATAATTTGACGAGCTTGAAATAGTTTTCTCATTTTCTTGAACAGGTTTCAGAAGTATATAGTGAAATGGAGCGTGCTGGCTGTACCCCAGATAGAAAAGCTAGGGAAATGTTGCATGATGCGTCTGTTACACTGGAACAAATGGGATGTAAGTGTTTCATTTGCACTTTTGCAGCTGTTTTCTTGTGGTTTTCAAGGATGTATTGGTTGACGCATGCTTTGCCAGATTATTGAAATTGGAACCCCAGCAGCTCTGAAGTGGCTCTTATGTTAATGTCTATAACTACAAGAACCCCTACTTTGCTAGCACATGCTTGATGGATCTCTTGTAAAGTAAAATGTAAGTGCGCTGATTGTATTTACTCTGAAATTTGCATATAAATGGTTCTCCGGCTCTCCTAATCTCGTAACACTTATGATGTCCTTTCGCATGAAGTTGCCCCTTTATATATTTTTTATTTTCTTATATAAGTTTTTTGGGGGAATAGTTTGGATTGCTTACCACATGTGTCACGTGGTTATTTTCTTATCAGTTTTGCTAAAGCACATCTAGATATGCTGAATGAGATGAAAACAACTTAAATAGTACCTTGATTAGGACAAGGAAGGTTAGGCCTCAACTTAATATTATCTTCCAAATTGAGGAGCTCCTGCGCTCCTGATTTCTTTGAATTGAAACAAAAAGTGTTCGAACGGCTTCAACTTCTATGAAGTATAATAAGTGTTGTGCAGATGTTCATTTATCACCTACCCATTTCATATTTGAAGGTATGGTTCTCACACTTTGGCCCTTTTTAAAATGGCAGAACATGAGACAGCAATTACTTTTCACACAGAAAGGTTCTAGTCCACGTGCTGTGTTTCGTGGAATCTGGAGAATCTCCCTCTGGCATTTTCTCCAATGGAGGTCGTTTGTTGTGGAGTAATAATGGGGCCAGCAATCACAAGATTCAGAACAACCGTGATTCTTCCTCAGTTTTAGTTAGACTGGAGCTCTGAGGTCGAGCATAAGTTCAAATCATCCGGCGCCTGCATATTTCTGGCTCCACAATGCAGGTATGCAAACAAACAAACAGCCCATCGCTATTACCTTCATTTACGACGTAGGATCACCTGATATGTGCTTGCCTTTGTACTGGAGTTCAGATTTCATAGTCGAGGAAACAGTTAAAGGAGACTTTCGGGGATCTGGACAGGAAAAAGATGGTGAAGTGTATCATAAGTTTGAAATTCCATTCGTTGCCCTCTTCCTGAACCACACTGCATCGTGGTTTTCAGAATATTAGGTGTACTGAGCTTTGACTTGTATATCATCAGGATAGCTTATGAAAACAATCATCTTTGGAAGTAGACAACTCAGATGATTCTCTGTAACCATTTTCATAGGGCTACTTTTTTTTGTCTTCACTTTACATTCCCTCTGCCTCCGCCAATAGGCTGTGAACTCGAAATAGGATCAAATAATTAGGTTAAGTGTCACTGTCCCTGTGTTTGTCTGTGTGCCGCAATCTCTAGTATTATTCTCTCGCCCAACTTGTATTTGTACTGAATTTACTAATAGGCAGATTATATCTTTGTCAAGTTCTGTACCTTGGTGCATGTAATGGTGGTTATGGTTTGTGATTTTAGACATAACTCGTAGTAAGAATATAAGAAACAAGAACAGAAGATCCAACATTTCCATACACCTCTCTTCGTCTAAAACAGCAGAATTTATATCCCTCTTTCTGAAGTCCAACTCATATATAGCTAGTACTACTATGCATTGCAACCTAAACATCTTCATATATATAGTTTGTGTGTCCAAGCCAGGGAAATTTTCCGAAAAGATGAAGCAGAAGCTTTGGAACACAAGGAAAGCAGAGCAGAAATCTCTTCACTTGAGCTCGTCGTCGTCGTCGTCGATGTCGCTGAGCAGGTCGTCAATGGCGTCCGTGTGCGTCATGCGCGCGGAGGCCTGCTTGACCCACCGCGCCATCTTGGCCGTCTCCCTGCTGACCTTGACCTGCTCCTCGAGCGCCTTCTTGAGCTTGCGCTGCTGCTCCTTGAGCTCCGTGACCATCCTCCTGTTCTCGTCGCCCCACTCGCCGGCGTCGATGCCGAGGACGTCGTCGCCCGGCGCTCCTCCGACGCGGTCCTTCCTGCTCCTCGCCGCCGGGGCCCTCTGCGGGGCCTTCTTGGGCGAGAAGGGGAAGCAGCACGCCTGGCGCGGCGGCGGCGGCGACAGGGAGCCGTCCTCGTCCCTGCCCCTGTTCCGCTCCCTCAGCGTCGGCCGGCCGCGCCCTGCCCCGAAGAGCCGCTCCATGTCCTCCTCCTCCTCGCCATCTTCTCGGACCGCGGGGACGCTCTTCTTAGGAGGATCAGACTGCGGCTGCGGCGGAGGGCTCTGCTCCTTTTGCTGGCTCGCCGGGGCGACCGGAGCGGGGGAGAGAGGGTCCGCGTGCGGTTGCGGGAGCGGGTCGGCGGGAGGATCGTCGCGGCGCTGCGGCGGCGCGGTGGCGCTCCGGCCCAGTGTCTTGGCGGGCGGCGCGGGGGCGGTGGGGAGGGACTTGAGCTTGCGGAAGCGGGACTCGAGGCTGGACGGGAGCGCCGAGTCGTCGAGGCCGGCTAGGTGCGCGGTGTTGAGCCTGGCGATCTGCTCCAGCGCGACCAGGTCGGCCGCCTCCGCGAGGATGGCGTCCACCGCCGACATCCCGCCGCCGCCAGCTCCCTTGGAGTACGCCATGGCCGGACCCGACGGCGCCGCGAGGTGGGGATCAGGAGTTCAGGACTGAGCTCTCCAGGAGTGTGAAAGAAAAAGAGTGTGGGGCGCGGCCGGTTTGGGCGTGGGCGCGGCCGGTCAGTGTCCGGGCCGGAGAACTTGGTGGGCGAGGGAGGAGGAGGGGGCGCGGAGCCGTTTTGTCACGTCCGGCGCGTGGTGGAGCCCCGGACCACCTTTCCCCGCTCCGCTCCACCTCGGATGCCTCTGGGGGCTTTTGACCGTTGTGTGCCCCGGGCTGTCTACGCGCTGGCTGCGTGGAAAGGCGCGCCACCGCCTTCTCCGCCACCGGCAGGGCGCGCTGCTCCGGCGGCCGTGGAGACTCGGTCGGTCTCGTCGCGTGACCCGGCGCCAGCACTCCGGCTTATATGGGCACGATCAGAAGGTCCTTTCCTCGTTCCAAAAAAGAAACTGTTCTTTCCTGTTCAGCGAAGATGAAAATTGGCAGGCTCTCGATACATGCATGGACACATTGATCCACCGTTTCCATGCAATGAAGAGCGAATCAGGCTGCAATTCATCGCGAATTACTGCGCAGGGATTCGGGGCTTCGGGCACGTTTTTATGGGGAAAACATACGTGCTGTTGTTTTTTTTTTGAGTTGGAACATGATCGACATTTGAGAGGACATTTACAACTTTCATATTCATATAAGCCCCCTTTTCAAAGAAGAGAGAAGAGATAATGAGGGGAGAAGGAAAAGTGGGCTTGTGATGAGGTCTAAGCCTCTCTTTTTTTTGCGAATAATGAGGTCTAAGGCTGAGTTGGCGCCGTAGACACGTCCGGACTCCCCTATTCTCCCATTAATTTCGGACAAACTAGAAAATTTTCGAGGTCCGAGTATATATGTGGACATTTGAGGGTTAACGTTGGAGGTAGCGAATAGCGTTGGAGATGCCCTTACACAACGACTTGGTAAATGTGTTTGTGGTAAGGTGAGAGCGGACCTATGACAGTGTCTGACATGCATCAATTCTCTTGTTCAGTCTGTCTGATCTGGACAAATAAGAACAAAGTAGGGGATGTCCTTGAAGATGCCATTAGATTCTACTCATCTTTATAGAACACGTTTCTTCTACTCGACCGAATTTGTCTAGATGGTGCTTGTGGGAAAAAAAAGACATCCGGTTGTATTTTATTTATTTTTATATAAAAGAGCCCTTCTCCCTCCGTTTTCATTTACTTGAAACCTTTTTTCTTTACAAAAGCTAGAGCTAAGACAAAAGAAAAACAGAGTTCAGATGGGAAGGCTAAAGCTCAGCTAAGGGACTACTCCCTCCGTCCGCGAATAAGTGTACTTCTAGTTTTTGTCTTAAGTCAAAGTTTTAAAATTTTGACCAACTATATACAAAAGAGTCATAACATATACTCCCTCCGTCCGGGTTTATTAGGCCTCTCAGCATCACAAGCATGTCCCCTTTTATAAGGCCCCGCTTTGAAAAGGTGCATGCATGCAACCATTTCATTGGTTGCATTGAAAGCCATTGTTGTTGGTGTCATGGCTGGAAAATTAATACACTTCATGCATGCTTTTTCATTGGCTGTATGCATGTGAGAGAGTGCATTGGAAGTGGAATGAAAAAATTAATATGGGCAAATTACTACTATGTATCTTGGTCTAAGAGAAGTTGTCTTTAGGCCTAATAAACCCGGACGGAGGGAGTATGACATCAAATTTTGGTACATTATGAAAGTATATTTCAAAATAGATCTAGTGATATTAATTTAGTGTCATAAATGCTAATACTTTTCTCTATAAAGTTGGTCAAAGTTTTAAAACTTTGACCTAAGACAAAAGATTAGAAGTACACTTATTCGCAGACGGAGGGAGTACATCCAAATCGAAGTTTAGACAAGCTTAAATGAACCATATCTTACAAGTTCATAGGACAAGAGGTGAAGTTCTTCGGGAAGGAGGAAAGCAGCATGTGTGAGACTTGTATGAGATCTCACATTAGGTGACATCATGTGATCAACCAAAAAAACATATTTTGACATTTAAAAAAATCTGAAATTATTTCACAACATTCATGTGGGGGTATGTCTACAACTTTGAAAAAACCAGCTCCAAACTCGATGTACATTTGGAGATTCAAAAAGACAAATTCGAATGTGAATAGTGGCATCTTTGAGTGAATAGTACTTTGACACTATTCACGTCCAATTTTTTTCTTTTTTGTTTCTATTAATGTAGGTCAAATTAGGAGTTGAAACTTTTTTAGGTTGAACATCAACCATTGATGTTTATCTAACATTTTTTTAGAATGTTTGAACATGTAGATTAAAAAAAATCGATCTCATTGATCTCACCTAATGTGAGATTTCCCACAAGTCTCCCCCAAAGCACTCCTGGTGCTAGATTCAAACTGAGGATCGACATAGCCTCAGTACACCTGGTCTTCACCCTTGCATCGCCTTGAACATCTCACTAGCAATTTGCTCTATTAGTCTTGTTCCCCACTTCAATACCATTGGATTTTCCTGCTTTAGCTACAATATTGATCAAGCATTAATCTAGTAACGAAGCATAGCTATCAATGCAGCGGGATCATTAATTGTTTTGCATGTGAAGCATATATCATTTCTACTCTTCCAAATTGTTCGGAACAACAACAACAATTCCAATAGAAACCAAAGGTGTAGATTTTTCTTTGGAAAGCTCTTGACCATGGGCCCAAAGCATTGTTTCAAATCATGAGGTACAAATTTAAAATTAGAAGTATGTTACAGCAAACACCAAAATAACATAGCTATTGAACAAGTAAATAACATATGATCTACTCATTAATCTTTGCCAGAAAAGGGCAGGCCTTGCTACCAATCCAAACCCTCCTTAACCAATACATGGTCCACTTGGCAGTGGCACGATGAACGATGATAGTGGCGCGACAGTCAGTGGTGCTGCTAAGAGGGCGGGCAGCGTGGGTGGTGGTGTGCGAACGTCGGTGACATGCGGTGGCAGCAGCGGTGGTGCGGCGCGCGATGGTGCACTGAGAGAAGGCCGAGAGAGGACTGGATTTTCGGTGACTACCAATAAGGGAGAATGGGAGCTGCTAGACTTGTTTTTTGACCCAACTTCCCCGTTACCATAAACTTATTGGAGAAAGGGGATCTGTTGGAGTATCTACAACAGATGGCCAAAAAATTGGTGTGTCTCAAGCTTCTTCAACGTTGAAGAGGGGTGCGGGAATGTTTCGACCGGCGTCAACGGGTGTCTGGCCTCGGGGCGGCCTACGGAGTGTCGGTGACAACGAAAATTGGTCGGTGCCGGTAAAGTTTCACTTTGGCGGAAACCGCCGCAATTGAATTAGTTTTGGCCAACAACAAGTGATGTATATTTTAACAGCAATACCAAATTTAATAGTTGTAATTTTATCTTTAAGTAAAGCATCGAATTTTGATGCACACAATCTAGCCAAATACTCTCTCTTGCTTGACCAGGGTCGTCACTTGTGGCTTATCTCACCCATGGCCTAACTTGTATCCCTCTATATCTATATCTATATCTATATCTATAACAATATAAAAAGACCCAAATGGGCAGATCCAAAACATCTCGACCGTCAAATCATGTTATCTAGCGGTTAAAATCACTCCAATGTTGAGCACCAAACACGTTTAACGCTCTAATTATCCACCACTGCCATTGATTATAAACACGTTTGACTCAACGCTATCCCTTGAAATCTGCCATGTAATTAATATCCTATCATTCCCGTGAAAATGTAATTGATATCTTATCAAATACCAACGTGCAACAGATATATCTTACCTAATATAACGTGCAACTAATATCCTATCTAATATAAACGTGCATTGCACGTACATTATTACTAGTGTCCAAAAGGATTAAGAAAGTTTTGGCTCCCCCCAAAGAAACTAGAAGTGATGTATATTTGCATCACTTGTAGCAAAAATTTAGGCATATTTTTTTTACAAAAATTGAGCACCAGTATAGGGCATGTATCAGAGGCTTTTTTTTTTGGTTTCCAATATGACCTAGACGTGGTCTCGGCTATTTTATCTTTGTTACAGTCAACCAAAGGACTCCTCTGGAAAAAAAACACCGACCCCTCTCCCCTCCCCTCCTCTCTTCTCGAGCCTCGACTCGTGTCTCCTCTCCTTCCACAGAGAGACAGACCACCACCGCCGCACGGCCCGCGCGACCTCCCCCGCGCTCCCCTCCGCCGCCGTATTGATTCCGCCGCGCTGCTGGGAGCCATGGCAGGCGGCTCTAGGGGCGGCTTCCCCGCCTGGATGACCGCCGCCGCCGCGCGCATCGACCTCTCCGGCGGCGCCGCCGCCACGTCCGGCTCGCAGCCTCCCCAACCCGCCCCTCCGGCCGCGGTGGTGGCCGACCAGGAGCTCGGGATGGCCGAACGCGCCCTCTCCGCCGCAAGCGCCGCCTTCATCTCCGCCATCATCGTTAACCCTCTCGACGTCGCCAAGGTACGGGCTCTTCCCAGTTTGTCCATTATCTGGGGGTTAGTCCTTTTGTACGATTCGTGATGGCTAATAGGTCGTGGTTTTCGTCTCCCCGTGCAGACGAGGTTGCAGGCGCAGGCGGCGGGGGTGCCTTACTACCAAGCACCCCAGATGGCGGCGCTCGGCCCGGATGCGGTGAGCAATCCGACCCCTTCTGTAGGCTTGTGTTTCGTTTTTGCTGCCTCCAATTTGAAGTGTGGATGATACAACCGATTCTGCAAGAAATTTCTGTTGGTCCCATAATATACCCCTTTGAAGCCAGAAAACAGAAGTACCCATGACAATAGGCGTCGTGTGTGTAAGCCTCTATCATTTGTAGATTAGGTTTGTGTGCTATCACTGTGGGAGTTGATGTGTCAGTTGGTGCGATCCAGTGTGTGTATTGATAGTTATATTTTCAATGTAGGAGATTGCTTGGTTTTGTTAAATTTCGTCCTTGGCTAGCACTTCTGGTAATATTTCTTGTGTTGCGGATTAAGTTTGCTATCAGAATCGCTTCGCCAACGTAGACCACATGCATTTCATTAGATGTCGGAAATTCTATACATCTACTTATTTCTCTTATTTGTTTGTTCAACAAGCAGTGGTGATAATTTTCATTAGTGCACTCTGTGGTTGCACAACGTGCTATTTGGGGTGGGTAGCCTTAGCCATGTTCTGTTTGGGAATGAACTACGGGTGACGAGAATACATATAGCATTCACTATATCATTATGCTTGAAAAACGACCGGATAAGCTGTACCACAGGCTGGCAGGAGAGGTTATGATAATTTTGACAGGTGATTTAATCCTCCACCGATAAGCAACTGGAGTTGGGATGTGAACAGTGTTGCAGATACTGGGAATGGTAGCCAAGATGATTGTTCTCAATAACGGTGCAGATTTGATCCTTCCGTAGGTAGATAAAGCATGTTGGTTTTGTCACCTTGTTGCTGATTTTGTTTGCGATTGGCAAATTCTATTATTTCTAATTACATGCATTTCAAATCTACTGTAGTGTTTCCTGGAATGTAATCTGGAGCGGGGTTGTGCATAAGAAGAAAATGGGCATTAGAAATCTCTTGAAACTGCGATCATATTCCAGAACCAAAGTTATTCATGTTTACATAATAATAATTTTTCATTAATTTAATGCTTATTCATGTTAATCGTCTGAATGAACTCAACAGTTCCATTGTTCTAGGTTAGCCATCAAACAAATAACCTATTTATTTCTTGTGCTTACTAGAGGAATGCTGCTTATGCCTTCTTTCCAGATACTGTCTGAGTTGCGATGCTCTCCATCATGCACACGTGGTATTGTTTTGGGAAGTGAACCTATTTGCCCACCTGATTGCTTTCAGTACAAGGGAACAGTTGATGTATTCTTGAAAGTTGTTAGACAGGTAATGCAGCGCAAATGCCGTTTGCTAGTTTCTTATGTTAGTATTAACATCCTGTGGATACTGATACTTGATATATTTGCTCATCGGTTGTTTCAGGAAGGATTTGGTAGATTATGGAGAGGTACAAATGCTGGCTTGGCATTAGCTATACCAACTGTGAGTCTCTTGCTCTGTCACACTGCATTCTGTTGTGCTTTTTGTTGCGTTATTATTAAAAAAAACTTCTTCTGTGAAATCTGTATAATCATGTTAGTACCTCCAACCTCTCAGGTATGTGTGGAGTAGGCAATATAGCTTGCGCTTCTCCATGCCATTTGCACCTGTTTTCAAGAACAAATTCGGTGTTTTTACAGATCTGCTGATACATGTAAAACTCATCTTAATAGAAGAAGCCATATATGAAACTGTTATTAATCTGCATATGTAAATAATAGTTTGTATGAGCAAATAATTCTGTAACCTAAACAATGTAAACACTTTCATTTTTGTCTTCTGTCCTCAGACATTCTGTCTGTTAAGTAAGGCAGATATCATCTAGCCTGCACATATTTGTTGATCGTTTTCAAGGCGTCCATAAGGCGGTGCTTGAGTGGTAAGGCGCCCTGAAATTTTTTCCGCCTTAGGCGCTGAAGTATACATTAGGCGGTAAGGCGGGGGTTGACCGCCTTTGGACGCCTTGATTTACTCTCAGTTTATCATATCTTAGTGAATGTATAACACACCCTAAACTAATGTTGTCCATGATCATGTTTTTGATCTCAAACAGGTTGGAATATATTTGCCTTGCTATGACATATTCCGCAACAAGATTGAAGATTTTACAAGAAGCAATGCTCCTGGGTTGACACCATATGCCCCACTAGTAGCAGGATCAGTTGCACGTTCACTCGCATGCATTGCTTGTTCCCCAATTGAATTGGCAAGGACACGGATGCAGGTAAATATCCAGTTAGTATATTTCATTTCATGTCAGATAAATAATCTTGAGGACAGTTTTGTTTGCACAATTTTAGGGGCCTATGTAATACTCCCTCCGTTCCTAAATATAAGTCTTTGTAGAGATTCCACTATGGACTACATACGGAGTAAAATAAGTGTTACACTCTAAAATGCATCTATATACATCCGTATGTGGTTCATAATGAAATCTCTACAAAGTCTTATATTTAGGAAAGGAGGGAGTACATATTTTTTCTCGTTTTATAGAAAGTAGTATCAAATAGGAAGATGGTGTTTTGGTGAGCAGTAATAAACTAAAAAAAGTAAAACAGTTCAAAAGTCATACTCCTATATTTTTTTTACAACAAACATGTTTGTGTCTTCTAACCGCGTGCAAATTTTTGTGAAGAGACGGCATGTTTTGATCTGGGCAAAAGAACATCTGTTTTGAATATCCAATCAAGTAACTATTTATGTTAACAGGCGTATAAGGAATTTCAGCCTGGAGTAAAGCCTCCTGGAATGTGGAAAACATTGCTTGGTGTTCTTTCACCACATGCAAGTTCAAGTCAGAATGGTATGTTGGTATAATTCGTTCTCATTTTGTATTAGCATATTGGTTTATGTTTTCACATCATAATATCAATCATGTTTTTCATTTTTAAATTTGTTATTTTCCAGTAGTCTGTTTTGTTTTCCTCATTCCAACAACCTGAACTCTTTATTTTTGAGGCAAGAAATTGTTCTGATTGATGAATTAATTAATGCTGAAGCAGTGCAAAACTATCGTGTTCTATGGACGGGTGTGGGGGCACAGCTTGCTCGGGATGTTCCATTCTCTGCTATATGCTGGTCAACGCTGGAGCCGGCAAGTCCATGTTGTTCATGTTTTAGATATGCTAAACCATTTAACAGTTGCTTTGGTATCCATCTAATCTTGTTGAGGTTACCATGCAGATTCGAAGAAAGCTGCTTGGTCTTGTTGCAGAGGACGGTGACGCAGCTAGTGTGTTGGGAGCGAACTTTGCTGCTGGCTTTGTAGCAGGTAGTCTTGCTGCTGGTGTTACATGCCCTCTTGATGTTGCCAAGACAAGGAGACAGATAGAGGTTTGTGTATTTCATATTTTCTGTAGTCTGTTTTCTGTGCTATTCTGGAAATAGTCATGAGAGCATTATTTTCAGGTTTGCTCCACACACCATGACCCCCATGAAGCACCATCTCATTTTTACCTGCCATCAATTTCATATGTTCTATTTTTTTCATTGCCTTGCTTTAAAATTTGCGTATGTTTTTCCACTTCAGAAGGATGCCCAGAAGGCAATGAGAATGACCACGAGGCAAACGTTAGTTGATATATTGAGGTATGTCTTCCACATACTGTGAAGTTTTAAGAAGCATTTCGTTCCAAACCAGTAAAAATTTACATTTCTGCTTGGTAGCCGACACGCAACCTACAATTGTCAACTGGGCTTGTATGTTAATTAGAGCCATGATTTAGTCAGCTGTTTGAGTTGGGCTTGGGCTAGCTTGCTGGGTCGGGCAATATGGGTCAGTCAGAGCATAATATAAAAGCATCCCTGTATTTCTACTGAACTTTGACAGAGAAGCAATAACAATTTCCACTTGAAAAACCAACCAGGTCTCATAAACTTAACAGTCGCCAGTGCCCTCTAGTTCACATAAGGAGCTGTTCTGGACACCGCTTTCCCCGAAAAGCTACATGAAAGTATGAAACACTAATTATTGGAATATATTTACAAAACCTAACAAATTTATATTGTGAAAATAATTTTCTAGATTTTTTTACATATCATGATATGTATCTAGTGTAAATAATCAAATAAATATCCATAGCCGTGGTCCGTGGACATATGCACTGCATTGGGCACATCATATTTACTAATGCACTAGCTTGCCAAAATACACATCTGGAAGTCTTGAAAATATTTGGAAGAAGAAAGAGGCATACACAATGCACTTCAATCATGCTGCATAGCTTTTAATCCAAATCCATCATAGCATGATGTGGGGAAAAAGACAATTCAAACTGTTAACAGCAATGAATAGTACCATGCTCGTATAATTGATTGTTAGATTTGCCCTTTTTGCTTGAGCTGTAGATGGAATTCGGATTCAACATTTTGAGACATGACGGATGTATATTGTGCTAATGTCGTCAAATTTTGTTTAGAATTTTTCTTTACATACAAATGATCAATCCACACCCTCTGACCACCTCTTAATTTTTGTGGAAGCTCCTCTTGTGGGAGACCCATAGCCTTGCAAAGGGTTTAGGATCAGTTAGCTAGTTATGTTCATGATCCAATTTGCCTAGTACAAAATCATGGCTTGCTTATTTATGATATATCCTTGAATCCTTGAACGAAGATGAAGTGGATTGGATCAGGTTTCATGATTGCTCTTGTTTTCTGTTTCTCCAAAATTTTGGTGCAATGTCCTGTTGGAGCCTTTTCTTGTGTTGCCTTTCCAAGTCATTAACCTAGAGAGGTCATGACTGGGGAAGTTATGTTCATTCAAACTTTGTAGCTGTAGTCATAGAATCATCCTTCACATATTGTAATCCGCTCGCTGTCCTTTCCACTCTGATCTATTTTATCCTGCTAGGTCTGAAGGTCCAAAAGGCTTGTTCACTGGTGTTGGTCCACGCGTCGCTCGTGCTGGACCATCAGTTGGTATTGTCATTTCCTTTTACGAGGTCGTCAAGTATGCTCTTCACCAAAGGAACATGTCATGACCAGGATTTTGTCCGGAAGATAAAACCACCACCTTCTTTTGTAGTAACATGACATTCCCCAGATCTGTCTAGTTTATGCCAGCCACTCGAGCTTTGGGCAGGGTAGGGTGTGGTAAAGGCTCAAATTAGAGGATCAAAGTGAGCAGCAATCAGGCATTATTTTTCCTGGACGAGGTCCAGTTGTCTCCTGGTAATAATGTTTAAAGGCTTTCAGTTTTGCTGCGGAGCGAGCTCCAGTTTTGTCAGAGGGGAATGGACCATATAACTTTGATTAACTTACGTAGGAAGATGAATGTAGTGTAAGATGTAGCATTGATGATGATCAATAATACCTTGCGCTTTGTACGCTTAAAACTACAGAATAATTTTGTTTTGCCTTGTCTCAAATGCTGATGGATTGCCCTGAACCGGTTGCAAGGAAAATGTTCACTGGTTTCCTAGTTTCAGCAGCAGTTAAAATCCAGGACATCAATCTTGATACTAAGAGATGGGATGGGCTGCATGCTCACCTTGAATTGCCGTCACGATCAAGATTGTTAAGAAGAAAAAATGTTCAGGATCTAGAGCTTTGGTGGCTGCTATCAATTCACTTCAGGTTCTCTATGCCTCCTTCCATTCTATACTTGGTATGGATGCAGGCGGATGCGTCTGCATTGGGGCCGGAAATTTATTACTACTTTAAAGCTTGTGCTATAATTAGAGCGAAGTGTTGTTACTTAAAGTTCGTGCTAGCTTTACTTAAAATTCCTAATATTTGGTCACCTCTTGAAAGAGAGAACGGTCCAGTAGAGTAGATGGAAAATAGCGCAAGTCTCGTGTTGGAGCATGTTTTCTTTTGCACTTTATATGTTGGCGCATGTGGCTTTATGGGCCGGAAGCCCAGAACAGGGTTGGGAATCCTCTTGCTAACTCTGTGCATTCGATTTACTGGTTCGATTTATATGGTTTTTCGGTTTGTATGGTACTAATACTTTGCTAAATACTGCATGATATTAAAGATGGTTTGGTTCCAGTATATACCAAATTATTTTGGTACGGTTTAGGTATATTATATACCATAAAACCAAATTGATGCAAATTTGAAAATGATGCGTAGTAATGTACAAAATTATGACTCAAAACACATACCTATTTATACAAAGAGTATAATATAACTATATACAAGTATGTATGCATGCATGGATTCGATGGTTATGTACGTACTTAGCATTCTTTGAAGATAAATATGACTACGTTACAAGAAAAATGGATGTGTTTAACAGGAATCTGGTTGATGTGTAAAAATTGGCTACTTATATGGTTGGTTGACTCGAGAAATATAAATATATTTTTTGCTTTCGTTTATTTATTCGCTTAATTGTTCGGCTTCTTGGTATATGCCATGAAAACCGAAACTCGAAACTATATAAAAAGTTCATACCATACCGAAATCATAAATCATAGTAAACGTAAAATTGGTTTGGTTTGGTTCATTTTCGGTATGTTTTCTTGGTTCTGTTTTGAAATGCAGAGTGACCTCTTGCGAGTAGTAGAGTAGTTAGGTGGCGTTTGGTGTGGACCGTGGAAACACATGTGCACAGAAGCTCATTTTAAAGAACAAAATCAATGTGTGCGTGTGTGTGTGGGCGACCGAATCAAATCAAGTGTCCTCTTTCTTGTCCCGCTCATCGAATCAAATCAAAACAATAGACAACCAGCTGCTCCACACGGACCATTCCGAGTTCCTTTTGCACGCGATCTTTGAACCAGAGACACAAGTTACACGGACGCAGCCGTGCGACCGTGCATAAAGCGGTTCGGTGTGCTAGTAGTACACGTACTACTACCTGGTCTTTTATTAATTCCACTTTTACCGGTAACCTACCAGACCCCGGTTGTTAGGGCTGATCGAACGGCTTACGGTCTCGGACGGGGGGTCGTACCAGTTCGACCGTTTCGTCCAGACGGGGTCGTGGTGCCACCGACGGCTGTGATCGATCGATCGGTCGGTCGGTCCGTAACGGGAAAAGGATCCCCACAACGTACAACGGGGATGTCAGAGCGCATGTCAGCTGCGTCATCGAGTGCGTGCAGGCAGGTCAGGGTGGGGGCGGGCGACGGACGGAAAGGGCGCAGATTGAAGATCGCACTCGCTCGCTCGCTCGCTCGCGCCATGCGACTGCAAGCCACCAACGCAGCGCGGGATTGAGGGACGAAAGCGTGCAGAGGAAGGGAGGCTTCAGCTGTTTCGGCGAAGAATTAAAGGTTGCTTAATTCCGGATTACGTAGGTGCCACCGGCCATGACGGTGGTCTCGATGGTGATGATGATACCCTCGTCATTGTTTTTTTTTTTCTGAAATCTCTATCTTTGAAAGCATCTCTAGCATATCCCGCAAAAAAGCCATCAGACGAGCTCGTTTATTCCGCCTGAGTATATCCTGCAAAATCGGCCATCCGCTAATTTTAATTTTTTACGTGGTCCTGCAAAGTCCATGTTGTTTCCGCTATATCTATGGGATCCCTCTTTTTTACAAAGACCCCTAAAATAAGAAACGGTTGGCGGGAGAGAACTTTTAGCTCCCGCCATGGTCTCCTGTCACGTGAACTGTCGTAGTTAGTGCACAAGGAATTAACTCAGAATGCAAATCAGATATCAATGGGGATCATAGCCCTCATATCCAATTTTGTAAATGCATCATCTCAGGTAGGTTTATTGCAGGAGGAGATGGAAAAATTGACTAATGTGCGGATGTTCTGATGGCTGAAGCTTTAGCACTCAAATTTGACCTAACACTGGCGCAAAGGGCGGGGTGGAATCGCATAATCATCAATTCAGACAACCTGAAGGTGATAGAGACTATGCAGGACGGAGGACAATCAACGGGTGCGGCGGCGGCAATTTTCAAGGACTACTTTCACTATGCATGTGATCTTTTCATGACTAGATTCGAACGTTGTTATAGAGAGGCAAATAAAGTAGCTCATGAACTTGCTAGATTAGCTGGAATTTCTTTGACTTCAGACTATTTTGAGGAGCCTCTAAATGAAATTGTAATGATCTTCACAAACGATGTAACGGTTATCTCTAATGAATAAAGTTCGGTTTTATTTCAAAAAAGGCAATTTTCTGATTAATTTAATCCAGGAATAAAACACTAGCATGACATTGACAAAATTAATAACATACTGATATTGGATCACACAAGCACATATTACGCTAATGGCAGACACATCTACGTATAACGCTAGCATGGCTATAACAGAAAACAGTAGGAGCGGGATAAATAAGCCATACCCTCCAGTAGGCCAGGCAGAAGCTGCGGCGACGGCAACAGCGGCGTCCTCGGCGGACTTGATGGGGTGAAGGGATAAAAGAGTGGATTTGTACGTTAGTTGTTTTCTTAAAATCTATTATTTCTTTCCTAAAGCAAATTGCATCGATGGGATGAATTGATTGGTTGATTTGGGTAAATTAGAAAAGTTATATCATTGATCTTTTGTATATTAGGAAAGTGCTGATTTGCAAGGAAAGATAACCAATGAGAGTTGGTGATGGGAAGTGAGGCAAAATAAACCAGACGAAATGGTTGGTAGTAGGAGGTGAGGTGAAAAAAACCATGGAGAAGAAACTAAAGCCCCCTTTAGGAATAGAGATTGTTTTCTATGGTGTACGATGCATCATGATTTACATGTTAGTTTACGTCAAATCCGTTATTCTTTTTCTTGATATCCATTATTTGTTTTCTAAAGCAAATTGCATTGATGGGATGAACCAATTGATTTGAATAAGTTAAGAAAGTTACATCCGTGATCTTTTGTACGTCAAGAAAATGTTGATTTGCTAAGAAAGAGTGAATTTGTACGTTATTTGTTTCCTAAAGCAAATTGCATTGATAGAGGTTTGGTTGATTTGGGTAAATTACGAAAGTTAGATGCGTGATTTTTTGTATGTTAGGAAAATGCTGATTTGCAAGCAAAGAGTGGATTTGTACATTATTGTTTCCTTAAAATCCATTGGGACGGGTTAGTGGGAGGTGAAACAAAAATAAACCAGTGGGAGCGGTGGTGGGATGTGAGGCAAAAATAAACCGGTGAGAGGGGGTGATGGAAAATGAGGTAAAAATAAACCACACAAAATGGGTGGTGGTGGGAGGTGAGGCGACAAAAACCGTGAAGAGAAAGCTATCAAGTCGCATCATGATTTACATGTCAGTTTCATTCAAATTTGTTATTTATTTTCTTAATATCCGTTATTTGTTTCTAAAGCAAATTGCACTGTTGATTTGGATAAGTTAAGAAAGTTAGTATACATTAGGAAAATGCTGATTTGCTAGGAAAGAGAAGATTTGTATGTTATTTATTTTCTTAAAATCCCTTATTTGTTTCCTAAAGTAAATTGCAAATTGCATTGAGGAGGGTCTGACAATTGATTTGGGTAAATTAGTAAAGTTAGATATGTGATTTTTTGTACGTTAGAAAAGTGCTGATTTGCAAGAAAGAGTGGATTTGTACGTTATCTCTACTTCTAATGTCTCAGTTGGTAGTCTCCGCGGTTAATTTTCATTTCATCTCCCCTGGTTTTTTCGTCCTCCCTCCCACCTCCCAATTCCCCCGCAGTAACGATCCCACCTCCAAGTTTCGTCGTTTTTTTTTCGTCGGGCTTTTATTCGCCCCCTCCCACTGGCCGGACAAACACAACATTTATTTGGTAACACAATGAATTCACATATGGTGATTGATTTCTTCTTTGATAACCCAACTAACGAATGGTAATCAATCTTTAAATACCAAAACCAAACGTACAAGGCAACAATCAATTCACGTATCACAATCAGATTCTTCTTTAGTACTCAGCTTAACTCACGGATGATAATCAATCTCCAAACAAAGGAAACAATTAACTTCTACATCTCGTACCCAATAAGATGGATATGTGTGTGTGTTAGAGAGAGAGAGAGAGAGAAGGGGGGGGGGGAGTGAGGAAGAGGGAGGGAGAGTGTGTGTGTGTGTGTGAGGATTTAATGGTAAAAAAGATCGCCAATGTCACTTGATATGAATGAGAACATTAAATATAGTATTAACTTGATTAATATTGAACTCTTAAAGTTAATGTGGCCCCGCTGCAACGCACAGGCATTCTTCTAGTTGTTCACTAAAAATCCAGTGTGATGGGTAGTGGGAGGTGAGACGAAAATAACCAGTGGGGGAGGGTAGTGGGAGGTAAGGCGAAGATAAACCAGTAAGAGGGGGTGGTGGGAGGTGAAATGAAAATAAACCAGACGAAATGAATGATGATAGGAAGTGAGGCGAAAATAAGCCGTGATGGGAAGCTACCGGTCCTCTTTAGGAGTAGAGATTGATATTTTTGGTAACTCCAATCAATGTCGTACAAAAAAAGACCAACATAAATATATTAATTTAGAATAATCTAAACCAAATCGATAGTTTTTCAAAACCACATCCTGCATTAACTCAATGAAATCAAAACAATTTTATCATATCTCAACTAAATCAAAACTCTTTTGTCTTCCTTACCCATATTTCTGTCAAATTAAATGTTAGCAAATTTGATATAAGGCATATATGGGACAAGATTGATGCTGAACCACTAAAATAAGTGTCGTTACAACAAACTGGCAATTAACTACTATGATTAAAACTAGTACAAAATCTGACTTTTGGCCAGTCGTGATGTTGTTACACCTCACCACGCTTTCATTCCTTAAGGATGCAACTGTATGATCCTATAGTACAAATACTGTTCAAGTAAGATCGTACAACGTTTTCATGCAATAGTGCTCGATCGGCAAAAGCTACCAACGGCCGCATTAAAAAATCTGAAAAAACAGTCTTTTTTTTTGAAATTCTGAAAAAACATTCTTAAAAGTACCCGTAAGCTCTAAATTTGTTTTTTTTAATCAAATCCAGTTTTGTTTCCATTTGTACATTTAGATGAAAGACGCACATTTACAATGTCTCATGAAGAAATATTCCAATAGTTAGGCTACAAAAATGTGGATCGGTAACATGAGATCCACATATTTGTATTTTATGTACCTAGAAATGAAAACATTCATTAATACTCCCTCCGTTCCAAAATAGATGACTCAACTTTGTACTAAAATTAGTATAAAGTTGAGTCATCTATTTTGGAACGGAGGGAGTATAAAATATGGACATGCATGTAGAGCACATCATTTACATGCGAGTTATATTTTTGTTTTTCGATTATCATTCTTGATAGTGGAATTCGGTCAATCTAGAACCACGTGGATAGAAAAGAAAAACATTCAAGACTCTTTTCCAAGACTTTCAATTATAATTTCAAAATTTGAAAAATAACAGGCAACTCCATGGAGCTTGTCCACACACCCCAACTTGTCGTCGTCATTACTCTACAACAGATAAGGACATGCAGTGACCTGTCGAGAATTGTAATTTTCCTGGAAAGTTTTGTGCGGATTGAGATGATGAAGATGATTTGTTCATGTCATTCTCACACCGTGACTTTCGAATAGTAGGGTTAGTGTGATTTTATCGCACATTACACGTGATGTAGTTGGTTATAATAACAACATAACATGTGACTCTTCATTGGATCACATGTTTTTAGCCACTATACTCTACCAATTCTTCTAAAAATTCTTGATTTTTATTCTGATGAAATTTTAAACTAGTAGATATGGCATTTTAGGTAGCCACCACAGTACTCAACTGAGGTTGGTATTGCCAAGTCTTTGAGAAGGCAAAATCCATGCAAAATCCCTAGATCACACATTCACACATCAACCAGGGCAGTTGGTCCACCGTAAGGTCAGATGAGGTGGTTCCTTTTCTTTTCTTCTTGTTTTGTAGCCAAGCTTGACAGTGGTAACACGATGACAAAGCTAAGCAGAAAAGAAAAGGGAACACCACGACGACGACGAGGAAGAAGGAGCAGGAACCGGGAAGAAAGAGACGTGGAAACGGACCATCAGGTTGGACCGCAGCTACCACTACCACACCAGATTGGACCCCTTCGGCCTCCTAATCCACCCCCCCTCCGTCCGTTTAATCTTCCCTCGTCTCCGGTCCAAGTTCCAGCACAAAAGGAAGCCAAGCCGCTCGAGTCCTCCTCCTCCCCCTCGCCGCGGTTCCGGCCTCAAACCCCGCCCTTTAGATTACCTGCGGCGTCTTCTTGGGTACGCGTCAAGAATCCTGCTGCTCTAGCGGAGGCGGAGGAGGTTCTTGCCGGAGGAGGTTGTGGGTGGCTGCCGCTGGCCGGTTTAGGATGACCGAGGACGCCAGAGGGCGGGCGGTCAACCCGGCCTGCCCCAACGCCGCCAACCCCTTCCACCGCTGCGCCGAGTACTGCCCCGTCGCCGCCCCCGCCGGCAAGTCCCCCCCGCCGCCGCCGCAGCCTGGCCGCGCCGCGGCGCAGAACGGGGCTGGACCGCGTGGCGACGGAGCGGGAGGGGCGAGGCAGCAGGCGGTCAACCCGGACTGCCCCAACGCCGACAACCCCTTCCACCGCTGCGCCGAGTACTGCCCCGTCGCGCCCCCGGCGGTGAAGTCGCCCCCGGTGCCGCCGGGCCTCGGGGGCCAGAACGGGAGGACGCACAGCGACGGCGACCTGCAGCCCAGGACGCGCCGCCGCGACAGGGCCGGCGGCTCCGCCGGCGGCCTCCCCCTCTATGTCTTCCGTGAGCAACCAACCCCTCTCTCCCCTTCCCTGTCCGTCCCCAAATTCTTAATCATAGATAGTTGTCGTAGAAGCAGTACTGTTCATATCTAGTAGGAGTAGTAGTAGTATGAAATTGACCAATTGCGAACGATAAAAAACTGATTTTTTTGTTCTCATGCTACCGCTGCAGTGCGTGAAGGCTCCTCGGACGGGGAAGGCAAGAAGGTGGATCCCCGGTGCCCCAACGCGGCCAACCCGTTCCACGTCTGCACCAACCACTGCCTCGCCAAGATGGTCGAGGGCGGCCGCTCGTCGGAGGGTGGCAAATCCCCCATTTCCCTCTTCTCCCGCCACTCCGGCCGCTCCACCTCCTCCTCGGAAGGTTGTTCCTTTGCTTCACTTGCTCCTGCCCTCCTTGCATCTACGTATGTGCTAGTTGTCATCTCGAGTTGATGCACTTCGGTGCTCATATTTACCATGATCTCTCGGTTGATTGCGTGCAGATGGCAGCGTCAAGTCCGGGGGCAGCAAGAAGGCGGATCCAAAGTGCCCGAATGCCGGCAACCCTTTTCATGAATGTGGAGAGCATTGTACCGTCAAGATGAAGGAACTGGAGAAGCAGAAGAAAGCCGATAAGAAGTCGCCGCGCAAGAAAGGTAGAACAAATATACTACTAGTACCGGGCTTCCTCTACTCATATGGATTTGCTTTGTCTTAATTTGTGGGATCAGTGGGATTGCAATGGCATGCTGAATTATAATGTCTATATTTCAATAACAGTTCTGGTGATTCTCGTATGAGATTTCATTCTTTCTAGCTGCAGATGCTCAATTAAGTTCTGTTTAATCGTCACATTTTGGGGCTTTATTGTTGTAACTGACACCAGTGCCCTTGCAGGTGGGAAGGATGGCGCCGTGGTGCAAAATTGGAAGGTCGATCCGAGGTGCCCAAATGCGGGCAACCCATTCCATATATGCGCCCAGTACTGTTTCGATCATTTGAACGAAGCGCCATCAACACCTACAAGCAAGCCAGGTGCGTTCTTTTAGTCACCTGAACCTGCTAGCAGTGTATGTATGCATGGATGTGAAGCTTTGGTTTAAGGTCCACCTTGACAACCATATTTATGGTTTTCTGTGTATCTGTTTATCTTCAGACTCAAGAAAGGGAAAGGCTGTCATGAAAGCAGAGCCAACGGGAGAAATCAATCCTGATTGTGTCAATGCATCCAATCCGTATCATAAATGTGGAGAATATTGCAAAAGAAATGGCAACAGATAGAGACAAGGTAATGCACATTCGTATGTTCATTCTTTATTGTGAAAGAATAATTAATCTTTTGCGTGAATTGAAGTTATCTTACTAGTACTCCGTATTTTTTTTTATCAAGCCATGGTTTCCTAGTTGCATTCTCAACACGCTTAGTCATTTTGACAGAGTTCACCCTTTAGTTTGAATACCTGGTGGGTTAAAATTTGGTGGTTGTAGAATGTCCACTGCCCAAGTTCCTTTTGACATGGTCCACCCTTTATGGGGTTGAAGAAATGGTTTGAGGAGATCAATAGACATATCTCTTCTTGTTATGAATCCAGATTTCCTTTACTCCACATTGAATGTGGCTTAGTAGCAGAACTTCGTTCGATCATCTACACCTACTTTATCTGATTTTCCTGTAGAACTTAGTTAGTTACCCACTTTATCTGATTTTTCTTTGGTCCAGCTTTGAAGTTTCTTATGAATTACTCATACTGAGTCGATCGTCTGTATCTTTTGTGTAGCAACCCCCAAAACAGCCCTACTTTTCTTTGTGAAGTCAATTCAATCAATCTCAGTGTGTTATCTGATTTTTCTTCTTCTAATGTATCATCATAGTTAGGCATGAAAACATACATCAAAGTGCAATAAATATTATTTCGAATAATCTCAACGACTATAAACATTAGTAGCGCATGCATCGTGGTAGTTGGATAAGAAAACAAACTCTGAGAACAATAAACATTATTTCATATGATGCAGACGGCAATAAGCATAAGTAGCCCAGGCATTGTGGTGGTTGCATGTAGGGACAAACTTCTGATGAAATTATACATATTTCGTACATTAATGTCAACAGCAATAAGAACATACATATCACACGCCTTGTTTTATTATCTGCTTCGATCAACGTTTGGTTGAGACGTCCTTTTTTTGGTGACACCTCCTCCTCCTTTCATGCTTCCAGGCTGTGGAGATATCGTCTCTCGAGATGAATAGATGATGATGGTGCAAAATAAGTGATGCTCGCGACATTAGCCCTTTTTAAGTTGCAGTAAGTAGTAGCTGTGCCTTGTCCGGCTCATTTTGTAGTTTGGCTGCAGCGGCCCCGTCTTCCCGGTGCCTGCGTGTATATTTTTCTACACCCATACTATATATATATATATTCTTCATGGTGTTCATACCAGATTAACGAGTTTGCATATGTAGGCCCGAATACGTATTGCCCGAATACGTATAGTAGTCATATTCTTTTGTAATATATCGGCATTAAGCATGTTTTGCCCCTTGCGGATGTTTGTTGGCACTGTGTGTGGGCACTTATGTGTAGTGTCCACATCAATTTTGGGCCGTCGCCGTCGTCGCTGATGATGAACCGACGAGGGGCGGCTCATTATGTGATCAGCTGTTTGACAAGTGTAGTATGAATGAGCCGCTCTTCCTGGTTGGGAAAGCCGGTTGCGCCAATGGAGTCGTCTTCGCTTCTGGAAGGTGTCATGCTGATGGAGCCATCAGGGTCGGCGACTCAGCGGCCATTGTCCTGCACTGAGATGAGAAATTGGTGGGGTGCCTGGAGGAATTCTGAGGCGTGCTGCGTGGGGTGGGAGACTCGGAGGAGCTCCCGTTTCTTTTGATTTGACCGTGAAGAGTTTCTTGATGCGCGCGTTGCTGATGATGTGATCACGTGTTCGTTTATGGTTCATTCACATGTACTCTCTCTGTTCCAAATTACTCGTCGTGGTTTTAGTTCGAGAGAGCACCACGCAGTGGCGTGAGGACGAAAGGTAGGTCGCCGTAGGAGGGCTGGTGGCTGCTTTTGATCCCCCCGTCATTTCCTTTCTGGAAGCTTTTGTGCCCGTGCTGCGTTGACGTCTTGACGACGACGGCACGAGGCGTTTCCGCAGCACGCACGGGCGTCGACCAGGGCAGCGTATAGTTGGGACATCGTTGGTTGTATGCGTGATCCCCGGCGTCGCCGGAAGGCTGGTCGCGTTTTCTCTTGCGGCTGCTTGTGGGAAACGGATTCTCCCTCGGTCTAGGATAGGAAACGGGCGGCAGAGATCAACGACTTACATAAAGGGCACCTCCTCTATGACAACACGCGCGGCGTCATATATATAGCACCCAAAAGGACAGAGGAAAGAATAATAAAGCATGACGAGCTGGCCAACGCTAGGCCCAAATTCCGGCTGGTCGCCACGTGGCCGTCAGATTCAAGCGCCCCCCCGCCATTGGATTGCCTCTAGAATCGTTTCCCAATTGTCATGCGGCGAACACACCAACATGCACCAGCAATCTCTAAGGCTGGTCATAGTGGGAAGTAACTTAGACTAGTGTGATATGTATGACACTAGTCTAAATTATTCCCTCCGTAGTGCAAAGTATCTTAGTAGTAGTGTCATAGTTTGTTTCATTTATTGCCTTATAGACTCATTTTATCACGGGAGTCGCTATGTTAGAGTAACATATTATGTTACTCCAAGCACCTCTCTCCTCATTAAATAATTGTCACATAAGCAAAATTATCTTGGGATGTGTTAAGTTACTATCTAAGTTACCCCCACTATAGCTAGCCTAACTCCAACCTTCCGGTTTTCACCAACAACCCGGGTGTGTTCGTTTCGTCTTCAAACAACGGCTCCACCAGCTTCTAGGGGCTGTTTGGTTGGCTTCCATAAAAACCTGTCACTCGGGCACCAATCCTAGGCGTTGGATTTTGTAGGCCCGAGGCCAGGATCGTTGCCAGAGTAAGGACCTGCCTATTAGGGCTCCATCCAGACAATCCCTAAAAGCCGGAGCCCAAACAAACCGGCTCCAAGCAGCCATGATTCAGAGCGCTCCACGAAATAGGCCCAGAAGCCACAACTGCCATTTCGGGCTTCTCGCAGCGGGAGCTGGCTCCAAATTGGTGAATGATGATTTTACCCTCCCACTAAATTACTATATACACACCAAATGCCACTACTAGTTCATTCTATTCCCTTCTCCTCCACGCCTTAGAGCATCTCTTGCAGATCCCTTAAACGCCGGCGAACTACGCTTTTCTGGTCGATTTACAGGACAACCCAAAAATCCGGCCAGAGCAGATCCCGCAAAAACGGCCCGACCCATATACCGCCTTCGCATCCGGTATATATGCCGGCGCCCGGCCGATTTAGGGTATCTGTCCCCTTTCTCCCCTTTCCATCTCCGCCGCAAATCCTTCCCCTCTGGCAGCGTTTTGCCGTGGTTTGCTCCACCGGATCTTCGTGGCCATGGCGACAACGGGTGCGGGGCGTGGTGGCAATAGGGGTTTCGACGCCCGTGGGGGCTTCGGGTACCGCAGTGGGTTCGACACTCGCAGCGGCTTCATCGCCCGCAAGAGTAGAAACGATGACAAGGCAGGCGGCTCCGACCTCCACCCTCCCGTGCCAAACAGGCAGAGGGAGGCGGAACAATGCTACATCTACGAACGAGTTAACGAAAGGCTACATAATTAGCCACATGGTAGATTGTGATTAGGATGGGGGGAGGACGGGCACACCCCACTTAAAATCAGGGGGCCGAAGAGAACTATCGAAGGGAAGTTTACGTAGCCTTTCGTAACTTGCTTCGTAGGTGTAGGATTATTGGAGGGAGGCGGTATGCAAGCGCGACGCCAAGACCTGCAGCGCCGGTGCTTCGGCTTGGGCCAACTTCTGCCGCCTCGGCGACATCTTCGATCCGGCGCTTCAGCGCTGTAGGGAGGCGAAGCTCGCTTGGTTCCACGCGAAGGAGGCCACCGCAGCGGAAGATGTAGTTGCGGCCGCACGCGTGTCGACGCTCCTGGAGGAGTTCCAGCTACATGCCATCCTCTGCTCCACGTTGATCTACAACACTCTCCATGGCAACGAGCCCCCGCCCAGCGACAACGGCTTCGACAAGAACTCCAGCGATGAGTAGATCTACGCTATGATTTTTAAATTTCGGTTATGTTTAATTACAATTTGTACTAAAAAATCCCCTAAGCTATGCGTGTGATGATGAACTCCCCTATGCTATGCTATGTTATGCTTGTTGATAACCCACAAGTATAGGAGATAACAACAGTTTTCGAGGATAGAGTATTCAACCCAAATTTATAGATTCGACATAAGGGGAGCCAAAAATATATATTTTCAAGTATTAGCAGCTGAGTTGTCAATTCAACCACACCTGTAGATTAATTATCTGCAACAAAGTGATCAGTAGCAAAGTACTATGGTAGTTTTGATAATAGTAGTAACAACAATAGTAACGGTAACAGTGGTAGCAATGATTTTGTAATAGTTGAAATAGTAACAACAGCAGTAGTAACTTAGCAAGAACAACATGTAGAAAATTCGTAGGCATTGGATCGATGGATTCGTTGGATGATATTCATCATATAATAGTCATAACCTAGGGCGATACAAAACTAGCTCCAGTTCATAAATATAATGTAGGCATATATTCCGTAAATAGTTATACGTGCTTATGGAAAGAACTTGTATGACATCTTTTGTCCTACCCTCCCGTGGCAGTGGGGTCCATAAGAAAACTAAGGGATATTAAGGCATCCTTTTAATAGAGAATCGGAACAAATCATTAACACATGGTGAATACATGAACTCCTCAAACTATGGTCATCGCCGGAAAGTATCCGGACTATTGTCACTCCGGGGTTTACGGATCATAACACGTAATAGGTGAACATGACTTGCAAGATTAGATCTAGAACATAGATATAACGGTGAAAACATAAACGGTTCAGATCTAAAATCATGGCACCCAGGCCCAAAGTGACAAGCATTAAGCATGGCAAAGTCATAACAACATAAATCTCAAAACATAATGGATACTAGGGATCAAGCCCTAACAAAACTAACTCGATTACATGATGAATCTCATCCAACTCCTCACCGACCAGCGAGCCTACGAAGGAATTACTCACTCCCTGTGGGGAGCATCATGGAATTGGCGATGAAGGAGGGTTGGTGATGACGAAGATCGAAGATCCTCCTCTCCGGAGCCCCAAACATACTAGATCTGGCCTCCCGATGAAGAACAGGAGGTGACGGCGGCTCTGTATCGTGATACGTGATAATTCTTCCTCCCTAATTTCTCTCTCCAAATATAGGTATTTATGGAGTCGGAGTCAGGGTCTGCAGGGCCACCAGGTGGGCACAACCCACCTGGGCGCGCCTGGAGGGGGCGCGCCCTGGTGGGTTGTGCTCACTCAGGGTCCCCCTCCGAGGGTTCTTGGCTCTAGTATTTTTTTATTGTAAAATAAATCTCCAAAAAGATTCGTTCCTTTCCGAGAACTTTTATTTCTGCACAAAAAAACACCATGGTAGTTCTGCTGAAAACAGCGTCAGTCCGGGTTAGTCTCATTCAAATCATGGAAATTAGAGTCCAAAATAAGGGGAAAAGCGTTAGAAAAAGTAGATATGACGGAGACGTATCAACTCCCCCAAGTTTAAACCTTTGCTTGTCCTCAAGCAATTCAGTTGACAAACTTTTACGAACTCTTTTGCTCTTGTTTACATAAATAAGCTTAAGGAGCACCCAGGTTTTCAGCAAAGATCATGACTAACCATATTAGCAATAACTCTTAAAAATATATTGACTCATATCAATGGCATAATCAACTAGCGAGCAATAATAAGATATCTCAAACCCCAACACTTTGTCAAAACAATCATGATATAATATGACAACAGTGGTATCTTGCTAGCCCTTTCTGGGACTGCAAAACATAAATGCAGAGCATCTCCACAGTTCAAGCAGCGATTAATAAACATTGTAATTCATGGTAGAGAAGATCCAGTCATGATGCATCCAACATTAACTATACAGAATGCATGAGGATGGCAGTAGTGCTCTCAGATCTGGCGCTTATTTGAGAAGGTGATGACTCAACATAAAGGTAAATAGATAGTCCCTTCGCAGAGGGAAGCAGGGATTTGCAGCGGTGCCAAAGCTCATAGTTTTAAAGACAGAGATAAATGCAATTTTGAGAAATGCACCCTTCCTGTTTACATCACGACCGAAAGTTACCAATATCTTCCATGCTAAACACATCAGTGACGGTTCCTAAGCGATAAAAGTAAATGTTTACTCCCCCTCCACCAACAAACACACTCCACGGCTAGCCGAATCCACGGTACTGTTGGGGATATAACTATTGAGTATAAACCACCCTGGAGGGGCCGGGTTATGCTCATAGTGACTCACCCATATTGAAGCCTAAGAAGACATGAAGGATGGCGCTTTACAAGGGAAACTTAATAGCAAGGCCCAAGGCCCAGAGACGGGTTAGGACCCATAGATGTAAACCGCCATGAAGTATATAACTTGTATTGTATGTTAGGAAAGAGTGGATACCGAGCCGGACACGTTTATGAGCCGGCCGGGATTCTGTAAACCGACTGGGCGTCAACCTGTGTATATAAGGGGACGACCCGGCGGCAATTTAGGGACAAGAAACAACACATCGAGAGCCAGGTCAAGCGTATTCGCTCCCTGGTCATCGAAACCCTAGCAATACCACCTCAAACTGGATTAGGCCTTTACCTTCACAGCAAGGGGCCGAACTAGTATAAACTCCTCGTGTCCTTTGTCCCGATTAACCCCTTTAAGCTAACCTCATTGCGATGGCTCCACGACTAAGTCATCAACTAGGACATCTGCCATGACAATTCCACGACAGTTGGCGCCCACCGTGGGGCCAACGCACAGTGGTTTCGAGTTCTTAAAGGGCAGCTTTGAAGGGATCAAGGGGTACACTATGGGCAGGATGACTAAGAGTTGCCGTGGCAAGCTCTACATCGACGGCGCAGGCTGGGGCCCCGAGGCCGGCTCCATTGAGTACGGGTACCGGGTCCCCTTTGGTGGAATTCACGTCTTCATCGGCAAGATCGGCGAACCGGGCCCTGAGCCGGACATCTGCACCGACATCATTGAGACGGCTCAGCGTGCGAGACCCGCCCGGTTCAGCCTGCCATGAAGTGTGCCTTCGTGGGATTCATCCATGAGGCGAAATCTGAGGATAGATCGGTATCTGGTGGTGAGACCGTCGTTTACTCCGATGGCGAGTCATCTACTGGAGAAACCGAGTAGTTGTATCAACTGCAAGATGGCCAGCTTGGGGGCTATTCCGATGGTGACAGTATTCCGGATCCCTACGAGCCGCCGAACCGAGTCACAATCTTCATGGCCGGTACACAGCCAAGGCAGAATTCCTCAACTGCGGCGGCGTTGATTTCCGCATCAGCAGCGGTAACGACGGCCGGGGCAGGTGGCCCTGCGGGCCCGCCGGCTCAAGTCTTGTCCGGTTTACTTGACGCTTTAGCAACGCTGATGACGGCCAAGGTTAGTGCGGCAAACCGGGACGAGCATAATGCGGAAGTCGCCAAGGTGAGAGACCAGATAACTCAAGCCAAGGAAGACCTGGCAGCCGAGGACGTGAGGATGGCCACGATGCGAGCCGAGTTAGAGGCTCAGGTGCAGCGGATTCAATCAGAGTCTTTCTGGCTTATGCTAGATCAGAACACGTTGAATGATGTCATGAGGAGAAGGCATCAAACCCGCCTACCTTTGGTTTACGAGGCAAGAAACCTCTTCAACATGCCCGGAGCAGGGACCAGTAACCAGCTAGTGGTAAACCGGACTGAAACACCAGGAACGGGGGCGCCGGTTCAACCGTGCACGATGGATCCGCCTCGTCAAGACAATAACCCACCGCAGCATGTGCCATCGCCGCCGGGTCATTATTCTAACCCCTTGGATAACATGGTCGCTGTCGCTTCACGATTAGCGGCTCTCCCAGTCGAAGGCGAGTCCCCAATAGCGGTTGAGACGCGGCAGGCTAGAGAGCTCCTTCAGACAGCCTTGGCTCAGCAGCAGGCTTATTCGTACATCCGTGAGAGGATTCATTCCACCTCCTCCCAAGCCAGAGTTACAACAGACATATTGATGAGCCGGCCGTGTTGATCTATTGTCAGTACAGTGGGATATTTTGCCCGGACTCCGAGTGTCGTGTTCTCCATAGGGACTAGGCGACAGCAACTATGCTCGGCTAAAGCTAGGTGATAGAATTTAGATGATGATAGCAAGGAAATATAGACCTAAACTAACCAAAGTTGATGACAAACAAAATGAGAATAAGCAATGGAAGGTTCAGATTATCTTCACTGTATTTTTGGTATTTTTGTTTTACTAGAGACAATAAAACACCAACACATGCATACATAGACTACAAAAGGAAATCTACAATAAAAGAACACATATATTACTAGAAAGTATGTAAAAGGGGCAAAAGTAAGATTACGGAACAAGGAAAGAAATTTCACATCACAATCACACTCACATATGTATACATCACATGTACTTGATATTACAACACAAACATATATAACTAACATACAATGTAACAGAGGGAAGAAGCAATAATGTGACAGGGACAGAAATATATCACCATACAAATATATATTTATATCACAGGTACAAAGCTACCACATGTACTACAAGATGAACTCCTTTATTCAAGAAGTACAGAACACAAGTGACGGGTTTAACTAATTACCACACATAAGAACAGAGGGTCATATGTCACAATTCAATTTTCAGATCAACAATTTAAAACCACACAAGCTTGAGTCTGAAACTAAACATATCATAGCACTAGAAAAATCTAAATATTACATTCAATCTCAAATCTACAGAAATTTAGAGAAAGGGAGATAGCAGCAGCAGGAGGTTGAGGAACAAGTAGCAGCAGGTTGGTGGGTGAGGAGCAGCAGAGAGGGAGAGAGAAACAGCAGGGGGCGCAAGAAGCAGTAGCAGGGGGTGTTTGAGACGAAGAAGTAGCAGAAGTAGGTTCAGATAGCAGCAACAGGAACGAGGGAAGGAGCGGAAGGAGTCGGAGAAGAACAGCAGCAAGGGGGCGCAAGGAGAGAGGAACAACAACAGGTTCATGGGAGAGGGAGCAGCAACAAGAGGTGGAGGAGAGAAGGAGCAGCAGGGGTTCAGGAAGAGCAACAACAAGATTAGGAGAAGAGGAGTAGCAGCAAAGGGAAGAAGGGCTTCAGGTCCTTGGTCAGTCGATGGGTATGGAGTAGCAGCAAGGTTCACAGGGAATGGCAGAAGAATTCAGATCGGAGGAGAGGAGCATCAGAGGTTTGGGAAGACGACAACAGGGGTGCAGCGAGGGGAGAGGTCGTGATGGTGCTGGTGGTGGGTGGATGGCGATGAGGTGTGGATAGATGGCGCTGGTGATGGATGTCGATGAGGTGTGGATATATGGCGCTGGTGAAGGATGGCGATGGTGGTGTCTTGCGGGGCTGATGGATGGGAGGCGCACCACCACGCCGGCCTGGCCGTGGCGGCGACCGGAGCTGGAGAAGGAGGGGTGAGGGAGAGATAGAGGTGTGGCCAGGCCCAAAGGGGATCGATGGTTAGCGCTAGGGATTTGATCCCACGATCAGATTTGCCACTTTTTGATTTGGCCCTCCTGCTCCCTTCTTTATTCGCAAGCACATCCCTTCCCTTCTCTAGTTTGGCCCTCGGTTTCTTCTTTCCTTCATGCTCAGGTCCCCCTTCTTTCTTTCCCATCCTTGTCTTGTATTCTTCGGCCTCTTAGTCAGAATCTTGAGGTTTATAGTGCCTTTGCGCACTTTTTTGCAGAAGAAACAAATGGCGAGTAAATGATCTTTTATATGATTTTCATCCAAATATATCATAGTTCATAGTAAGAATGGATGAACATATATCAATAAATGGTGTATATATGTGCCAAAATTATGTATATGAAATGTGCTTATCAAGTCCCCCGACACTTAAATCTTTACTTGTCCTCAAGTAAAGGCATATGACAAGATCAAGATGGTGAATAGTGAGCTGACTAGAGAATGCCAAGTGAAGTAGATCTCTAAACAATGCATGCTTCAGACTTAGTTAGTGAAAATTAATAGTTAGAGTGCTACAAAGCAGTAGGATACTAGTAGACTTGACCATTTTAAACTTTTACAATGATAAAAGAAGATTAGAAAGTTCAAATGCTGATTGTGCCAAAAGGTTCCTAAAGAGAGCATGATCCTGAGAACAAAATGAACTAGAATTAAATCTTGAGATCAAATCACTTATTTACAGAGATAAAGCAATGATTATATTATTATTAGTCTCACCATAGGAACGTACCACCGATCCCGAGAACATGGTATACACCCGGCTTGACCAATTATTAGTTTTTTTGTTTGTCTCCCCAAAGGAACATACCACCGATCCCGAGAACATGGTATACACCTGGTTCGACAATTACATATTTATTTATTAATAGTTACTGCCCAAGCTAACCCGATTTCACATGCCACCGATCCAGGGAACATGGCATGCTACCGTAGGTAGTCAGACTTATCATTCATTATAAGATTTACTTTTTTTTAAAAATGAACAACGCATAAGCATAAAAACAGGAATCCTCACTTCTCCATGTCTGGTTCACATGCTACCGATCCAGGGAACATAGCATGCTAATCCATAGTGGTTAGGTGATTGCTCTCAACGGGAACACACTTAGCACAAATTCAGCATCTAAACATGGTGATCTAGGTGTATCATAGTAAATGCAGAAAATGATGAAATTTTCTAGTGTACTAGGGATTTGAGCACTCAAAACTAATAGTTCTCACTAATTTCAGCCAAGCACGCATGGTGTAGATCACTAGTTTACAAGGCATTTAGAAATCAAGGTCACAAATTCACATCAAGCACGATGCCAAAGGTGAATTTCAGCTTGACAACAAGTAATAACTGGCTCAAGCAACCCAACTAGCAACTGATTTCAGCTTGTATCAATAGATGATATATTCAGATTGGGGTCATGAAACAGCTCACCAGGCTTTATGAAGTAGAACTCGCTCGATCATCTCACATCCTCTTGCATCGTGACTCCTCTCCTTTTGCTTCTCTATCCTCATGCTCTCTATCCTCGTGCATGCTCTAGCTTTTCTCTTCCTTGTATGTGCCCATTGCTTCTCCTCTTCACCATGCTCTAAATCCACTGGGGTCCCAAGGAATGTCATCTCGAACCTGGTCAGCATGTAGTGAACGGTGCAGTAGCAAAAACCTGAAAGAGCACTCGACAAAAGAGACCATACAAGTGAAAGGGGTAATGCCCTCTAAATCATCAATAGAGTACCCAATTACATAAGCATAGCTATAAAGAACATGGCGAGTATGATAGGAATCAGGAAGCTCAATACTAACATGAGGATGATATTTATCATTAAGCATAGGTTTGGCATGAGGAAAATAAGTGTGATCATCATTAATATGAGCAATGCCACCAACAGTATATGTATCATCATATCCAAGCAAACACTTCTTCAAATCTAATTTAACAGATAACATCATGCAATGCAAGGTAGTAGCAAACAATTCATATGGACGCATGTCATCGAGAGGATTAGATAAACCTGCTATATCACGCTCTTGTATGACGATGGGCAAATGAATTTCTGGTTCTTCATCTTCAACTACAGGAGCTTCTTTTACTTCTTCAGGAGTGATAGGCAATAGATCTTCGTCTTGATCACTTGGGCATTCAAGCTCTTGGTCATCTTGTTCCTTGTCTTCTAGTTCATCTTCTTCAATCTGAGATATCTCTTCCTCAAGGCACTTGCTATCTTCCTTGGCTGGATATGAAGGTGTTGGAACCTCACATGTATCAAGGGGAATCCCAGAAACACTCAGCTCAAGCTGTGAAGAAATAGTGCCGCCAGCGTTGATGTTCTTCTCAATCTTCCTTACTTCTTCAACTAGCTCTTTTCCACTCTTGATCTTCTTCATTTCCTCTAGTATAACCTTCCTAATAGGATCATCCTCGGCACTCCAAGTGAACTCGAGACTAAGCAATGTGAGCTTGTCTATATCATCAAATTCATCTTGTGTGGGCACTTGCACATGAGATTGCTCGGCGGTTGCTGGAGTTGTTGGTTGACCAAATGGAGGACCATTTAACTCCATTGGCAACATCTCCTGGTGTTGAGGTATATGAGTAGGAGCTGAATAAATCTATTGTGGAGCATAGTTGTGGCTCTCCTCATTGTACCTAAATCCCTGCATATGATTACTAGAAGCAAACGGTGAGATCTCGGGTATATGACATATTCTGGTTCTCAGGCCACCCATATGAGTAATTGTTTTGGTATGAGCTAGGCTGTGGGGCGAAGCTCATGCCATAAAAATCGGGAGAGTGAGAGTAACCACGCTGACATTCAGCGGGTGAATGGCCCTGAAATCCACAAATATGGCATGTAGGAGCAACATAAGGATGACTCTAGAATAAGGATCATAAGAGCTAGGCCTATCCTCAAAAACTACTTCTCGCTGCTGAGCTAAATCATCTAATCGATGGGAAATCTTACTTATCAGTTCTTGAATAGTTTCCGTGCTGTTTGTAGTGTTCCTCGCATCTCTGAGACAATCTGAATAATATGCCATAACCGAGTAGATAGCTCTAACCTGCAAAAGGAAAAGAAAACAAAAAGATACTAGCTAGAACAGGGGTTAGTGGTTAGAGATATATCACAAATATATGGCACAAACTAGAAAAAGAAGAAAAAACTAGTCTATAGCCTAACACAATCGCATGACGCTAATCCCCGGCAGCGGCGCCAAAATGATCTATTGTAAGTACAATGGGACATTTTGCCCGGACTGCGAGTGTCGTGTTCTCCACAGGGACTAGGCGACAACAACTATGCTCGGCTAAAGCTAGGTGATAGAATTTAGATGATGATAGCAAGGAAATATAGACCTAAACTAACCAAAGTTGATGACAAACAAAATGAGAATAAGCAATGGAAGGTTCAGATTATCTTCACTGTATTTTTGGTATTTTTGTTTTACTAGAGACAATAAAACACCAACACATGCATACATAGACTACAAAAGGAAATCTACAATAAAAGAACACATATATTACTAGAAAGTATGTAAAAGGGGCAAAAGTAAGATTACGGAACAAGGAAAGAAATTTCACATCACAATCACACTCACATATGTATACATCACAGGTACTTGATATTACAACACAAACATATATAACTAACATACAATGTAACAGAGGGAAGAAGCAATAATGTGGCAGGGACATAAATATATCACCATACAAATATATATTTATATCACAGGTACAAAGCTACCACAGGTACTACAAGATGAACTCCTTTATTCAAGAAGTACAGAACACAAGTGACGGGTTTAACTAATTACCACACATAAGAACAGAGGGTCATATGCCACAATTCAGTTTTCAGATCAACAATTTAAAACCACACAAGCTTGAGTCTGAAACTAAACATATCATAGCACTAGACAAATCTGTATATGACATTCAATCTCAAATCTACAGAAATTTAGAGAGAGGCAGATAGCAGCAGCAGGAGGTTGAGGGAGAAGAAGTAGCAGCAGGTTGGTGGGTGAGGAGCAGCAGAGAGGGAGAGAGCAATAGCAGGGGGCGCAAGAAGCAGTAGCAGGGGGCGCAAGAAGCAGTAGCAGGGGGCGTTTGAGACGAAGAAGCAACATCAGTAGGTTCAGATAGCAGCAGTAGGAACGAGGGTAGGAGCGGAAGGAGTCGGAGAAGAACAACAGCAAGGGGGCGCAAGGAGAGAGGAACAACAGCAGGTTCATGGGAGAGGGAGCAGCAGCAAGAGGTGGAGGAGAGAAGGAGCAACAGCAGGGGTTCAGGAAGAGTAACAACAAGATTAGGAGAGGAGGAGCAGCAGCAAAGGGAAGAAGGGCTTCAGGTCCTTGGTCAGTCGATGGGTATGGAGCAGCAGCAAGGTTCACAGGGAATGGCAGAAGAATTGAGATCGGAGGAGAGGAGCAGCAGAGGTTCGGGAAGATGACAGCAGGGGTGCAACGAGGGGAGAGGTGGTGCTGGTGCTGGTGGTGGGTGGATGGCGATGAGGTGTGGATAGATGGCGCTGGTGGTGTCTTGCAGGGCTGATGGATGGGAGGCGCACCACCACGCCGGTCTGGCCGTGGCGGCGGCCGGAGCTGGAGAAGGAGAGGTGAGGGAGAGACAGAGGTGTGGCCAGGCCCAAAGGGCATTGGTGGTTAGCGCTAGGGATTTGATCCCACGATCAGATTTGCCACTTTTTGATTTGGCCCTCCTGCTCCCTTCTTTCTTCACAAGCACATCCCTTCCCTTCTCTAGTTTGGCCCTCGGTTTCTTCTTTCCTTCATGCTCAAGTCCCCCTCCTTTGTTTCCCGTCCTTGTCTTGTATTCTTCGGCCTCTTAGTCAGAATCTTGAGGTTTATAGTGCCTTTGTGCACTTTTCTGCAGAAGAAACAAATGACGAGTAAATGATCTTTTATATGATTTTCATCCAAATATATCACAGTTCATAGTAAGAATGGATGAACATATATCAATAAATGGTGTATATATGTGCCAAAATTATGTATATGAAATGTGCTTATCACGTGTCAAGTAGTGCGCGGAATCGCAATCCGCCTCGTGGCCATAACCCGGCAGGCGGTGGTGCTGATGCTCAGAACGTGGTGGACCAAGGTAGAGCACGATGAGAGGCCGAGCTGGCGGTGTAGTACGCGGCCCGTCAACCTTCTACGGTTCGTCCAACGACTTCGGTCGAGACAGGTGTAACTTTCAGGACTTCGGGTGTGCCGTGTTTGGCCCCGGCTTTGCGTAACGTACGGTTGCCCAAGGATTTCAAAGGTCCCCGTAAGGTACCCAACTACACTGTCGATTTACCTCCTGAAGCATGGATTGAGAGTTACGAGATGGAGGTGGAACTGTTGGATGCTGATGAGGCTGCATGCGCTAAATACTTCACCATGATGTTGGAAGGGACGACTCGTACTTGGTTAAAGGGATTACCAGCTAACTCCGTTGGGTCATGGGCCGAGTTAAAAACCCGGTTTATCCAGAATTTCAAGGACACATGCAAGCAACCCATGTCAATTGTGGATTTGGCCTCCTGTGTCCAGGAAGAAGGTGAGTCGACAACCCACTGGGTGTGCTGGGTTTCAATGATCCTGCACTCATCGGACCGGATCAATACCGATTCAGCAGTCTTGACGTTGGAGAAAAATTGCCGTTTTATGCCCCTCAATCAGAAATTAGGGCGGCTAAAACGCCACTGCAATGACATGGGGACGCTCATGGCGGCTCTGGTAAAATACGCTGACTCTGATGGTACCAAGGACCCCGTGTCTGATGATGAAAAGACATGAAAGGGAAAGAAGAGCAGCAGCACAAGAGGGCAGCAACATAACCCGGCGGCGAATCAAGGAGGTAATGGTAAGCGCAAAGCTGGTAATAGTTTGGACTTTTTGGCAAATACCAATGCACAGAATAATGGCCAGGGTCGTAAGGGTAGACCACCCCCACAGACCGAAGGATCGGGCATTAATCTCGAGCATCTATTGAATCAGCCCTTCCCAAGGCATGCTACGCGACAAAGACCGTCTACTCATCTCTGGAAGAATTGTTTCATTATCAAGGAGTTCAAAAATTCAAATCTTTTTCAAGGCAACCATGGACCTGGTGGCGGTTCAGGATCTGGTTCTCAGGGTCCGAGTTACGGTGGTGGCGGTTCAAGCTCTGGGTTCCAAGGTCAACAAGGTCATCAAGGTCATCAAGGCAATCAAGGCAATCAAGGTGGCTACCATCAACAGTCAGGTCAGGGGAATCAATAGCAGCAGTCTGGGTATCAGAGTAACCCAAAACAGTTGAATAGTGGACAGTACCATGTCTTCACCACGAGTTTGTGCAAGCGGGATCAGAAGCTTCATAAAAGGGCAGTAAACTCCATTGATCCGGTTGTGCCCCGTTACTTGCGCTGGTATGAGCAGCCCATTGTGTGGAGTCGAGAGGATCATCCGCCCCGGGTTGATAATCCGGGTCATCTGGCATTGGTGGTTGCACCTCAGGTTGGAGGGTATAAGTTCATCAAGGTGCTCATGTACGGAGGGAGCAACATTAATATCCTTTATTATGAAACCTTCCGTCGCATGGGGTTGACAGATAAGAATCTTAAATCGTGGAACACTATTTTCCATGGTGTGGTGCCTGGTAAGTCGGCGTATCCGGTTGGTAAGATAACTTTAGAAGTTGCTTTTGGAGATGATCATGATTCTAGATCAGACACATTGACCTTTGAGGTGGTGAAAATCAAGAGCCCTTATCATGCCCTGTTTGGACGGCCGACTTATGCTAAGTTCATGGCAAGGCCCTGTTATGTTTATCTGCAGCTCAAGATGCCGGGTCATAAGGGGACCGTCATGGTGCATGGGAGCCGGAAAATAGCTTTGGAGTGTGAAGAAGGTGACGCGGCTTATGCTGAGTCGGTTTGTGCAACGGAGGAGTTGAAGTTTTATAAGGATAATGTTGATCCCGCGGACATGACTTCTTTGAAAAAGCCAACTACAGAGCATGATCCGGCCCTGAAGTTTAAATCGGCTGATGAGACTAAGCTAGTTGTCTTTGTTCCCGGCGATTCATCCAAGCAGTTCAGCATCAGCGCTAATTTGGATCCAAAATAGGAAAGCGCACTCATCGAGTTCATTCGTGAGAACCGAGATATCTTTGCATGGAAACCTTCTAACATGCCAGGTGTACCGAGGGAACTCGCTGAGCACACTCTCAATATTGATCCCAAGTTTAAATTGGTCAAGCAGTTTCTTCGGCGTTTCAATGAAGAAAGGCGCAATGCCATTGGTGAGGAGGTAGCCCGACTCTTGGCGACTGGGTTTCTTGTCGAAGTTTTTATCCTGAGTGGTTGGCTAACCCGGTGTTGCTACTTAAGAAAAATGGCACTTGGCGCATGTGTGTGGACTACATAGATTTAAACAAGGCTTGTCCAACGGATCCTTTTGCTCTCCCTCGTATTGATCAGATTATTGATGCTACGACGGGTTGTGAGCGGTTGAGTTTTTTGGATGCTTACTCTGGTTATCATCAGATCAAGATGGAAGTTAAGGACCAGGAGAAGACATCTTTTATAACTCTCTTTGGAGCCTTCTGCTATGTGTCTATGCCGTTTGGGCTCAAGAGTGCCCAGGCGACGTACCAGCGATGTGTGCAGAATTGTCTTCATACTTAGATTGGGCGCAGTGTTCATGCTTATGTGGATGATATTGTGGTGAAGTCCAGAAAGAAGGAGACGTTGATAGATGATTTGAAGAAAACCTTTGATAATCTCCAGGTTTATAAGATGATGCTTAACCAGGCCAAGTGTGTCTTTGGTGTACCAGCAGGCAAGCTCTCACGGGCATCGAGGCTAATCTGGAGAAGATCAAGGCCATCACTTCTCTGGCTAAACCGGTGTGTATCAACGATGTTCAACGTCTGGTGGGTCGTATTGCAGCACTAAGCCGGTTGGGAGAGAAGGCTATCCCTCTGTATCAGATTATGAAAAAGACAGATAATTTTGTCTGGAGTGATGCCGCTAATGCGGCGATTGAGGATTTGAAAAAACAGTTGGCCTAGCCACCGGTTCTTGCTGCCCCCGTTGATAAAGAGCCATTGTTGTTATACGTGGCTGCCAATGCCCGGGCTGTCAGTGTAGCTATTGTGGTGGAACGGAAGGAGACATGCAAAGAATATCCGGTTCAACGGGCGGTTTACTACATCAGTGAGGTGCTTATTGAATCCAAGCAGAGATATCCGCACTGGCAGAAGCTTGTATATGGGGTTTTTATGGCCAGCTGAAAGCTTAAGCAATATTTTCAGGGTCATCCCATCACCATGGTTAGCTCCACTCCTTTGGGAGATATCATCCAAAATAGGGAAGCAACTGGCCGGGTTGCTAAGTGGGCTATTGAGCTTGGACCTCACGGTTTAAAGTATGTGCCTCGTATGGCTGTCAAGTCCCAAGCATTGGTGGATTTCATCAATGATTGGAGTTACAGGCGCCGGAGGAAAAGCAAGATAATACATATTGGACTATTTACTTTGATGGGTCCATGCAATTAGAGGGCCCGGAGGCTGGAGTTGTGCTTGCTTCCCCTCGAGGTGATAAATTTTGTTATGTTCTCCATTTGATGTTCCCTTGCACTAATAATGCAGCTGAATACGAGACCTTGCTCCATGATCTTCGGATGGCTAAGGAGATGAACCTAAGCCGGTAAGGTGCTTTGGTGACTCAGATTTGGTGGCTCAACAGGTCTCTGGTACTTGGGATTCCAAGGATCCACTCATGGCGGCTTATCGACGAGAGGTGGATGTTATCGCTGGTTACTTCAAGGGTTATCAAGTTGAGCATGTTGACCGGAGAAAGAATGAAGCGGCTGATGCCTTAAGCCGTTTGGGTTCTCAACGTAAACCGGTGCCCCCTAATGGTTTTCTTGACATTCTTCATAACCCGTCGGTCGAGTTACCCACAGAGGAGGATTTGACTATTCCTGACCCGGAGGCTTAGTTGGTAGCGGCTCTTCATGTTATCCCTGATTGGACATGTCGTGGTTTTTTCACGGCAGATGTCCTCGTGAAAGGACTTAGTCGTGGAGCCATTGCTACGGGTTAGCTTAAAGGGGTTAAACCGGACAAGGGACACGAGAGTTTTTATACTAGTTCGGCCCCTTCGATGAAGGTAAAAGCCTACGTCTAGTTGTGTTGGTATTGCTAGGGTTTCGATGACCAGGGAGCGAATCCGCTTTGCATGGCTATCGAGTTGTTGTGTGTTTCCCCTAAACCACTGCCGGGTTGTCCCTTTATATACACAGGTTGATGCCCGCCGGTTTACAGAGTCCCGAGGCCGGATCATAAACGTGTCAGGCTCGGTCTCTATCCTTCCTATTTTACAATACAAGTTACATGAGAAAGTTGGTTTATATCTATAGGCCTTAACCCGCCTTTGGGCCTTGGGCCTTCATAAAGCGCCACCATCCTTACGTCTTCATGGGCTTCTAATCTTCATAGAGTTAACCTGGCTACTCCTGGCCGGTTTACATCCAGTAGTAATATCCCCAACATTAGGCCCCAGATTGATTTGAACTTGTTCATGTCAATCTTCATCACTTAGAAAAATTCTTTCCCTGGCACCTTCGCATGGATCTTGTAAACCGTCGTAACGTCATCCTCCAGGATCATGATAAATCGCCATGACATCACTTGCTATATAAAAAATTATACCTCTCACCTTCAGTTAATGAGCCTTCGACAATCGAGGCGACCACTCCGTTATCCATCCAATTTTCGGGCTCCTTGATTCTCGCACCTGTCACCTCTCCATTTACCTTATAAATAGAACCAAGGGTCATCTTCCTTTCCCCTCTCCGTCTCCTCGCTTCTTCTTCCTCCTCGTGATGCCCCTGCACCCGAGCGCCGCCGCCGTCGTCGAGCTTCGCCTCTGCATCTCCGTTGGCTGCTGCATCGACCTGGTTGCATCAGAAAGACGCGGCGCATCTCCGCTACCTCAACCGCTGCTATAAGCCTCTCCTCTTTCCTCTGTAGATCCGTTAGGGTTCATGTCACTCTCCTCGTGTTCTTCGTCAACCCATAGATAGTAGAGCTTGATCTTGATGTGTTCCGCATAGTAGCTATGGAACTCCTTATCTCAGCCATTTGATCCAAACCTTAAATACATCGTAACTTGATCTGGACTTTTTGTGAACTGCTTCGGGACCAAACTTTTAAGTGTCAATATTTTTCCTTTTCCTGACTTACGGTAGATCCAAAATTTCAATGCAATCCTGTGAAACCTGTTTCCCTCACTTAGGTATTCTTAGATCTGTACCCTTTACACCAATATAGGCGGTTTAACTTTTTGAAGTATGATAATCCGGCAGGTACCATTAGTCCCATTTTAAACCGCCAATTTATTTATACTCCAGTTTAACAATATATATATATATATATACCTCTGCCTCTATTCATTCCTTATCATTCATAAATACCCTATCATCGGTTTTCTAATTTGCACATACTTGGATTCCTTTTCCCTGTTGTACCTTATGCATCACTATTAACGAATCGCAAACCGGCATTATTTTCTTCCCAGCTTTTCACTTGCAATGGCCAAGCAGTTTTATTCCTGCAACTGAGTCCCCTCCCGGGTTACTGAGGAGCAACTCAATGGAATGGTCAGGATTGGCACCTTACCGAAGAAGAATGAGATCTGGTGGCGAGTTCCTGGGCCGGAAAATCCTCCCACCCCTAAGCAGGGTGAAGTAGTGGTATCCAATATATTGGACCCAACTCGGTATCCAATATATGCAACTTTCAAGTTTTCTGTGAAGCGTACCTACAAGAAGAGCCAACTATTGAGTTGTTCCGCGATTTCTTCCATCTAAACTGTCACACTGAGTTTGTAGATGGACCCAATACTGAACTTGGCGGCGTCTCCATTCATAAAAGGAAAGAAGTTGAATTTCCTCATGCCAAACTTCACCGTCACCCAAAGGAGTGGAACCAAACTTGGTTCTATTGCAGAGACACTTCTCCCAAAGATGAGAACCCTTTGCCAGGTTATCATGCACACCGGCTTGCTAACAATCATCCCCTTCCGCAACGACTAAGTGCCCAGGAATGGGCCTCGTATGCACCTCAACTCACCAAGCTTAGAGCCTTCCTAGCCAACGGTTTAACAGGCGTGGACTTCGTTCGTTGCTGGATATCCTGGAGCATTTTGCCGTTAAGTCACCGCTCTGGTTTAATGTGTGAGTATATTGGCGACGTAGAAGACTCCCAACGCCATATCAATATTCAACTAACAGATGAAGAAGTCATTGAATCTGTTAAGAAAATACTGAACGAACCGGAAG
The DNA here is from genome assembly GCF_002162155.2 of Triticum dicoccoides. Lineage (NCBI taxonomy): Eukaryota > Viridiplantae > Streptophyta > Magnoliopsida > Poales > Poaceae > Triticum > Triticum dicoccoides. The sequence goes on along the minus strand of NC_041392.1, from coordinate 602,076,974 downwards.
TTGTCTGCAGCAAGACCGGGTTAAGCCCCTTTTATACGCAAAACAAACCACCCATTGTAAGTATTGTTTGTGCTTCCTCTTTACACCTGATATTTTTGAACTGTGCAATCTTTGAATACCCTCTTCTCACGTTTAAACAGGGTGACGATCCTTTCTGGAAAAAGAAACCTCAAGAGAAAGCAGCAAAGCCTTCTCGTCCTAAGACAAAAGCCGTCAAGAAAACCATAAAGAGAAAAGCACCTGAACACATCATTTTAGAACTGGATGACGACCCGGATGAACCGGAAGCAGAGGTAGAACTTGATTCACTTGGTTCACTTTTCATGCATCTCATTGACAATGACACTTATCAGAAGGACGTTGAGGGCAGCCAAGCTGGCGATGCAGAGGTAATTATCCTTTCCTCCGGTTCAGATCCTCTGCCAACACAAAAAATCCGTCAAGCAGTCCAGAAAGTAAGGTTTTCTCACCCTCTTGCTCACTTGGATCCAACATTTATTTTGAAGAAGTAGCAGCACGAGGCCCGCCGCACAACCCGGCACAATGGCCAAAAGGTTACTTCGACCGGTTTACCGGACACCCCGGTTCGAAAACGCCGATCTGAGGTATCACCCACTTCTGACACTTCTTATCCCAAGGCAGGCTATTTCCGACAACCTCTTATTCCGTCCGATTCGAATTATCAGGTGACACCTCCTTCATCCTTTGGCGAGTCAACAGCGACCCAACTCCCTCCTCTCAAAACCGTGGCTGGTTAAGTATTTCAACCCAATCTTTTGATGTTTCCCACTTTATATGCTATGCTAACCTTTGCATATTGTTTTGTTTAGCGCCAAAGCCAGACCCAGTAAAAAGGCTCGGGTGAACAACCCACCCGAAGACCATGTGGTTATTGAACCAGAGCAAACCGCAGGACCAGAGGGTCCAAATACTGAAGCCACTTTTGATGAACCACCCCCTCAAGATCATAACGCTGATGAACAAGCAGAAGTTGATACTGCTGTGCCAGATGATGAACCGGCGAATCCAATCCGGACTGACGATAGACCTTCTAGTCCAGTGAGAACTACTGACATTCCATCAACTCCAGAAAAGGCTGCTGGAGACAAAGAAGATGAGGTTATCATTACCGGTATTGGCCACACCTCTCCTGGCCAACCTGTTGCATTGGCGAAACATAGTGCCAAAGAAGAATGTGCTGCCATGGAGAAAGGCAAGTGGAGCACCGATTTATCAAGCTATGCCCACTTCAGTGCTCAAGAACTCCACTCTGGCTTCCTAAACCGTCTGCACTCAAACCGTGACTATGAAGCCAGTTTGATGAATCAAATGAAGGAGCGCTATGAGGTACTGACATAACTTTTCCTTTCTTAAGTCCAATTGTAAATACCAACTCTAGTAGCCCCCAAGGGCCGTTTTATGATAGCAATCATAAATCGGGACTTTGTAATATATCAACCCTTGCATGCTTATCCTCCATATGTTTGAAATAAACCGGTATTTGATCGTGGTATCCCTATAGTTTTCATCTGTGTAGCCCCCAAGAGCCGGTTTATCTTTCCAAGGTAAACTGGGTCTTTAATCAACGCTTCAACTTTGAATAGATGTACATTAGCCCCCAAGTGTCAAGGATAATACATGTATTGTACTTGGGACTTGCAAAAATTTCTGATGATAGAGCCAATAGGCATTAGCCCCCAAGTACAAAGTGCATAACTTGTTATATGCTTGGTACTTCAAATATACATATCTCATTGATGATTTATCTTGCCCTTTGTAGGCCGAGTTGAATAAGAAGGACGCTCAAACTGCTGACCTTCAGGAGAACATTAAATCTCAGCAAGCAGAGGCTTCTAAGGCCAAGGAAGAACTGACAAATGCCTTAACAACCATGGAGAAGCTGAAAGAAACCTTTAATAAAGAGCGTGCAGACTGGGAGACAGAGAAGGCTGGTTTAACAAAGAAGGCCAAAGACGCAGAAGCAGCCCTGAAGCCGGTGGTTGAAGAACTGACCAGTTTAAAGCGACAGATTAATGCCACGACTTCTGCTGTGTTTGGTGAGTACTCTCTCATGAAGTTTTTCTAATTCATAATATCTTACCAATGACCGGTTTACTGAGGCTTTACCATGATAGGGACCCGCATTACTCATCTGGGATCCGACATGCGGATGAAGCTTAAAGCGGCGTATACTCTAATAGAACAATTGTATTCCGGGTCCCAATGAGCCATCTGTACTGCAGCGTATAACAGGCCTCCTCCAACGCTGATAAAAACCATCGAAAAGCTAGCCATGCTGCCTACCCGGTTGGATGAACTGAAGAGATCAACCGCAAGGTTAGGTGCACTGACCGCGCTAATCCGGGCCAAGGCGTGGATTCCAGATCTGGAACCGGCATATATAATCAAAGGCTATCCTAGTGTGAAGGAAGATGGTTCAGATTTCAATAATGACGATCTCCGAAGGCTGACAAAGGAGATGCGGCCTATAGCAAGCAAACTGGCGGATGACACAAATCTATCTCATTTTCAACCGGTTTACTATGTTGAGGGGAAAAGACAGCCTGTGCTGATTCATAATGTAGAAGATCTTGTTCCGCCAATCCGTAAGCATACTTACGCTCCTGACATGGACCCTTCCAACCTTATTCATGAAGAAGCCGTGTTTCAAGCCTTAACTGGAATCGATTGGTAAACGATTGATTTCCAGCGACTGGGTAGGGATGAGGAGAATGCGACCGCTCAAGATGACCCTCAATCTTCAAGCCGTCTAGATGAGGAATCATAAACCGGAGGCCGGTTTATCAGTTGCAGTCTGCCACTCCTATTAAAACAGTTATTCAATTTGGGTTGTTTAAAGCACCTTGTAATAGGATAGCGTGAACACTTTATCTGTCATGCCATCGAGCGTGTTTCTTTTGCTTGTTACTGAGAACTTGCCATGCCTTTGGGAGCTATTATATGTATAGTCCATTATGGCTTTTGTTCCTGCATATAAAAACTTGAAAGTGTCCTAGTGGTTTACCACTGGACGGGTCATGATGCCCCAAAAAATATATGCATAACTTGGATAGAGAACCAAGATTGTAATAACCAGATATAAAATAGATGATACCTGTGATATATCTCGTTGGCTGACCAACTGTTGGTATAGTAAGGGTGAAAACACCAATCTGGAGTATTGATGACTCCTTTCCCTCTTGCCGGTTCATATGAAAACCATACTGGGGTATGATAACCACTAGTTTGTTCATATAATGCTGGTGACCTCTAGTCAAAACCAGACCGAAGCAATCTTACTGCCGGTTTAAAACTGATCATGGACTGACAACTGAGCATTGAAAGCCACGCCGGGTTGTAATAAACACCGGTTTATCATAAAATATTCATAAATCTCTTATCAAAAGATTTTAAAACAGCAAATACAAAAGAAATATGCAAGGCTTTTCATGGGCTGCCAGCCCCTAAATCGAGGCTTTTCATGGGCTGCCAGGCCACTGAGTTAAACCATTTTTCAAATCCTTTTAAGATGGACCTCAATCTTTAACCAATCATCGTTTTAACTTTGACAAGTTCAGGGTCTATGAGATTGACTTGTCAAACGTTCGATGGGTCATACCAGGTTTACCTGGACGGAGTGGCTTACTTAAAAAGGCAGGATAATCCGGGTTTTTAGGTGAATACACCTGGCTTCCAAGCCTGGCTTGATAGCCTATTACAAGGGTGCAAGCTCGTTGTTCTTTGAGAAGCAAGGAGCCCCCAAGTAATATTTGAGCTATGCTCAGTGGATACCTATGTTTGAGTTGTGCTTTATGCAATAGACTCTCTTTGGTTACACATAATTTCCTTTTGGCCTTAAGCCTATCAAAAGGTGTAGCTATGGTGTAAATACAACGAAGCCCCCTAGTGATTTCCCTTTTTATCTGTGTGGCTTTATAGGCTGGGTTAATAGAACTCCGCTTTGTAAGTAGAAGCCCCCACGGAACCACACATGATGTAAAAAAGAACAGAGACCTCGCTTTAGCTGAGGCTCCGGTTTATTATATAATATATACATTGTCATAAGTATGTACATAAGAAGAGCCTGTGGCTCAAGTATAGTAAGGCTGAAGGAGAGCTATATTCCATGGCCGCTGGATCTCCTCCTCTGATTTGCGTGAGTCTTTGTGCTCTCGAACATCGATAAGGTAGTATGACCCATTGTGCAGGTTTTTGCTAACCACAAAAGGTCCTTCCCAAGGTGGGGATAACTTGTGCATATCAGTCTGATCCTGGATGAGCCGGAGCACCAGATCACCTTCTTGGAAAGTTCTGGTCTTAACCCGACGGCTGTGATAACGTCGGAGATCTTGTTGATAAATCACCGACCGCGCCGCTGCGAGATCACGCTCCTTATCTAACAGGTCCAGTGAGTCCTGACGTGCCTTCTCATTTTCAGCTTCAACGTAAGCCGCCACACGGGGCGAGTCATGGCGGATGTCACTAGGGAGAGCCGCCTCTACTTTACAGAAGGCAACTCCTCCACCCAACAACCCGGCGTCTACTTTAAAGGAACTAGAAGCCGAGGTTTAATACCTCTCAAAATTTCTTGATTTGCCCTCTCTGCTTGACCATTAGACTGGGGGTGAGCCACTGACCCTACATCAAGCCGGATGTGTTCACGTTGACAAAATTCCTCCATATCACCCTTGGACAGATTAGTACCGTTATCAGTTATAGTGCTGTGTGGAAAACCAAACCGGAATATCACCTTTTTGATGAATTGGACCGCCATGGCTGCATCACACTTACTGACTGGCTCCGCCTCTACCCACTTGGTAAACTTATCAACCGCCACCAACAGGTGGGTCTTTTTATCCTTGGACCTCTTAAAGGGTCCAACCATATCTAGCCCCCAAGTTGCAAACGGCCAAGTGATTGGAATCATTCTCAACTCCTGAGCCAGAACATGAGCGCGGCGTGCAAATTTCTGACAACCGTCACACCTTTTTACTAAATTCTCAGCATCAGCATGAGCCGTCAACCAGTAGAATCCATGACGAAAAGCCTTAGCCACCAAGGACTTTGAACGGGCATGGTGACCACAATCTCCTTCGTGGATCTCACGCAAAATCTCACAACCTTCTTGAGGAGACACACAACACTGAATCGCCCCTATCATGCTGTAATGATGTAATTGCCCATTGATAATGGTCATTGACTTGGATCGCCTGATTATCTGCCGGGCCAAGGTTTCATCCTCCGGTAACTCGCCCCGGTTCATGTAAGCCAGGTACGGGACTGTCCAATCCGGTATAACATGCAAAGTCGCCACCAACTGGGCCTTCGGGGTCAGGAATAGCCAACTCCTCCTCTGTGGGTAGCCTGACCAATGGATTATGAAGTACGTCGAGGAAGACATTAGGTGGCACTGGTTTACGCTGAGAGCCTAGACGACTTAAAGCGTTCGCCGCTTCATTCTTTCGCCAGTCTATATGGTCAACTTGATAACCTTTGAAATGACCAGCCACTATGTCCACCTCCCGTCGATATGCAGCCATGAGTGGATACTTGGAATCCCAAGTGCCAGATACCTGCTAAGCCACCAGGTCCAAGTCACCGAAGCACTTAACCTGGCTTAAGTTCATCTCCTTAGCCATCTGCAGACCGTGGAGTAAGGCCTCATACTCAGCTGCATTGTTAGTACAAGGGAACATTAAGCGGAGAACATAACAAAACTTGTCACCTTGTGGGAAGTTAATATGACTCTAGCCCCCGAGCCCTCCAATTGCCTAGACCCATCAAAGTGTATAGTCCAATAAGTGATGTCTGGCTTTTCCTCTGGTGCCTGCAACTCTGTCCAATCATTGATGAAGTCCAGAGTGCTTGAGATTTGATCGTTGTGCGAGATGTATATTTGAGCCCGTGAGGTCCAAGCTCAATAGCCCACTTGGCAATCCGGCCAGTCGCCTCCCTGTTTTGGATGATATCTGTAACGTCCTCGATGCGGCTATATCTCCCATGTGTCGAAGCACGACTTAGAGGCATAACCGCATTGAAAGCAATGTCGCAAGTGAGGTAATCTTCACACAACCCATGTAATACATAAGGGAAAGAGATACATAGTTGGCTTACAATCGCCACTTCACACAATTACATGAAAAAAGCATTACATCAACGAGTTACAATCAAGCTCCGACTACGGAACCAAAATAAAAGAAGAACCCCAAATGCGACAAGGTCCCCGATCGACCCCAACTGCGCTCCACTACTGATCAACTAGAACGAAACAACACAAAGGATAAGATCTTCATCGAGCTCCTCCTGAGCTTGGCTGCGTCATCTGCACGGACTCATCGGCACCTGCAAGCTGGTTTTGGAAGTATCTGTGAGCCACGGGGACTCAGCAATCTCACACCCTCGCGATCAAGACTATTTAAGCTTATGGGTAAGGTAAAGGTATGAGGTGGAGCTGCAGCAAGCGACTAGCATATATGGTGGCTAACCTGTTCGCAAAAGAGAGCGAGAAGAGAAGGCAAAGCACGATCGAGGAACTATGATCAAGAAGTGATCCTAGAACAACCTATGTCAAGCATAACTCCAACACCGTGTTCACTTCCCGGACTCCGCCGGAAAGAGACCATCACGGTTACACACGCGGTTGATGCATTTTAATTAAGGTCAACTTCAGGTTTTCTACAACCGGACATTAACAAATTCCCATCTGCCCATAACCGCGGGCACGACTTTCGAAAGTTCAAAACCCTGCAGGGGAGTCCCAACTTAGCCCATGACAAGCTCTCACGGTCAACGAAGGATATACCTTCTAGCGGGAAGGTCCGATCAGACTCGGAATCCCGGTTACAAGACATTTCGACAAGGTAAAACTAAACCAGCAACACCGCCCGAATGTGCCGACAAATCCCGATAGGAGCTGCACATATCTCGTTCTCAGGGCACACCGGATGAGCAAGACGTCGGGTAGGCCAGCCCAGAGTTGCCCCTGGTAGCCCCGGACATCGCTCGGTTGGACCAACACTCAGAGGAGCACTGG
>NC_041392.1:602051480-602069648 GCF_002162155.2 Triticum dicoccoides | reverse complement strand
GATGACCCTTGAGTCTGCAGAACCCAAGGGAAAGAAAAGGCTAGGTGGCAAATGGTAAAACCAAGGTTGGGCATTGCTGGAGGAGTTTTATCCAAGGCGACCTGTCAAGGGGTTCCCATTATTACCCAACCGCGTAAGGAACGCAAAATCCGGGAATATAACACCGGTATGACGGAAACTAGGGCGGCAAGAGTGGAACAAAACACTAGGCGAAAGGCCGAGCCTTCCACCCTTTACCAAGTATATAGATGCATTAAGATAACAAGGCAATATAATTATATCCCAACAAGTAAATAATGTCCCAACAAGGAACGATCTCCAATCTTCACCTGCAACTAGTAACGCTATAAGAGGGGCTGAGCAAAGCGGTAACATAACCAATCAACGGTTCACTAGGACATGGTGGGTTAGAGGTTTGACATGGCAATTTGGGAGGCATGATAAGCAAGTGGTAGGCATCGTAGCATAGGCATAGCAAAAGAGCGAGCATCTAGCAAAGCAAAGATAGTAGTGATTTCGAGGGTACGATCATCTTGCCTGCAAAGTTGTCAGAGTTGACTGGATCCTCGAAAGCAAACTCAACGGGCTCCTCGCAAACGCGACGTTACCGGAACCAACCCGAAGAAGCAAACACCGGAAAGAAGCACACAACATAGTAAACAACCAACACATGAACATGGGATGATATGCGGGATGCGGTATGCGATGCATATGCATGATTTGACAATGAATGAATGAACCTGGCCTCAACTTGGAAATCCAAGTGTGCCACTGGAAAGGTGAGATGAAATCGCTTGAAAACGATATAAAGAACGCCGGAGTCACGGTTTGGAAAAGGCAAGCAAAAAAAATATGGCACCGGTCTGCGATAAACAGCAAGTAGCCATCCAAATGCAACAAGATGAACATGCTACAGCACTCAAACATGACAACAAAATACATGGCAGGGATCCATTCATGATGCTTAACAAAAGATGAACACTGAGCTACGGCCAATTCATCCATTAACAGGTTCAAACAAGCATGTCAAAAATGCAAACGATAACATGTTTCAGACTTAGTGAAATTAACACAAGCCTGGAATTTCAGATCAGGTAGCACACTTTGAAGCAATAAAACTATATGCTACAGGAACTTAACATGGCAAAGTAAGGCATGGCATGGAGCTACACAAAGAGCTTAACAAAAGTCCCTTAGTGACCTTGAGCCAAAAGGGATCAAAAAATACAATTGCAAGCCTGTGAACATGGCAAAAACATAATCAGATTACAGACTTAGTGAAAAACTGGAGCATGCAAATAAGTTAACGAGTAGGCATGTTTACGAGCTCGATACACTCACTACAGAGCATGGCATGACAAACTAAGCATACACCCATCAATAATACACATTATACAAGCTAGAATGGCAAGAACAATAACATAGCATGCACGGATCAACTACAACATCCTCGGAAAAATCGCTAACAAGTAGACAATCTGCCCAGATTCACGAAATAGCAAAAGTAGAGCTCGATTGATTCAAGCTAGGGTGCTCCATAATTGCAAACAAAGACATGGATGGATAGAGCACTACAAGATTAACAAGACATCCTTACTGATCATCCTCAAAAGAGGCACGGATCACTAGGAAACAACATGAACATATGGCATATTGAGATAAACAGATTAAGGACTTAGTGGAATTCTAAGTCCCTGAAATTAGCATTAACGAATGCACCACTTTGCAAGCTTGTGCTAGTCACCACCCATATCACAAAAATACATGGATAGCACCTCTGGAAAGATGGCATGGCATATAACAAAATACATGTAGAGCTCAGGAGCATATCATGCACACATTAATCATGGCAAAAATGACAAATAGCTATTTGGTGCAGCAGATCTGACAATTAACTCAAATAGCACTCTTCCAACAGCATTTCGGGAATCAAGATGTACTCAAATGAAAATGATGCAATGAGATGAAATGTTGTGCTCTTTGAGACGAACATTTTGATATGCTACACGCATGAATCGGAGCTACGAACGCAAAGTTACGATGCGATGAACATGCCCAAAAATACTGAGGACTTAGCAGATTTCGAGGGGGGGTGGAAAGTCAACCTCTGGGTTTTTTTCAGATCTGGGCGCGGTGAACGAGGATCGCCGGAGGAAGACCGCGCGGTTGCAGGAGGAGAAGAGGGAGGTCACCGACGATGTCGAGGTCGCCGGATCCGGTCGCTCCTCGACCGGATCTGGCCGGAGGAGTGGAGCTCCGGCGAGCTCCTGCAGGGAGGCGCGGCGCGGGGCTCAGAGGTGGTGTGCAACGGCGGCAGCAGCGGGAAGCTCCAGGCACCGGTGGGGAGCAGTCCGCAGCGGGGCGGCGAGCTCCGGCAGGGGCGGGCGCCGACGGGAACCGGGCGGCGACGAGGCACACGGAGGGTGCGGGCGGTGAGCGCTCGGGCGCTGGAGGCCGGGAGCCGGGCGGCGACGGGATGGGCGGCGCCGGCGTCTTCCGGTGGTGGCGGCGGTGGCCGGCGCAGCTCCGGCAGCTGGAAGCAGAGAAGACGGCGGGCGGCGCGCACGGGGTCCTCCGCCGGTGGCGGCGGCCGATCCGGGCCGCGCGGGCCGGCGGCGGGGCACGGTGGAAACGGCGGTGGTTGGACACTTGGCGCGTTGCGATTGGTCCGGCACAGCGATGTGGACATGTCCGAGCGCGGAGAAAGTGTCTGGTGGCGCGAGGTGGAAGAAGACTAGGGTTTCATCCGAAATTTCGGGGAGATGCACATATTTATAGGTAGAGGGAGCTAGGAGTGTCCAAATGAGGTGCGGTTTTCGGCCACGCGATCGTGATCAAACGCCCGAGATGATGGAGGAGGTTTAGGTGGGTTTTGGGCCAAATTGGAGGGGTGTTGGGCTGCAACACACATGAGGCCTTTTCGGTCCCTCAGTTAACCGTTGGAGCATCAAACGAAGTCCAAATGGTACGGAACTTGACAGGCAGTCTACCGGTAGTAAACCAAGGCCGCTTGGCAAGTCTCGGTCCAATCCGAAAATGTTTAACCCCCACACACGAGAAGAAGGTAGAAATGACCACCGGAGGAGATAGGAGCGCCGGAATGCAAAACGGACAACGGGGAAAATGCTCAGATGCATGAGACGAACATGTATGCAAATGAAATGCACATGATGACATGATATGAGATGCATGACACGCAAGCAATGACAAGGCAACAACAGTGAATAACTGGAGGACACCTAGCACATCGGTCTCGGGGCGCTACAATATCTCCTAGAGGGGCTGAACTAACCATTGTGATAGGATGACCTTGAAAATAATGTTTGAGCTTCCGGCTTGCCATGAAAACTCCATACACCAACTTCTGCCAATGCGGGTACCTTTGCTTTGATTCAATAAGCACCTCACTGATGTAATAAACCGGCCGTTGAACCAGATAATCCTTTCCAGCCTCCTTGCGCTCCACAACAACAGCCACACTAACAACCCGGGCATCAACAACCACATATAGCAATAAGGGCTCTTTATCGACCGGAGCCGCAAGGACTGGCGGTTCGGCTAACTGTCTCTTCAAATCCTCAAACGCTTTATCAGCCACGTCACTCCAGAAAAAGTTATCCGTTTTCTTTAGCATCTGATATAAAGGGATAGCCTTCTCCCCAAGACGACTGATAAACCGGCTCAAAGCCGCAATCCGGCCCGCCAGACGCTGAACGTCATTGATACATGCCGGTTTAGCCAGAGAGGTGATAGCTGTGATCTTCTCCGGATTAGCCTCAATGCCCCTGTTAGACACCAAAAAACCCAAGAGCTTGCCTGCCGGAACACCAAAGACACATTTGTCCGGATTAAGCATCATCTTATAAACCCGGAGGTTGTCAAAAGTCTCTCTCAAGTCATCTATCAATGTTTCCTCCTTCCTGGACTTCACCACAATATCATCCACATATGCATGAACATTGCGCCCAATCTTCTTATGAAGACAATTCTGAACACAGCGCTGATAAGTCGCCTGGGCACTCTTGAGCCCAAAGGGCATAGAGACATAGCAGAAGGCTCCAAAGGGAGTTATAAAAGCTGTCTTCTCCTGGTCCTTAACTGCCATTTTGATCTGATGATAACCAGAATAAGCATCCAGAAAACACAAACGGTCACAACCTGCCATAGAATCAATAATCTGATCAATGCGAGGGAGGGCAAAGGGATCAGCTGGACAAGCCTTGTTCAAGTTTGTGTAGTCCACACACATACGCCAAGTGCCGTTTTTCTTAAGAACCAGCACCGGATTAGCCAGCCACTCTGGGTGAAAGACCTCCACAATAAACCCTGCGGCCAACAGTCGGGCTACCTCCTCACCAATAGCCTTACGCCTTTCTTCGTTGAAGCGGCGGAGAAACTGCCTGACCGGTTTAAACTTAGGATCTATATTAAGTGTGTGCTCAGCGAGTTCCCTTGGTACACCTGGCATGTCAGAAGGCTTCCATGCAAAGATGTCCCGGTTCTCACGGATGAACTCGATGAGCGCGCTTTCCTATTTGAGATCCAGTTTAGCGCTGATGCTGCACTGCTTGGATGAATCGCCAGGAACAAAATCAACCATCTTAGTGTCTATAGCTGATTTAAACTTCAACGCCGGATCATGCTCCGTAGTTGGTTTTTTCAAAGAAGTCATGTCTGTCGGATCAACATTGTCTTTATAAAACTTCAGCTCCTCTGTGGCACAAACCGACTCAGCATAAGCCGCATCACCCTCTTCACATTCCAAAGCAATCTTCCTGCTCCCATGTACTGTGATGGTCCCCTTATGACCCGACATCTTAAGCTGTAGATAAACATAACACGGCCTCGCCATGAACTTGGCATAAGCCGGTCGTCCGAACAGGGCGTGATACGGACTCTTGATTTTCACCACCTCAAAAGTCAACGTTTCTGACCTTGAGTCATGATCATCTCCAAAAGTCACCTCTAGGGCTATCTTGCCCATTGGATACGCAGATTTACCAGGCACCACACCATGAAAAATGGTGTTCGACGGTTTAAGATTCTTATCTGTCAATCCCATACGGCGGAAGGTATCATAGTAAAGGATATTGATACTACTTCCTCCATCCATAAGCACCTTGGTGAACTTATACCCCCCAACTTGAGGTGCCACCACTAAGGCCAGATGACCCGGATTATCAACCCAGGGTGGGTGATCCTCTCGACTCCATAAAATTGGTTGTTCAGACCAGCGCAAATACTGAGGCACTACCAGTTCAACAGAGTTCACGACCCTTTTGTGAAGCTTCTGATCACGCTTACACAAGCTAGTAGTGAAGACATGATTATGATACTGCCCACAATTCAACTGCTTTGGATTGCTCTGATAACCCGACTACTGCTGCTGCTGCTGCTGATTCCCCTGATGGTTATAACCTCCCTGATTGCCTTGATTGTCGTGTCCGGTCTGATGGCCTTGGAATTCTGAACCGGAGCTGCCGCCTCCATAACCTGGCCCATGAAAACTGCCTCCTGAACCGTCGGGCGGGCCATTGTCATATTGGAACATATTGGAATTTTTGAACTCTAGCATGATGAAGCAATCCTTCCAAAGATGCGAAGCTGGCTTCTCCTTCGATCCATGCTTTGGACAAGGTTGGTTTAACAGGCGCTCCAGATTGGGGCCTGACCCTCCGCCCCTCTGGGGCGGTTTTCCCTTACGACGCTGACCGTTATCCTGAGCATTGGTGTTTGCCTCAAAGTCCAAACTATTGTCTGCCTTGTGCTTACCATTATTCCCATGACCTGCCAGATTGTGCTGCCGCCCCTTGGCATTGTCATTCTTTTCCCCCTTCCCCGGTTTGTCATCCTCAGACTCAGGGTCTTTGGTACTATCTGAATCAGCATATTTCACCAAAGTAGCCATAAGGGTTGACATGTCATTGCAGTGACGTTTGAGCCTCCCTAACTTCAGTTTTAATGGCATAAACCGGCAATTTCCCTCCAATGTCAAAACTACTGTATCCGCGTTGATGCGGTCCGACGAATGCAGAATAGCTGAGACTCGCTTCACCCAATGGGTTATGGACTCCCCATCCTCTTGAAGACAAGCGGCTAGGTTCACAATCGACATAGGCTGCTTACAAGTATCCTTAAAATTCTGGATAAACTGTTTTTTAACTCAGCCCACGACCCGACAGAGTTAGCCGGTAAGCTCTTTAACCAAGTACGAGCTGTCCCCTCCAACATCATGGTGAAGTACTTAGCACACACCGCTTCATCCACATCCAGCATCTCCATCGCCATCTCATAACTCTCAAGCCATGATTCAGGGGGTAAATCGGCAGTGTAATTGGGCACCTTATGAGGGCCTTTAAAATCCTTGGGCAGTCGTACATTACGCAAAGCGGGGGTAAGGCACGGCACCCCTAAAGAACTGAAGACCACGCCTGGCTCCACTGAAGCGGTAGGACGAACCGGAGTAAGCTGACGAGCCACATGCTGTGCCGATAACTCGGCTTCTCGACGTGCACGACCATGATCCACCACATCCTGCGCATTAGCACCACCACCTGCCGGGTTATGCCCTCGCGGTGAGTTACGGTTGAGGGAGTCCTGGATTAGGGGGTGTCCAGGTAGCCGGACTATACCTTCAGCCGGACTCCAGGACTATGAAGATACAAGATTGAAGACTTCGTCCCGTGTCCGAATGGGATTTTCCTTGGCGTGGAAGGCAAGCTTGGTGATGCGGATATTCAAGATCTCCTACCATTGTAACCGACTTTGTGTAACCCTAACCCTCTCTGATGTCTATATAAACCGGAGGGTTTTAGTCCGTAGGACAACTTCATCATACAACAATCATACCATAGGCTAGCTTTTAGGGTTTAGCTTCCTCGATCTCGTGGTAGATCTACTCTTGTACTACCCATATCATCAATATTAATCAAGCAAGACGTAGGGTTTTACCTCCATCAAGAGGGCCCGAACCTGGGTAAAACATCGTGTTCCTTGCCTCCTGTTACCATCCGGCCTAGACGCACAGTTCGGGACCCCCTACCCGAGATCCGCCGGTTTTGACACCGACATTGGTGCTTTCATTGAGAGTTCCTCTGTGCCGTCGCAATCAGGAAGGATGCCTCTTCCCGTCTTTAAAGACGGCGCCGTTACTAAGGGAGCCTTGGCTGTCGGCCAAACCCTCCGGCTAGGCAGTTTTCTCATGACCGCCTGTTCGGTCGTTGCACCGACGGTGACCTCTCGGGTCATCAAAAGCAATCTTCACGTCAGCTCGGAACTCGTTGAGCAGTTAGATCCAATGGAGCTCTCTTCCGTAAACGAGCTCTTGGATCGCATCGCCGCCTTGGGGGTCACTATGGATTATGACCAGATTGGGCTTAAACCCGATCTAAGAGAAATTAATTCTCCCCAAGTCACCCATCACGTTGCCGTGGTAGAGGCACAGTGCGGCGACTCTTCATCTATCTTAAGGACTAGCTACATCCGGATTCCCGAGCTCTCCAAGCCGGATACCCGCGGAGGGGAGGATGTAACTCAAGACCTGAACTTAGAATCAGGCAACGGGCTAGATTCACTGGACAACATCCAAGAATCCAAACTTCAGAGTTCGGAAACTTCTTGGCCTCTGAGTCTTAGATTGGGTGAAGTTCCGGACTTAATTCCACCCACCCACCCGAACATAAGCAATCTATCCCAAATCAGGCAAAAGCCCGACGAAACAGTACATCATTACTGGGCAAGGTTCTTCCTGGTTATGAACAGGATAAAGGACTGCCGCGAGGAAGACACAATCTCAATCTTTTGCAATGATTGCACGGACAAGGGAATCCTCAACGCCACAGGTCATCGTGATCTTACACGCTTCGCTGACTTTTCGTCCATAGTACAAAAGTACTGTGCGATGGAAATCGCCCGGAAAACTGAAACTAAATTTTGGGACAATCCGGCCCTGAATAGAAACCTCGTCTGAAATAAAAGGGTGCATCATCATCAGACACCCGGGTTAAAAACCAAAAAACTAAAACCCTCTACAGGGCATGGAACCGTACTGGAGGGATGGCTTAATGGACCCTGTAAAATTCATAGTACAGAGGACGCCACACCAACTCATAGCCTCAGAGCATGTTGGATACTCCGGCAGGTGGCCAAAAGGGGCGAAGATCTCCTAATTCCGGAGGCCGCAGAAAGCCACCTCAGGGACTCCAGTACAGTCTTAACAGTCTTCAAGTCTTTCGCATCAAATAATATGCGAAAAAGAACACTCCGCAGCCTCGCCGAAGTCTATCAAGTAGCAAAAATAAACCCATGGAGTGACACGACTATTACTTTTAATGCCAGTGATGAACCTAAATTCCGAACAGCTCGAGCACCAGCCGCATTGGTACTCAGTCCTATAGTGGACGACTTTCGCCTCACCAAGGTACTCATGGACGGAGGTAGCGGATTGAACCTCATTTATGAGGAAACCCTTCAAAAAATGGAAATAGACTGGAACCGCATTGAGCGAAGCAGCACAACCTTTAGAGGAATAATCCCCAGTCGGGAAGTGCACTGTGCAGGAAAAATCACACTAGATGTGGTGTTCGGCACGCGGGATAATTATAGGTCCGAAGAGGTCACATTCCAAGTGGCCCCGTTCAGTAGCGGATACCACGCTCTGCTGGGGCGGGAAGCGTTTACAATCTTCCAAGCAATACCCCATTACGGGTACATGAAGCTCAAGATGCCCGGGCCGAACGGAATCATCACTCTCGCTAGTGATCCGGACATAGCACTCCGCGCCGAAAACAAGACAGCCGCATTGGCCCTTGAGGCATTGTCCGAAGCCCTAGCGGCTGAGGAACTGACTACGCTGCGCTCCACGGTAAACAGGGACGATGTGATACTCGACAGAAGATCCAAGTCCACCTCTTTTAAACCAGCGGATGAAATAGTCATATTCCAGGTCCATCCAACAGACCCCAATAAAACAGCTTCCATCGGGGCACGATTAAACCCCGATGTAGACGCTGCACTGCGAGAATTCCTACAGGAGAACTGGGACATTTTTGCCTGGCACCCTTCAGACATGCCAGGAATCCCACGCAGGCTGGCCGAACACAGCTTAAATATCCTAAAAGGATTCAAACCTGTCAAACAAGCCCTTCGGCGTTTCTCTGAGCCCAAGAGACAGGCAATGGGAGAGGAGCTAGCCAAACTATTGGAGGCCGGATTCATCAGAGATATAAAACATCCGGACTGGCTAGCAAACTTGGTGATGGTACCAAAGAAGGACAAATCCTGGCGCCTATGCGTTGAGTTCAAAGACCTTAACAAGGCTTGCCCAAAGGATCCCTTCCCCCTCCCCCGCATTGATCAAATTATCGACGCCACTGTAGGACACGATTCGTTGTGCTTCCTTGACGCATACTCCGGTTACCATAAAAACAAGATGGCCGAGTCAGACCAAGCCGCAACAGCATTCATCACCCATACGGCCCATTCTGCTTCAACACAATGCCTTTCGGGCTCAAAAACGCCGGCGCAACATATCAACGCATGATTCAGACATGTCTGGCAAACCAGATCGGCAAAACAGTAGAGGCATACGTGGATGATGTGGTCGTAAAAACAAAACATGTTGAATCTCTAGTAGATGACTTGAGGCTTACATTTGACAACCTCCGAGCATATGACATCAAGCTAAATCCGGAAAAATGCGTTTTTGGCGTTCCAGCCGGAAAGCTCTTGGGCTTCATTGTATCCGGTAGAGGAATCGAAGCAAATCCAGCCAAGATCCGAGCTTTGTCACAATTGGATATCCCAAAGGACCTCAAACAAATACAAAAATTAACCGGATGCGTGGCGGCTCTAAGCCACTTTATCTCCCGGTTGGGAGAAAAGGCGCTACCCCTCTATCGCCTCCTTCGGTGCACCGAACACTTTGAGTGGACGGATGCCGCCACGGCCGGACTCGAGGAAATAAAAGCCATATTGGCAACAAACCCCGTCCTGGCCGCGCCAAACATCGGCGAACCAATGCTATTGTACATTGCAGCAACCCATCAAGTTGTCAGCGCAGTACTCGTCGTCGAACGGGAAATGGACGGACACAAATTCCCCCTTCAAAAGCCGGTTTACTATGTGTCCACTGTCCCCACCCCATGCAAATCACGGTACCCACATTATCAAAAGATTGCATATGCGGTATTCATGGCATCCCGGAAGCTACGACACTACTTTCAAGAGTGTTCAATCACAGTAGCATCGGAAGTACCACTCAACGATATTATAAACAACCGTGACGCAACGGGCCAGATTGCAAAATGGGCCATCGAGCTCCTCCCGTTCGACATAACTTATAGGCCACGTCGAGCTATCAAGTCGCAGGTTTTGGCCGACTTCGTCGCATAATGGACGGAGGCCGAACTCCCTAAAGAGTACGGCACATATTCAAACTGGATCATGCACTTCGACGGTTCCAAAATGTTGGCCGGACTTGGGACCGGCATCGTTTTGACGTCCCCCATAGGAGACACAGTTCAATATGTACTCCAGATTATGTACATGGACTCCAACAAGGCAGCCGAATATGAGGCCCTTTTACATGGTCTCCGGATGGCAGTATCCATGGGCATTCAACGCCTAGAGGTGCGCGGGGATTCGAACCTCGCGATATCCCAAATAAATGGAGACTTCGATGCCAAGGATCCAAAAATGGCAGCTTACCGCAACGCCGTCCTCAAAATGTCAACTCGGTTTGAGGGGCTCGAATTTCACCATATAGCCCGAGAAAACAATCAGGCGGCAGACGTCCTGGCACGCATCGGCGCAAAACGCGATGCGACCCCCCCCCAACATCTTCCTGGAAAGGCTGTTCAAGCCATCCGTAGTATGGGAAGGGGAACATGGCAATATTAGCCCGGACCCAACCGCACTGTCCGACACCGAACAATCTGACATAATCGGAGGCTCTGCCAATGAAATCACAACCTCAGCCCACATACTAATGGCCTTTATCACCCCATGGACAAAGCCATTCCTAGCCTACCTTACTAGGCAGGAACTCCCAGAGGACCAAAACAAGGCACGCTGTATAGTGCGGCGATCTAAAGCCTATAAAGTCCATGAGGGAGAACTTTATAAGAAAAGCACTACGGGAGTCCTTCAAAGGTGCATCTCCGAAGAGGAAGGGCGGAACCTGCTGGCTGAAATTCATTCCGGACTCGGTGGCCATCACGCCGCAGCCCGGTCCCTTGTAAGCAAGGCTTTCCGTACAGGCTTTTATTGGCTGACGGCCCGGGCGGACGCTCAGGACTTGGTCCAACGATGCGCCGGTTGCCAGCTTTTTGCAAACCAAAGCCATATGCCACCCACCGCCCTCCAAACTATCTCCATCACTTGGCCTTTCGCGGTCTGGGGGCTTGACACGGTGGGACCCCTTAAAGGCGGAACCCACAAGAAAAATACTTACTGGTCATGGTGGATAAGTTCACCAAATGGATAGAAGCCAAGCCTGTTAAGACGGCCGAATCCGGACCTGTGATAGACTTTATATCCGGGGTCGTACACTATTATGGTGTCCCCCACAGCATCATCACCGATAACGGCACAAACTTTATGGCCGATGAGGCAAAACTCTGGTGCAAAAACATGGGCATCAAGCTCGATTATGCTTCCGTCTATCACCCACAAACTAACGGTCAGGTCGAACTTGCAAATGGTATCATCATGAGCAGCATCAAACCCAGATTAGTGCGGTCCCTCAAGGAATCTAACACAAACTGGGTAGAGGAGCTCGACTCCGTACTCTGGGGGTTGCGGACCACACCGAATCGCACCACCAGATACACACCATTTTTTATGGTGTACGGCACAGAGGCAGTCTTGCCCTGTGACATAATTCATGACTCACCTCGAGTGCGCATGTACGAAGAAAGGGAAGCCGAGCTCAATCGGCAGGACAGTTTGGACACCTTAGAGGAGGAGCGCGACGTGGCAAAAGCCCGTTCTGCATTCTATCAACAGCAGGCTCGAAGATATCAAAGCAGAGAAGTGCGGGCCAAAAACTACAACGTTGGCAAATTAGTTCTACGCCTGCCGGACAAGAAAAAGGACAAGCTGAAGCCCAAGTGGGAAGGTCCCTTCATAATCAACCAAGTCCTGACTGGTGGAGCATCCTGCCTGCGAGATGCGTCAGATAACCGACTCGAGCCGAACCCATGGAACGCAGCCCGTCTCCGAAGATTCTACGCCTAGTGCCGGACTCTGTGTTTGTCTCCTTCCTCTGTCCATTTTTTACATTTTCTGTCTTACATTTCTATCCTTCCCCTCTTTTCTTTTATAGCCCTTAAAGGCTCCTCAAGTGACGTGCTACTTGCGCTCACTAAACCTGGGGGCTTCTTTAACAGAAGCTTATTTATACAGGCTTCACGCCCACCACATGTGTCAAACTTCCGCATGTACCTTTTCTTCACCATTATATGCATTGATATGACTTAAGTTTTGGCCAAGATGGGTTGCCTGGCTCCTATGCTTACCCCTACGTTCCCGATTGTTCGGCTAGGTGGTAAAGGGAGCACCTCTGCGATTGTTACTGCTGGATCAGCCGGATGTGTACCTCAGACTGGGTGAAGCCGAAAGCTAGCGTTCTTAAGGGAATATTCGGTCGGTGAACTAAAAGATGACCTTTTTTTACTTATTTATAGATATGCCCCCAGATTATTTTCCTGCGTTTGCAATCCAGACATGCACTTTAGGGCATGCCTCCCAGAGAAAGGAACCCCTAACGGAACTATTCTCTCTGGAAGATGTTTCTTACTAACCATATAATATAACATAACTAGTTGGGCACTTGTATGATAAAGCACTAATGACCCCTACGCCTGGTCTCCATGCATACCCCAGTTCTTACATAACCGGTAGGGTATTCGGACACACTCCGGACCATCAGGTCCTGAGGTTGAAGCAAAAAGGTCGGCAACTACAAATGATCTTCAATCCGGCTAGAAGGCATTACACATGTCAATTAAAAATTACATAGTCACTCTGACTGATTGTATTCCTCTTCAATACCATCTAACAAGCTGTCTAACTTACAGTCCTGCTGGGAATACTTTGCGGCCAATTCTACTTGGCCGTACACTAAGCTTACAGGGATCTCCTTCCCGTCAGGCCCCACAAGTCCGACCTCGGCCATGTGGTTTGGGTCAGACTTCGTGTACCGCGTCTTCACCATGGCCCAGGCCTCCCTAGCGCCTTGTCGGCAGGCCGATATCTTCCACAACCGGAAGCGCCGCCGAGCTCCCTTAAGCTTCTCCGAAAGCTCTCCAAGGCCCTCGGGCATGGAGTGGGAAGGCCATAAGGCTTGGGCAACGCCTCGCATCGCCTGCCGAACTTGCTCGTGCAGTTGCGAGAGCTCGGGAAGAAGGTCACCCGTAGAACCGGGCATCTCCTCTGCAGGACGACCCGTTAGCATACCTACAGACATTACTCTGTTAGTCGACTTCCTCGCCGAACTCTTTTCTTTCAAAGATTCGCTTAAGCACTTACTAAATATGTCGCGTCGAAGCCGCTGATTCTCCTTAGTAAAGTCCGATAGCTGGCCACGAACATCTTTAAGTTCAACGTCCAGCTTGGTGTTGGCATCCTGAAGCTCATTCTTCTCCCGCCTCACCCTTGTCAACATACTCTCACCGGCCTTTAGCTGGCGCAAGAGTTTTTGCCTCTCCGGATCTAGTCCGGTGCCATCTGCAATATGATTTGTCAGATTTACACCCACGCCGCACTTCGCAAGATACTAATCTTTCGAAGTGTATCTTACCAGAGGGGGTCTCTTTGGGCTCCCCTGCCGTGGCTAGTGCGGCCTCCAGTTGGGCTTTGCACTCTTCCATCTCCTGGGACAGTACGGTATTCTTCTCTGTAAGAACCTGCATAACAAATGATCCTTAAATTAGTTACCCTAACTGTTTCAAGTCTCGGGGGCTACTGGTATATATATATTTACCAAAATTTTCTTACCCGTATGTCTTTTACATATTGCTCCTTGGCTCTGGCTAAACCATTTTGAGCGGCACGGAGATACGCATCTCCCGAATTGAAGGCATCTAATGCCTCTTGGGAGAAACAAGCGTCGCGAAGAACTGTCCGGCGACGCCCGTGGTTCATGGCACTCTCCACCTCGGAATTGGTGGCAGACAGCCTGTCCGCATCCTCTGTCGGAGGAGCGTCCGGTGCGCGCCTTGTGTTCGCTTCTGCTTCCGGGCCAGGCGTTGGAGCCTGGCTGGTGGAGGCGCGATTGGCAACCTCTCCGGATGTAGTCCGGCGAGGTCTCTTCGTCCTGAAGACAGCACGAACGTTAATATGCCCTGAAGGAATAACACCAGGGAAAAAGAGGGTGCACTATACCTTTGCGCCGGCGTCTCAGTCCGGACTACATTCCTTTTTACCCCACGGGGCCCTGCAGCCCCTCGTTGGCTAGCCGCCGCAGGTTTGGCCTCCCGCCTCGGAAACCTCCCCTGCAAAACACGGTCGTTGTCAGGAAAACTGAAATGCGTGAGAATGGATTCCTTCTCAAGGGGATGAGACTCCGCTCTCTGTTACCTGGGAGGCTGGATTAACCCTGGGTAATCAGCCGTAATGGCCACCAAGGTATTGTCCTTGCTTAGCTGATGAAACACCCCATCAATCAGCTCCACCGATATGTCCGGATCCTCTTCGGAGTCCGGATCGAGGGACTGTTCTGGATCCTTGGGCTGTGGGGGACGGCTGTTTATATCCTTTACTTCCTGATGCAGTTCCTGCTTTGAAATCGGAAGACTACATATTTAATCATGGGAATATAAAACGGATGCACAAGCACAATTGTCCACTTACCCAACTCGGAGGGTTGTACATAGAAAATCCGCCCTGCGGGTTGACGCGGAGGAATTCCTCCTCTTCTCCCTTGTATAAAGAGGATAAGATCTTTACTAGAGCGGCAGCTGAGGCTGGCCCCTTACGACCGCAACGGGTGGCGTCATCCTCCCCGTTAAAATCCCACATGGGGTGGCCTCTATATTGAAGTGGCTGTACCCCCCGCATAATGCATGCGGCCATGACTTCAATCATGGTTAGTCCGGAATGAGCCAATAGTCTTATCCGACCCATCAGGTGAAGGACGCCCCTGTCGCCTTCTCTCTGAGAGCTCCGCGGACGCCAGCTTAGGCGTTTCTTTAAGGGAGCACTGTTGAATTCGGGGAGACCGGCCCGGATGGGATCCGGCAGCGGGACATCATCTATATAAAACCATTTCGAAGGCCAGTCCTCGGACGCCTTCTTTGGGGTTCCAGATAGATATCCGGTCCCGACGATACGCCACACTTCGGCTCCGCCCACTTGATATATAGACCCCTCTTGAGAGCGGGGCACCAGGCAGAATAACCTCTTCCACAACGCGAAATGAGCCTCAACACCCAAGAATAGCTCGCAAAGGGCGACGGAGCCCGCGATATGCAATATAGAGGCGGGCGTGAGATTGTGCAGCTGGAGGCCGTAGAACTCCAGAAGCCCACGGAGAAATGGATGAATTGGAAATCCAAGTCCTCTTATTAGACAAGGGACGAGGCACACCCGCTCTCCTTTGGCGGGATTGGGGGTGCTCTCCGCTTGCTCTCGGCCATTATAGGTGGCGAGTCCGGCTCGGACCGGGACCATATAGGCCTGAGGGAGAAATCCCTTGGCCTGAAGCGACACTAGCTCGCTGTGCGGGATGGATCACCTCTCCCAGTCTCCAGGTTTAGGACTGGAAGGGCGAGAGGAGGAGCCGCGACAGCTGGCCATGTTGGAATGGACCTTTGCTGGAGGTGCTCTGATGATTACTCACGGAGAGGAGAAGGTGTGGTTTGGATCTGAATCCCCATCCCATTAAATAGGCGGCTCGTTTATACGGCTAGGGGTGTGAATGTAAAAACACCCCGACTTTTCGCATTCGTTTAACACGTGGAAGACGGCCATTATTGGGCGTGGAAGCCAAGGTGCGCTACATTACGAAAATCGGACATTATTCAACAGGTACACGGAATTTGGAGAAGAACCCGCCTTGCAATGCCGAAGACAATCTGCGCGCCGGACTCGTCGTCATTGAAGCCTGGTTCGGGGGCTACTGAGGGAGTCCTGGATTAGGGGGTGTCCGGGTAGCCGGACTATACCTTCAGCTGGACTCCAGGACTATGAAGATACAAGATTGAAGACTTCGTCCCGTGTCCGGATGGGACTTTCCTTGGCGTGGAAGGCAAGCTTGGCGATGCGGATATTCAAGATCTCCTACCATTGTAACTGACTTTGTGTAACCCTAACCCTCTCCGGTGTCTATATAAACCGGAGGGTTTTAGTCCGTAGGACAAGTTCATCATACAACAATCATACCATAGGCTAGGTTTTAGGGTTTAGCCTCCTTGATCTCGTGGTAGATCTACTCTTGTACTACCCATATCATCAATATTAATCAAGCAGGACGTAGGGTTTTACCTCCATCAAGAGGGCCCGAACCTGGGTAAAATATCGTGTTCCTTGCCTCCTGTTACCATCCGGCCTAGACGCACAGTTCGGGACCCCCTACCCGAGATCCACCGGTTTTGACACCGACAACGGTGACGTGCACTACTTAACACGGTCGGTTCATCCTCAACGTGCCTGCTGTAGCTCCGGCTTGGACGGGGGGTGGAATGAATCTTCTCGTGACTATGCGAATAAGCCTACTTCTGGTTTAAAGCCGTTTGAAGGAGATCTCTGGCCCGTCGTGTCTCAATGGCCACTGGTGACTTGCCGTCAATTGGGAGGGCTGCCAATCATGAAGCGGCGGGCACAATGTTATCCAACGGGTTGGAGTAATGCCCCGGGGGCGTCAGAACATAATGTGGCACAATGTTGTTCTAACGAGGCGGATTCATCGTGCGCGGCTGAACTGGCGCTCCTGTTACCGGTGCCTCAATCCGGTTTACCACCGGCTGGTTACTGGTTCCTGCTCCTGGAGTGTTGAAGAGATTTCTTGGTTCATAGCCCGATGGGAGGTGCGACCGGTATCTCCTCCTCATGACATTGTCTAAGGCACTCTGATCAAGCCTAAGCTGGTAAGCCTGGGCTTCCAACTCGGCCCGTTCTGTAGCCATCCTGGCGTTCTCTGCTGCTAGGTCCGCTTTAGCCTGAGTTATCTGATCTTTCACCTTTGCAATCTCCGCATTGTGCTGATCTCGGGTTGCTGCATCCACTTTTGCTGCCAACAATATTGCCAAAGCGTCGAACAAATCAGACAAAACCTGAGCCGGAGGCGGTGCAGAGCCTCCTGCTCCCGCTGGTGTTGCTGTTACTGAGCCGTGTTGGAAATATGCCCTAGAGGCAATAATAAATTGATTATTATTATATTTCCTTGTTCATGATAATCGTTTATTATCCATGCTGGAATTGTATTGATAGGAAACTCAGATACATGTGTGGATACATAGACAACACCATGTCCCTAGTAAGCCTCTAGTTGACTAGCTCGTTGATCAATAGATGGTTACGGTTTCCTGACCATGGACATTGGATGTCGTTGATAACGGGATCACATCATTAGGAGAATGATGTGATGGACAAGACCCAATCCTAAGCCTAGCACAAGATCATGTAGTTCGTATGCTAATGCTTTTCTAATGTCAAGTATCATTTCCTTAGACCATGAGATTGTGCAACTCCCGGATACCGTACGAGTGCTTTGGGTGTGCCAAACGTCACAACGTAACTAGGTGGCTATAAAGGTACACTACGGGTATCTCTGAAAGTGTCTGTTGGGTTGGCACGAATCGAGATTGGGATTTTGTCACTCCGTGTAAACGGAGAGGTATCTCTGGGCCCACTCGGTAGGACATCATCATAATGTGCACAATGTGACCAAGGGGTTGATCACGGGATGATGTGTTACGGAACGAGTAAAGAGACTTGCCGGTAACGAGATTGAACAAGGTATCGGTATACCGACGATCGAATCTCGGGCAAGTACCATACCGCTAGACAAAGGGAATTGTATACGGGATTGATTGAGTCCTTGACATCGTGGTTCATCCGATGAGATCATCGTGGAACATGTGGGAGCCAACATGGGTATCCAGATCCCGCTGTTGGTTATTGACCGGAGAACATCTCGGTCATGACTACATGTCTCCCGAACCCGTA
>NC_041392.1:602009409-602040555 GCF_002162155.2 Triticum dicoccoides | reverse complement strand
GAATTATTGAAAGGTTCAAGTAATTTCAGTGTGAAGTTGAAAGATCATCGTGACAAGAGGATAAAAGATCTATGATATGATCATAGAGATGAATATCTGAATCACGAGTTTGGCACAGAATTAAGACATTGTGGAAATTGTTTCACAACTGATACAGCCTGGAACACCATAGTGTGATGGTGTGTCCAAACGTCATAGTTGCACCCTATTGGATATGGTGCATACCATGATGTCTCTTATCGAGTTACCACTATCGTTCATGGGTTAGGCATTAGAGACAACCACATTCACTTTAAATAGGGCACCACATAATTTCATTGAGACGACACCGTATGAACTATGGTTTGGAGAAACCTAAGTTGCCGTTTCTTGAAAGTTTGGGGCTGCGACGCTTATGTGAAAAGGTTTCAGGTTGATAAGCTCGAACCCAAAGCAGATAAAATGCATCTTCATAGGACACCCAAAAACAGTTGAGTATACCTCCTAATTCAGATCCAAAAGCAATAGGGATTGTTTCTTGAATCAGGTCCTTTTTCGAGGAAAGGTTTCTCTCGAAAAGTTGAGTGGGAGGATGGTGGAGACTTGATAAGGTTATTGAACCGTCACTTCAACAAGTGTGTAGCAGGGCACAGGAAGTTGTTCCTGTGGCACGTACACCAACTGAAGTGGAAGCTTATGATAGTGATCATGAAACTTCGGATCAAGTCACTACCAAACCTCGTGGGATGACAAGGATGCGTACTACTTCAGAGTGGTACGTAATCCTGTCTTGGAAGTCATGTTGCTAGACAACAATGAACCTACGAGCTATGGAGAAGCGATGGTGGGCCCGGATTCCGATAAATGGCTCAAGGCCATAAAACCCGAGAGAGGATCCATGTATGAAAACAAAGTGTAGACTTTGGAAGAACTACTTGATGGTTGTAAGGCTATTAGGTACATATGGATTTTGAAAGGAAGACAGACAATGATGGTAAGTGTCACCATTGAGAAAGCTCGACTTGTCGTTAAGATGTTTTTTTCGACAAGTTCAAGGAGTTGACTACGATGAGACTTTCTCACTCATAGCGATGCTAAGAGTCTGTTGGAATTATACTAGCAATTACTGCATTATTTATGAAATCTTGCAGATAGGATGTCAAAACATTGTTTCCTCGATGATTCTTGAGGAAAGGTTGTATGTGATACAACCGGAAGGTTTTGTCTATCCTGAAATATGCTAATAAGTATGCAAAGCTCCAGCAATCCTTCTGAGGACTGGAGTGAGCATCTCGGAGTTGGAATGTATGCTTTGATGATGATCAAAGATTTTGGGTGTATACAAAGTTTACGAGAAACTTGTATTTCCAAAGAAGTGAGTGGGAGCACTATAGAATTTCTGATGAGTATATGTTGTTGACATATTAATGATCAGAAATGACGTAGAATTTCTGGAAAGCATATAGGGTTATTTGGAAAGTGTTTTCAATGGAAAACCTGGATTAAGCTACTTGAACATTGATCATCAAGATCTATAAGGATAGATCAAAACGCTTAATAGTACTTTCAAATGAGCACATGCCTTGACGTGATCTTGAAGGTGTTCAAGATGGATCAGTCAAAGAAGGAGTTCTTGCCTGAGTTGTAAGGTATGAAGTTAAGACTTAAAGCTCGACCATGGCAGGATAGAGAGAAAGGAACGAAGGTCGTCCCCTATTCTTGAGACGTAGGCTCTTCAGTATGCTATGCTGTGTACCGCACCTGAAGTGTGCCTTGCCATGAGTCAGTCAAGGGGTACAAGAGTGATCCATGAATGGATCACAGGACAGCGGTCAAAGTTATCCTTAGTAACTAGTGGACTAAGGAATTTTCTCGATTATGGAGGTGGTAAAAGAGTTCGTCGTAAAGGGTTACGTCGATGCAAGCTTAACACCTATCCGGATAGCTCTGAGTAGAGATACCGGATACGTATAATGGAGCAACAATTTAGAATAGCTCCAAGTAGAACAATTATTTGGAATAGCTCCAAATAGAACGTGGTAGCTGCATCTAGGAGATGACATAGAGATTTGTAAAGCACACACGGATCTGAAAGGTTCAGACCCGTTGACTATAACCTCTCTCACAAGCATAACATGATCAAACCCAGAACTCATCGAGTGTTAATCACATGGTAAATGTGAACTAGATTATTGACTCTAGTAAAATCTTTGGGTGTTAGTCACATGGGGATGTGACCTTGAGTGTTAATCACATATCGATGTGAACTAGATTATTGACTCTAGTGCAAGTGGGAGACTGTTGGAAATATGCCCTAGAGGCAATAATAAATTGATTATTATTATATTTCCTTGTTCATGATAATCGTTTATTATCCATGCTGGAATTGTATTGATAGGAAACTCAGATACATGTGTGGATACATAGACAACACCATGTCCCTGGTAAGCCTCTAGTTGACTAGCTCGTTGATCAATAGATGGTTACGGTTTCCTGACCATGGACATTGGATGTCGTTGATAACGGGATCACATCATTAGGAGAATGATGTGATGGACAAGACCCAATCCTAAGCCTAGCACAAGATCATGTAGTTCGTATGCTAAAGCTTTTCTAATGTCAAGTATCATTTCCTTAGACCATGAGATTGTGCAACTCCCGGATACCGTAGGAGTGCTTTGGGTGTGCCAAACGTCACAACGTAACTGGGTGGCTATAAAGGTACACTACAGGTATCTCTGAAAGTGTCTGTTGGGTTGGCACGAATCGAGATTGGGATTTTGTCACTCCGTGTAAACGGAGAGGTATCTCTGGGCCCACTCGGTAGGACATCATCATAATGTGCACAATGTGACCAAGGGGTTGATCACAGGATGATGTGTTACGGAACGAGTAAAGAGACTTGCCGGTAACGAGATTGAACAAGGTATCGGTATACCGACGATCGAATCTCGGGCAAGTACCATACCGCTAGACAAAGGGAATTGTATACGGGATTGATTGAGTCCTTGACATCGTGGTTCATCCGATGAGATCATCGTGGAACATGTGGGAGCCAACATGGGTATCCAGATCCCGCTGTTGGTTATTGACCGGAGAACATCTCGATCATGACTACATGTCTCCCGAACCCGTAGGGTCTACACACTTAAGGTTCGATGACGCTAGGGTTATAAAGGAAGTTTGTATGTGGTTACCGAATGTTGTTCGGAGTCCCGGATGAGATCCCGGACGTCACGAGGAGTTCCGGAATGGTCCGGAGGTAAAGATTTATATATAGGAAGTCCTGTTTCGGCCATCGGGACAAGTTTCGGGGTCATCGGTATTGTACCGGGACCACCGGAAGGGTCCCGGGGGCCCACCGGGTGGGGCCACCTGCCCCGGGGGGCCACATGGGCTGTAGGGGGTGCGCCTTGGCCTACATGGGCCAAGGGAACCAGCCCCTAGAGGCCCATGCGCCAAGATATAGGAAAAAGGGGAGAGTCCTAAAAGGGGAAGGCACCTCCGAGGTGCCTTGGGGAGGATGGACTCCTCCCCCCTCTTAGCCGCACCCCTTCCTTGGAGGAAGGGGCAAGGCTGCGCCTTCCCCCTCTCCCCTGCCCCTATATATAGTGGAGGGGAGGGAGGGCATCTATACCTGAGCCCCTGGCGCCTCCCTCCCTCCCGTGACAGCTCCTCCTCTCCCGTAGGTGCTTGGCGAAGCCCTGCAGGATTGCCACGCTCCTCCATCACCACCACGCCGTTGTGCTGCTGCTGGATGGAGTCTTCCTCAACCTCTCCCTCTCTCCTTGCTGGATCAAGGCGTGGGAGACATCGTCGAGCTGTACGTGTGTTGAACGCGGAGGTGCTGTCCGTTCGGCACTAGATCATCGGTGATTTGAATCACGGCGAGTACGACTCCATCAACCCCGTTCACTTGAACGCTTCCGCTTAGCGATCTACAAGGGTATGTAGATGCACTCTCCTTCCCCTCGTTGCTAGTCTCTCCATAGATAGATCTTGGTGACACGTAGGAAAATTTTGAATTTCTGCTACGTTCCCCAACAAGCCGGAGAGCATTGCCGCGGCGGTAGAAGAGTGTTGTGCTGGTTGTGTACCGGCCATGAACACCGTGACCCGGCTTGGCAGATCGAGGGGGTTCGAAATATTGTTGCCATCGGAACTTCCACTAATCGGTCCATCCTGCAGCTGATACAGTGACTCGGTCTCTCCGGTTGAAGACTCGTCATAAGAACAGACAATGGTTTCCCCATCAGATGCCGATCCATCCTCATATTCCGCTCCATGGATGACACCTACGAAAACATGCCTTGCTGCGGGCTGAACCTGGGCAGGGCTTGCACGCTGAGCCATCTCGATGATGTCGGTGCAGGTGTCCGGCTCAGGGCCCGGTTCGCCGATCTTGCCGATGAAGACGTGAATCCCGCCAAAGGGGACCCAGTACCCATATTCAATTGAACCGGCCTTGGGACCCCATCCCGCGTCATCGATGTAGAGCTTGCCGCGATGACTCTTAGTCATCCGGCCCATAGTGTATCCCTTGAGTCCTTCGAAGCTGCCCTTCAAGACCTCGAAACCATCGTGTGATAGCCCCATGGTGGGCGCCAACTGTCGTGGTTTTGTCACGACAGATGTCCTCGTGAAAGGACTTAGTCGTGGAGCCATCGCTACGGGTTAGCTTAAAGGGGTTAAACCGGACAAGGGACATGAGAGTTTTTATACTAGTTCGGCCCCTTCGATGAAGGTAAAAGCCTACGTCTAGCTGTGTTGGTATTGCTAGGGTTTCGATGACCAGGGAGCGAATCCTCTTTGCCCGGCTATTGAGTTGTTGTGTGTTGCCCCTAAACTACTGCCGGGTCGTCCCCTTATATACACAGGTTGACGCCCGCCGGTTTACAGAGTCCCGAGGCCGGATCATAAACGTGTCCGGCTCGGTCTCTATCCCTCCTATCTTACAATACAACCTACATGAGAAAGTCGGTTTATATCTATAGGCCTTAACCCGCCTTTGGGCCTTGGGCCTTCGTAAAGCGCCACCATCCTTATGTCTTCATGGGCTTCTAATCTTCATAGAGTTAACCCGGCTACTCCTGGCCGGTTTACATCTAGTAGTAATATCCCCAATAGGACAGTTCCCTATTTGGCATATATGACCAGGGGTGAGTTACTTGAGGATGAAACTTTGGCCAGGCAGATAATCTGGCGGTCCAAGTCAATGACCATTGTCAATGGGGAGTTGCATCATTGCAGTATCATAGGGGCGTTTCAGCGTTGTGTGTCTCCTGAAGAAGGCTGTGAGATTTTGCGTGAGATCCACGAAGGAGATTGTGGTCATCATGCCGGTTCAAAATCTCTGGTAGTCAAAGCTTTTTGTCACGGTTTTTATTGGCTGATGGCTCATGCTGATGCTGAGGACTTGGTCAGAAGGTGTGACGGTTGTCAGAAGTTTTCACGTCGAGCTCATGTTCCGGCTCAGGAGTTGAGGATGATTCCAATTACTTGGCCATTTGCAGTCTGGGGGCTTGATATGGTTGGGCCTTTTAAGAGATCCAAGGATAAGAAGACTCATCTTTTGGTAGCGGTTGATAAGTTCACTAAATGGGTAGAGGCAGAGCCAGTGAGTAAGTGTGATGCAGCAACAACGGTTCAATTCATGAAGAAGGTGATCTTCCGCTTTGGGTTTCCACACAGCACTATAACAGACAATGGCACTAACCTCTCCAAGGGTGCTATGAAGGAGTTTTGTCAACGTGAGCATATCCTGCTTGATGTATCATTAGTGGCTCACCCCCAATCTAATGGTCAAGCTGAGAGAGCCAATCAAGAGATCTTAAGAGGTATCAAGCACCGGCTTACGGTTCCCCTGCAGAGGACGCCGGGTTGTTGGGTGGAGGAATTACCTTCCGTGTTACGGAGCATTAATACCACCCAACAGGTCTATGGGTTACACGCCTTTCTTCATGGTTTATGGAGCAGAGGCGGTTCTCCCTAGTGACATCCGTCATGACTCGCCCCGTGTGACGGCTTATGTTGAAACCGACAATGAAAAAGCATGTCAGGAAGCACTTGACCTGTTAGTTGAAGAGCGTGAGATCGCATCGGCTCGTTCAGCGATTTACCAACAAGATCCGCGCCGTTACCACAGCCGCCGGGTTAAAACCAGAACTTTTCAAGAAGGCGATCTGGTGCTCCGGCTCATCCAGGACCAGACTGATATGCACAAGTTATCCCCACCTTGGGAAGGACCCTTTGTTGTCAGCAAGAATCTGAACAACGGGTCGTACTACCTTATCGATGTTCGAGAGCACAAAGACTCACGTAAATCAGAGGAGGAGACCCACCGATCGTGGAATATTGCTCATCTTCGGCCTTACTACACCTGAGCCACATGCTCTCCTTATGTACATATTTTAGACAATGTATATATTATGCTTGATATAATAAACCAGCATCCCTGCTAAAGCAAGGCCTCTGTCGTTTTCTCTTACATGAGTTTTGGTTACATGGGGCTTCCGGCTTAGGCATGAAGTTATGATTACCCTTTGAACCGGCTTATAAGCCAATTGAAAAAAAACTTGGGGGCTTGCTACCCAGATTACAGGGACCAAAGAGAGTTTGTTGTAAAAGCACAACTCAAACATAGGTGCCCCTTGGGCACAACCCACAATATCACTTGGGGGCTTGGTCGTATTCAAACCAAAGCTTATACCCTCTTGATCGGCGTAAGGCCACCAGGATAATCACTTGGGGGCTTGGTCGTATTTGAACCATAGCTTATACCCTCTTGATTGGTGTAAGGCCACCATGATAATCACTTGGGGGCTTGGTCGTAGTCGAACCATAGCTTATACCCTCTTGATTGGCGTAAGGCTACCAGGATAATCACTTGGGGGCTTGGTCGTATTCGAACCACATCTTATACCCTCTTGATTGGCGTAAGGCCACCAGGATGATCACTTGGGGGCTTTGGTCGTATTCGAACCAAAGCTTATACCCTCTTGATCGGCGTAAGGCCACCAGGATGATCACTTGGGGGCTTTTGGTCGTATCCGAACCATAGCTTATACCCTCTTGATCGGTGCAATACCACAGTTATGACTACTTCCATCCTCCTGATTTTTAGGTTTATTTAATGCGGCTTATCATGCTTTATGATTATAATGCACTAGTGTTTATTAACACGGCCTGATTTCTGCTTATAAATAGCCAATATAAGGTAACATAATATCCGGTGTTTATTAACCCGGCCCGGTTTATTTCATAAACCGGCAATATAATTACCAGTGTTCAAGTTTTGGGCTATCACCCTTATACTGGCTTGATAAAACAACAGTGTGATCAAATATCATAGGTATGCTATATGCTCAATTATATGGTTATTCTTAAGTCCAGCCTTGGTTATAAACTATGTTATTGGACATGATAACCTGTCTAGCGGTAAACCGTCAGGACACACTTTTCTTTCTGTTATATGTAGGAGCAGATTTCATATTGCTAAATACCATGACCAAACATAAGCATATCTTAACATGTCGGATTAACAATGTCCTGCAACAAATATATGCACAGTGGCATAACAGATAAAGAGTTTAACCTAGCCTATTACAAGGCGTTTGATGCCCGTAAGAATAATTGTTTTTCAACAAGTCTTGGAGAAGGAAGAAGCTAAACCGGCTACCAGTTTATGAATCTTGCTTGGGCTGGCTTGAAGGTTGCGGATCATCTTGCGCCGGTTCATCCTCCTTGTCTCTACCCAGTTGCTGGAAGTCAGCGGTTGACCAGTCGATCCCTGTCGGTGTCAAAACCAGCGGATCTCGGGTAGGGGGTCCCGAACTGTGCGTCTAGGCCGGATGGTAACAGGAGGCAGGGAACACGATGTTTTACCCAGGTTCGGGCCCTCTTGATGGAGGTAAAACCCTACGTACTGCTTGATTAATATTGATGATATGGGTAGTACAAGAGTAGATCTACCACGAGATCAAGGAGGCTAAACCCTAGAAGCTAGCCTATGGTATGATTGTTGTATATGGAGTTGTATATCTATCGACTAGCCTGGCCTCGGTTTATATAATGCACCGGAGGCCTAGGATAACAAGAGTCCTAGCCGAATACGCCGGTGGGGAGAAGTCCTTGTCTTGATCGCCAAGTCTTGTGGAATCTTCCTTGTATGCGGCAGCCGTCCGAACTGGCCCATGAGTATACGGCCACGGGGGTCCTCGGCCCAATCTAATAGATCGGGAGACGACGTGGTGAGTACCCCCTAGTCCAGGACACCGTTAGTAGCCGCCTGAACCGGTCTTCAAGTTAGGGACGCTCCTCGATTCTTCCGAACTGTTCTTCATCTTCGGTTGCCGGTCTTGAAAACTGGTTCAACAAATCTTCTTTATCTTCGATCTTGAGGATCGCCGAAATGCATCCGACGAGCTTACACGTCGGGTATCCGAGGAGCCCCTTTAAGTTTCCGGCCTTTATCAATGCCTTGTTTATTTTTATGCCACACCTCGGGTTTGAAGTTGTTCCCGGGAGGCAGGGTCCTCTTGCGTCCGAGCTCCAACGCCGGGCTGCATTCGAGGTATCTTTTGCAGCCGAGCACCAACGCCGGACCGCTTCCTAGCTCTAGCGCCAAAATGTATCCGAGCTCCAACGCCGGACTATGTATCCGAGCTCCAACGCCGGACTGTATATCCGAGCTCCAACGCCGAAATATATCCGAGCTCCAACGCCGTACTGTGTCCAGGCTCCAATGCCGGACTATATCCGAGGTGTCATATCACCTTGGTTCAAAAAAGTTGAAGGAGTTTAGCCGAGCTTAATGCCGGAAATGCCCTCTATGGAGCCAACCACTAGCGCCCGAGCTTTATGCCGGACTGCTTCCGAGGTGGTGCACCACCCCGACTATGGGCCGATTTTTTGTCAATATTTTTTATTGGTGCAATTTATTCTCTGCCGAGATATATAGCCAGTAGCCCTCAAGGTGTGTATCGGTCTAAAACCCGAGATGCACATGAAGGATGACATAAGACCGCTGATCCCAGTAGCCACTGAGACTCAGGTTGATTTGCAAAATCGGCCTGAGGATCAAGTCCTAGCTTGGCAGAATACTTCGGGACACAAAAGCGGCGTGCTCAGTCCTCAAGACTCAGGTTGGGTGCGGCCGACCAACCTGAGGATCAAAACCTCCACGGAAACTATATTGCACATAAAATTTTCTGCATTGGACAAGCAATGCAGTAGCCCCCGAGACACTGGTCGGGAGGCAACACCAGATCAGGGGATCGATGTGCCCCTTTTATATTTGTAAATAATAAGCCTGAAGCCCAGTAGCCCCCAAGCCTTAATGCGGGCACGGGTGGCCGAATTAAGGATCAATATCCATAGTAAAATCACAAATTATGTGTAATGACTCTATGTATCCAAGTACTTTACGTCATTAATGCTCGGATCCGCATTGTACAAAACTTTGTTGACCGACCATCGGCTTCCACCTCCTTGGCCAGTAGCCGAGGAGTGTTTGTCCTACTTTATAAAGCCTTTATGAGGGCAAAGATTTACGACAAACAAGGCAATATGGCCACATGGTTTTATACACAAAGGTACGCAGAGAGATATGTTATATTACTGTTTAACAGAAGAAATGTATTCCAAAGAAAATAGTCCCGCTATCGGTTCCTTTCTTTGGGTTGTCATGCTAAGCATGATCATGAAACCTCAGCTCGAATGTAAGAGCAAAATATCGAGGATTTAGTTTGGGAGGCCAGTTAATAGCCCCCGGTAGTGTTCGGCGACAGTCGAGGTCAACCGTAAACACTTCGGCCAATGTTATGAATGTCCCGTCATAGTCATCGGATCGCTGACCAGTTTATGCTTATTGTGACAGTCAGTTTTCGGCTTTCTCCACTAAGGTGCTTAACCATGTGAGCTGGAAGCACAATCTCAATGGTTCTCCCTTTGCACGCCTAGCCGAACAAAATGGAACGTAGGAAGCAAGTGCAGGAGCCGGGCAACCCAACTATTGACCGAAGACACAATTCAAAACCGATGCATATATAGCAATATCTGAGAATGTTTTTGCCGAATCCCTAAAGGTGTCCGGCGTTGCACTGCGAGACTAATGCTGGAAAAGCACAAATAGTTTAAAAGTGCCAAAAAGCTTGGAAAACCAAGAAACGTCAGTAAAAACATGACGTCCGAACAAGATCAAGTGTTCGGTGCCAATCCGAAAATTGGTCTTAGAAAAAAGAAGTGTTTCTGTCGTCCTTTAACATGACACATCCTATCTCAAGACTTCGAGCGGGTCAGCCTACGGCTTCAACCTCCTATCCCAAGGGCGGAGTACTTCTCATTAGGCCAGTTTAGCAAACTAAACTCTAGCGGCTTTGAGAGAGAAATTAGGCTCCCCGGCTAGTGACTGCACACTCGCGTCGAAAAAAGGAGTGATAAATAATAATAATAGAACTTTGCAACGACTGAGAAGAAGAACACTTATTATAAAACGACTCAAATAAACTTAAGAGCCCCCAAGTGACTTGGGTAGAAGAATGATTGCATGTACCGAAGTACTTATATCATATCTATGTTCAACCGAACTTTAAACGCGTCTTAACCGACCGTCAGCTTCTCCCTCTTCGGTCAAGGACTGAAAAGTGTTATGTACTCCATCGGTCGAGAATATCGACGGTGTTTCCAATAACCAGGCAATCAGGCCATAAGGTTGTAACAGACAAAGCGCGCTCAGGAAACTTATGCTATATTACCGTGAAGTGTAAGAAGCATCTTCGAAGAAAATAGTACCCCCACCGATACCTTTCTTCGGTGCTCATTGTTATTATGAGATTTCTGCAATAGATTTTTTGTACTCATGAGTTCCGTTGTGTGCCGACCATCATTGAAAACTATAAGAGCGCTAGCTTTCGGCTTCACCCAGTCTGAGGTCCGGCTCGGGTGACCCGATCGTGACAATCGCAGAGGTGCTCCCTTTACTCCCTAGCCGAACAATCGAGAACGTAGGGGTAAACACAGGAGCGAGGCAACCCAGCTTGCAAATCGCTTAAGTCAACATGGTGCATATTGTGGCGTAATACACGAACAAGGAACGAAGCCGTACAAGTATAATCATATGCAACAGGAAAAGCTTCATAAAGGAAGCCCCCAAGTAAACGGGGTATTTGAATTTATGCGTCACAAATAAAGTTTGGACAAGGAAATTTTTTACAAGCAACTTTTTTCCAAAAAAGTATAATGCTTGGTCGAACCGAACACAAGTTAGAAATTAAAGCTTTGAGCATGAAAGCGACTTAGCTGGTTAATGTGTTCGGTATTGATGACGCGGTCCGACCTTGATGCGGGGCAAGGTTCCCTCCCCCAAGCCGGTCCCGAGGTGGCGGAGCGGAGAGCTCGACACGCCGAAGTGGTGACATAGCACGGTCAATGCAGACCGGCAGAGTGATGCCGAAGTCCCCGGATCATTTTCCTGTGCACAAAAAGTAGTGCAAACCGGAGATAATAGTAATAATAATAATTAAAAAAAATCATTGCATAATAAATAATTTATGCAAAGTGAGTAATAAAAGAAATATGGCCTGGCACCGCAGTCAATGTCGATGCATGGCGTCGGCGTGATGCGGTAAAGGCGTGGCAAAGCCTGAATTCGCAGGTCGGTCCGAGCTCCGGATGCGGCATTCGCCGGACTATGTACGGAAATTGACCTGTGTACATATGATGGACAAACCAGAGTAATAATTCCTTGGGAAAAATGAACCCAAACAAGCAAAAAATATTAGGGATTGATAGCACCTGGTTTATTTGTTGTAGCAATCCGAAGGAAGGTGATTCCCAAAATTGGGACTCGATCCGCACACCCATTGCGTGATGGGCGATAAAACGACGGCATGGCAATGCTAATAAAGGTTGGCTCACCGAGGCAAAGCCCTCGGCCCAGCTAACGTGACGGAGCTGGTCGGCTAGTGACGCCGAAGTGTCCGGAGTAGGTTGATGAAGAGATGGCGAAGCCCCCGGTCCAGCCGAGATGTCGAAGCCCCGATGTCAGCCGATGAGTCGAAGTAGGTCGGCGTGATGGACACCAGCTTGAAGAAGCGATAGTGCGGCCCTGTCGATGCAGGTCGTGACGTGGTCGATGCCGGCTTGATGAAGCAACCGTGCGGCGATGCCGGTATGCCCGCTCCGTGTAATCCGTGGGGCGGCGATGTTGGTGATGATTTATCCTTCGCGATGACGGACTCTTATTCGGCTTGCCGAGATGATGATCCAAAGAAGTTGAGCTCGGCTCAACAAAGTGACGCCGTGTCTTAGCGCAGGTCGGCAGCCATGGAGTAATATTGCCGGACTGGTTTGACACCAGCATGACGTTGAAGATCATGTTCAAAAGATCTTAAAGTTAGTGGGATGTGTTCGGGAACAAAACACAATACCCCATACAAAACTTCCTTCAAAAGGGATGTTCGAAATCCCGTTCATAGAAAAGATGAAATCGGGTCGGATTCGTTTTCGCGCAGAAAACAGATCCGAAAAGTGATGCACTAATCGGAAGGTTCCCGGAGTTTGGACGGTTGGATCAAGCTGAAATTTTGAGAGGTGGTAGATACAGGAATTCCGCAGCCGATAAACGGTTGGATCTTCCAAAGGACGTCCGAGCTAGAAGTTGGACACCACGCCCTAAACACATCCAAATTCCCGTCCAGATTTGACAGGGCTCCGGTATATCGTGGATTGCCAGAGATTCCTCCATCGGAACTCGACGAAATTTTCCAGGGTTGTTGTAGACTCAATTCCGCACAATTCCACCAAAGAGATCGTCAAAGCGATACTCGAGGAGGTGGTGGCAGCAGATACGAGTTCGCTGTCCAGAAAAACAGCACGATCGCTTGAGCGCAATGTTGACGTTGAGCCCCCGAGCTCCATGGATGATTCCTCCGTGATCTTGATAGAGATCGGAGTTGATGTTTGATGAATGCCCTCGTCCGAACATGGTGATCCGAACACGGGGCGCAATTCTTGGTCGAACCAAGGTGACCAGTCGAGCTGGTGACGAAGATGCCGAAGTCGCAGTTGATCTGCATGCGAGCCAGCGATCCTTTTGTCGATCACACAACGGAACTCTCAATGAAAGCACCAATGTCGGTGTCAAAACCGGTGGATCTCGGGTAGGGGGTCCCGAACTGTGCGTCTAGGCCGGATGGTAACAGGAGGCAGGGAACACGATGTTTTACCCAGGTTCGGGCCCTCTTGATGAAGGTAAAATCCTACGTCCTGCTTGATTAATATTGATGATATGGGTAGTACAAGAGTAGATCTACCACGAGATCAAGGGGGCTAAACCCTAGAAGCTAGCCTATGGTATGATTGTTGTATATGGAGTTGTATATCTATCGACTAGCCTGGCCTCGGTTTATATAATGCACCGGAGGTCTAGGATAACAAGAGTCCTAGCCGAATACGCCGGTGGGGAGAAGTCCTTGTCTTGATCGCCAAGTCTTGTGGAATCGTCCTTGTATGCGGCAGTCGTCCGAACTGGCCCATGAGTATACGGCCACGGGGGTCCTAGGCCCAATCTAATAGATTGGGAGACGACGTGGTGAGTACCCCCTAGTCCAGGACACCGTCAATCCCAGTTAAGGCTTTGAATACAGCTTCATCACTTATAAGTGAGGATGGATCAACATCAGGAGCATAAGTATGCTTACAGATTGGCGGAATAAGATTTGGAGTGTTGCAACTTGGCGCATTAACTTTCTTGTTGTTGGCATCATAAATTGACTGATAATGTGAAAGATTAGTTTCTTCAGCCAATTTGCTAGCCAATGGACGCATTTCCCTCGCCAAAGCTCTGAGGTCATCATTATCAAAATCTGACCTGTCCTCTTTTATGCTCGGATAGCCGTTTCCAATATCGGCCGGGTCAAGATCAGATATCCATGCTTTAGCCCGAGTTAACCCAGTAAGAGCACTCGCCCTGGCAGCTGATTTCTTCAGTTCCTCAATCCGAGCAGGCATCACAGCTAGCCTTACCAACGTATCCTTGATCAAGGTTGGGGGCGTTTTTGTTATGGGAGGCTGTGTAGATGACCCGTTGTACGCCGGTATATAACTGCTCTATAAATGTATAGGCAGTTTTTAGTCTTTGACGCATATCTGGGCCAAGATGACCAACGCGACTCCTTGCATTGTCAAAAACATTGGTAAGATGACCAACAGGAGTTAAATAGTTCTTACAGCTGGCGGTTTATTTGTGGCGCAGAAAGGACAAAGCCCCGTTTTACTGCAGTCAGCGACCGGTTCATCCAACATTTTCTTGATAGATTCAATGATTTCATCATCAGTAAGCTGAATATCAGTGTGCCGTTGAGGGTCTTTAACGTCCCCTGTATACTCACACATTAAGCCGGGACGATGGCTTAAGGGTAAAATGCTCCAAGAGACCCATCAGCGAACAAACTCAATGCCTGTCAAACCGTTTGACACAAAGTCTCTGAGCTTCAAAAGCTATGGGGCATATTTGGCCCATTCCTTTGCGCTGAGTCTTTGGGGGAGTGGATGTGTACTGGTGAGCTGATGAGCACGGTAACCCGGTAGAGGGTTCTCACCAGTAGGAGAGGTGTCTCGGCAGTAGAACCAAGTCTGATTCCAATCCTTGGGGTGGCTGTGATGCTTGGCATGAGGGAAGCTGACATCTTTCCTTTTCTGAATTGACACCCCACCAAGTTTAGTATTGGGCCCGCCAGTAAACTCGGTACGGCGGTTCAAGTAGAAAAAATCTCTCAACAACTTGACTGTGGGCTCTTCTTGTAAGTAAGCTTCGCAAAAAACTTGGAAGTTGCATATATTGGACACAGATTTAGGTCCGATATCTTCAGGGTGGAGTTGGAAATAATGACGTACATCACGAATTTTTTTTTGATCCGGGAGGTTTAAATCCGCAACTCAGATGATCAACAAACACAACCACTTCACCACCCTTGGGCTCAGGAGGATTTTCTGGACTGGGGGTTCTCCAATGGATGACATTCTTTTTTGATAAAGCGCCAGTTGCAACACATTCGTTCAGTTCTTCTTTTGTAATCCGGGACGGAACCTAGTTGCAAGCATAAAACGACTTGGCCATTTGTTCGGTGACCTGAATGAAGGTTTGTGCCGGTTTAAGATTTATGATTAATCCGTTAAAGGTTAAAGGGCAGAAATTGTTCAAACATACAAGTATGGTAGACCGGAGATTGACGTTATCAAGTTACAGAAATTGGCGGTTTAAGAGGGGACTAATGGTACATGGCAGGTTATTATTTTCTGAAGTTAAACCGCCTACATGGACATTGAAAGTATAGATCTGCGGTCGAAAAATGGCTAAGTGAGGAAAAACAGGTTTCACAGTTTTATATTGCAATTTCAGATCTACCACATGTTAGAAAAACAAAAGGCATTCAAACCTAAAAAGGATGTACTTGAGCAGTCTATGAAGTTCCAGTTTTTTCTACATAAAAGAGACGATCTAATGACAACGGAAGGACTATTGCAACTACCGCACAGGGATCTATCAAGTTTTGAATCCACCATGTATGCTACGGTGAAGAATAGGGGAAGAACAGCGCTGAACTTCTATGAGCTCGTGCGAACCCTAAACAGATCTATAGAGAGGAGGAAGAAGAACTTACTGAAGCTGTTGAATGGCGGAGGTGCGCGAGCAGAGTCTGGTCCGAACAGGTTGATGCAGCGGCCAAGATTGGGGCAGAGGTGAAGTTCAACGGCGGCGGCGGAGCTCGACTGCTAGGGCATCGTGAGGAAGACGATGAGACGAACATGCACGGGGGGAAAAGTGAAAGGGACCCCCGGTCCTATTTATAAGGCAAATGGATAAGTGGCAAGCGCGGGAACCGAGGAGGTCAAAAAACGGATATGTCGCTGTACAGCCGCCTCGATTTTCGGAGGTTCATTAAAGAAAAGAAGGCATATTAAAAGATTTAAGCTCTGTATAAATGTAGTGGCAGGTGACGTCACGACGGATTATCATGATTCCACAAGATGACATCATGGCAAGTTACAAGTTTCATGAAGGTATTGAAGAAGGGATTTTTCTAAGTATTGAATATTGATATGAACAAGTTCAAATCAACCTGGGGCCTAATGTTGGGGATATAACTATTGAGTATAAACCGCCCTGGAGGGGCTGGGTTATGCTCATATTGACTCACCTATATTGAAGCCCAAGAAGACATGAAGAATGACGCTTTACAAGGGAAACTTAATAGCAAGGCCCAAGGCCCAGAGACGGGTTAGGACCCATAGATGTAAACCGCCATAAAGTATATAACTTGTATTGTACGTTAGGAAAGAGTGGATACCGAGCCGGACACGTTTATGAGCCGGCCGGGATTCTGTAAACCGACTGGGCGTCAACCTATGTATATAAGGGGACGACCCGGAGGCGGTTTAGGGAAAAGAAACAACACATCGGGAGCCAGGTCAAGCGTATTCGCTCCCTGGTCATCGAAACCCTAGCAATACCACCTCAAACTGGATTAGGCCTTTACCTTCACAGCAAGGGGCCGAACCAGTATAAACTCCTCGTGTCCTTTGTCCTGATTAACCCCTTTAAGCTAACCTCATTGTGATGGCTCCACGACTAAGTCCTCACACTAGGACATCTGCCATGACAATTCCATGACAGGTATCGTCCATACAAACAGTTAGGGAATGTAGTAATTCAAAAAAATTCCTACGATCACGCAAGATCTAACTAGGAGATGCATAGCAACGATAGGGGAGAGTGTGTCCACATACCCATGTAGACCGAAAGCGGAAGCGTTTAGTAACGCGGTTGATGTAGTCGAACGTCTTCATGATCCAACCAATCCAAGTACCGAATGTACGACACCTCCGTTTTCAGCACACGTTCAGCACGATGACGTCCCTCGAGCTCTTGATCTAGTAGAGGGTTGAGGGAGAGTTTCGTCAGCACGACGGTGTGGTGACGGTGTTGATTATGTGATCCTCGCAGGGCTTCGCCTAAGCACTACGACAATATGATCGAGGTGGTAAACTATGGAGGGGGGCACCGCATGAAGGAATATTCCCTAGAGGAAATAATAAAGTTGTTATTTATATTTCCTTATATCATGATAAATGTTATTATCCATGCTAGAATTGTATTAACCGGAAACTTGATACATGTGTGGATACATAGACAAAACACCATGTTCCTAGTAAGCCTCTACTAGACTAGCTCATTAATCAAAGATGGTTAAGTTTCCTAGACATAGACATGTGTTGTTATTTGATGAACGGGATCACATCATTAGGAGAATGATGTGATGGACAAGACCCATCGGTTAGCTTAGCATAATGATCGTTAAGTTTTATTGCTATTGCTTTCTTCATGGCATATACATATTCCTTTGACTATGAGATTATGCAACTCCCGGATACCGGAGGAATACCTTGTGTGCTATCAAACGTCACAATGCAAATGGGTGATTATAATGATGCTCTATAGGTATCTTCGAAGGTGTTTGTTGGGTTGGCATATATCGAGATTAGGATTTGTCACTCCGAGTATCGAAGAGGTATCTCTGGGCCCTCTCGGTAATGCACATCATAATAAGCCTTGCAAGCAATGTGATTAATGAGTTAGTTGCAGGATGATGTATTACGGAATGAGTAAAGAGACTTGTCGGTAACCAGATTGAACTAGGTATGAAGATCCCGACGATCGAATCTCGGGCAAGTAACATACCGATGACAAAGGGAATAACGCATGTTGTCATTACAGTATGACCGATAAAGATCTTTGGAGAATATGTGGGAACCAATATGAGCATCCAGGTTCCGCTGTTTGTTATTCACCGGAGAGGTGTCTCGGTCATGTCTACATAGTTCTCGAACCTGTAGGGCCCACACGCTTAACGTTCGATGACGATTTTGTATTATATGAGTTATGTGATTTGGTGACCGAGTGTTGTTCGGAGTCCCAGATGAGATCACGGAAATGGTCGAGAGGTAAAGATTCATATATAGGACAATAGTATTCGGACACAGGAAGTGTTCCGGGGGTACCGGGTATGTATCGGGTAATCGGAAGGGGTTCCGGGCACCCCTCGGTAAAGATATGTGCCTTATTGGGCCAAGAGGGGGACAGACCAGCCCCTAAGGGGCTGGTGCGCCCCTCCCATATGGTCTGGCCAAATTGGAGTAGAAAAGGGGAAGAGGAAAGGAAAAAGGGAATAGGAATCCCCCTTCTCCCTCTTCCCTTCCTACTCTGGATAGAAATAGGAAAGGGGGGAGGCCGAATTGGGAGGACCCCAAGTAGGATTCCTCCTACTTGGGGCACCCTCTTGGCTGCCTCTCCTCCTCACCAACCTATATATATATATATATATATATATATATATATATATATATATATATATATATATATATATATATATATATATATATATATATATATATATATATATATATATATATATATATATATATATATATATATATGAAGGGGGGAACCACTAGAACACACACCAACAATTGTTAGCCGTGTGCGGCACCCCCCTCCACAGTTTACGCCTCCGGTCATATTCTCGTAGTGCTTAGGCGAAGCCCTACATGGATCACTTCACCATAACCGTTACCACGCCGTCGTGCTAACGGAACTCTCCCTCGACACTTTGCTGGATCAAGAGTTCAAGGGACGCCATCGAGCTGAACATGTGCAGAACTCGGAGGTGCCGTACGTTCGGTGCTTGATCGGTCGGAACGAGAAGAAGTTCAACTACATCAACTGCGTTGTCAAACACTTCCGCTTTCGGTCTACGAGGGTACGTGGACACACTCTCCCCCTCTAGTTGCTATGCATCTCCTAGATAGATCTTGCGTGATCGTAGGAATTTTTTTGAAATTGCATGCTACATTCCCCAACACCGC
Source organism: Triticum dicoccoides (assembly GCF_002162155.2). Taxonomy (NCBI): domain Eukaryota; kingdom Viridiplantae; phylum Streptophyta; class Magnoliopsida; order Poales; family Poaceae; genus Triticum; species Triticum dicoccoides. The sequence goes on along the minus strand of NC_041392.1, from coordinate 602,021,652 downwards.
ACACGGCTAAGACAATTGATGGTGTGCCTTTGGGGTGCCCTCTGCCCACGTATATAAAGGAGGGGAGGAGGAGGCCGGCCAAGGGGGAGGCGCAGCAAGGGTAGAGTCCTACTAGGACTCCAAATCTACTAGGATTCGGCCCCCCTTTCCTTCCAACGGAGAGGGGGAAAGGGAAAAGGAGGGAGAGGGAGAAGGAAAGAGGGGGGCTGCGCCCCCTCCCCTTGTCCAATTCGGCTTGGGGCAAGGGGGCGCGCCCCACCTCCTGTGGCCTACCTCCTCTCCTCCACTATGGCCCATTAGGCCCAATAACTTTCCCGGGGGTTTCGGTAACCTCCCGGTACTCCGAAATATCCCCGATCTTCTTCAGAACCATTCCGGTGTCCTTATATATCCTTCCAATATATCAATCTTTACCTCTCGACCATTTTGAGACTCCTCGTCATGTCTGTTACCTCATCTGGGACTCCAAACAAACTTCGGTCATCAAAAACACATAACTCATAATACAAATCATCATCGAACGTTAAGCGTGCGGACCCTACGGGTTTGAGAACTATGTAGACATGACTGAGACACATCTCCAGTCAATAACCAATAGTGGAACCTGGATGCTCATATTGGCTCGTACATATTCTATGAAGATCTTTATCGGTCAAACCGCATAACAACATACGTCATTCCCTTTGTCATCGGTATGTTACTTGCCCGAGATTCGATCGTCGGTATCATCATACCTAGTTCAATCTTGTTACCGGCAAGTCTCTTTACTCGTTCTGTAATGCATCATCCCGCAACTAACTCATTAGTCACATTGCTTGCAAGGCTTATAGTTATGTGTATTACCGAGAGGGCCCAGAGTTACCTTTCTGATACACGGAGTGGCAAATCCTAATCTTGATCTATGCCAACTCAACAAACACCTTCGGAGACACTTGTAGAGCATCTTTATAATCACCCAGTTATGTTGTAACGTTTGATAGCACACAAGGTGTTCCTCCGGTATTCGGGTGTTGCATAATCTCATAGTCAGAGGAATATGTATAAGTCATGAAGAAAGCAATAGCAATAAAACTAGACGAACATAATGCTAAGCTAATGGATGGGTCTTGTCCATCACATCATTCTCTAATGATGTGATCCCGTTTATCAAATGACAACACTTGTCTATGGTCAGGAAACTTAACCATCTTTGATTAACGAGCTAGTCAAGTAGAGGCATACTAGGGACACTCTGTTTCTCTATGTATTCACACATGTACTAAGTTTCTGGTTAATACAATTCTAGCATGAACAATAAACATTTATCATGATATAAGGAAACATAAATAACAACTTTATTATTGCCTTATTTCCTTCCTAAACAACATTCAGGGGGAGTTCTGTTTAACTATTTGCAATTTTTTATTTCTGGACTGGGAATCCCTATTACTGCCCCACTTGTCCAAGGACGAGTGAATAAACACTCATCATCAGAATAACGCGCTTAGCATGGAAGATTCCGACTACCCCCTATCGTTCTGTGAACAATCCAAGCACACAAAAACAGATATTTATTTGAAGTTATTAGAGGTGGCACATGCAAATGTACTTAGAGCAGCAGGGTAATACCACATATAGGTAGGTATGGCAGACTCATCTGGAATAACTTGGGTTTAGGATTTTGATGCACAAGCAGTATTCTCGCTTAGTACAGGCGAAGGCTAGCAAATATGATAAGAAGCGGCCAGCTAGAGAGCAAAATGGTCATGAACGTGCATTATGCATAATTAACATTGAATACTAGCATGAGTAGGATATGAACACCATGAACAAAAATATCATAGAGGCTATTTCGGTTTTGATCCAACTACATGCATGAACATGTGCCAAGTCAAGCCACTTGAAACATTTAGAGGAGGATACCATATCATCATACCACATCACAATCATTTTAATGCAACGTTGACATCCAAGATAAATCATTATACACTCCTAGCTACTTAAGCATGACATGAGAAACGATAATCTCTTATTTTCATTGTAAACATGTTTCTAAATCACGTATACTAGGTTAAACATATTTACAAAAACAAAACAAGTTGAGTTCATACCCTTTTCTCTCTGCCATAGCCAATTCATCAAATATCGTCATTATTGCCTTTCACTTCCAGGACCGAATGATATGAAAATAATAATAGTGCAAGAGTGCCGTAGACTAAGCTGGAATCTGCAAATATTTTATTCGAAAGAAGAAGACAAGGTAATATGGGCTCTTTGTTAGATCAACAGTAACACATATGAGAGCCACTCCACATTTCCATCGTGGTCTTCTCCTTGGTATGACTCAGTAAAAAGAAAAGAATATTCAGAGAAACACACTAAAATATTTTTGGAGTTTTTAGTTTTTCTTGAAGAAAGAAATTTAAAGATATAAAAAACGTGAAAAACTATTTACACGGGAGAGCTCCCAACAAGCAAGAAGAAGAAATGAGAAATCCTTTTGGGTTTTCTTTTAATACTACAACTACTCAAACTAGAAAGAAAAACCGAGCAGAAGTAAGAAATATTTTTGGTTTTTCTCAAAGTTTTTCAAACACACAAGAAGAAAGCGAGAAAATCAATCTAACATGGATAATACAATGAAAAAGTGTGAACACCGACAACTGGAATGAAATGTGCGAACATGAATGTAATGTCGATGGAAATACATACTCCCACAAGCTTAGGATTTTGGCCTAGCTTGGTAACCACCACTCATAGTAGCCATTCGGTCCCACGTTGAAGTGTTGTGGAGCAGGAACCTTAGCGTCCCACTCCTGAAGCTCCTCCTCTGCCTCCGCCCGGGCGTTCCAGTAGGCAATAATGTCCTCAAGCATGATCCTATGTCCGTCCCTGGCAATAGAATCAAACAAAGCAGGTGCAGCCAACAGAATAATATCACGAGTAACCACACTAAAAACTAGGTTGTAAGGAATATTATGGATAGAGTTATCAATATCAGTAAGCCGGTGATCCATCATCACCTGGTGATCTAACTAAACCTTGGGCAGAGGATAATCATGTTGGCGAATCTGAATATTAAAGTGACTCGCTAAGCGAGTAGCATAAATACCACCATGAATTTTGCCCTTAGTCCTATCAAGGTGCAGGCAACATGCAATAATAGCCCCCAGGCTAAAAGTGTTATCGCCGTAAAGTGCACAGTGTAGGATAGCAAAGTCGGGAGCATTGAGTGCACCGACCTACTCTCTAGCAACTAAACACTTAGCGATAAATAGCGCAAAATAATGCAAAGAAGGAAACTGCAAGCTGGTGGCGGTAACACTCGATACTCCTCTCTCATCTCCCACTAACAAAGTACAATAAAAGTCCTCAAACTGTGCAGGTTTAGGCTCTCTTATTTCCCCGTCAAAAGGGATCAAGCAAATATCACAAAAATCAATAAGTGGTATCTGACGGGTTTCAGCGTATAATTAAACTGCACCTTAGGGGGGTTATTCCTACTCAGAAAATGAAAATTTTACACAAAGGAATTTGTAAGGAGATGGTATTGTTCACACTCAGTTGCGCCAAAATTAGTGAGCCTAGAATTAGCAGCAAATTATGCCAACTCTTGATGGATTCCGACTCCATCCATGAAGGGGATATGCGGCCATTCACATGGCCACACCTCCGCCCTTCTCCGAGTATGGAGGTCATTGTCCGAAGATTCCCCAGTAACTCCCTCAGCGCTTTTCTTGGAGGCAAACTTCCTAAAGAAACTCATCTTATTCCTATAAGTAAAATTCTGAAATTATTAGTCCACAAAATTTTTATCAACGAAACTTCACAAGATTGATAGCAACTACTCATAATCATGCATGTAGGCTATATTGAGCATTCAAACTACTTAGAACTCTAAGAATTCAACATGCAAGCTCATCTATATCAGCACCAAGAGTAGCTAATTATTCAAAATATGATCCACTAAAGCAAAAACTAATTGGAGCAATGGGGGAATCGCATACCAAATAGCAATCCCCCAAAACAGTTTTGGAAACGAAGCTTCGAGCAAAGAGATCGAAATCCGCAGGTTTGAGAGCAAGAACACGAGAGAGAGATCAATGCTGATTTTTTTCTGGAGGTAGGAGATGACATGGGCTAAAGAGATAAGTGAGGGGCCCACGTGGGGACCACAACCCACCAGGGTGCACCTGGGGCTGCTGGTGCACCCAGGTGGGTTGTGCCCACCTGGTGCACCCCCTCTGATGTTATTTGTATTAAAAATTCAGAATTATTCAGGAAAAATCAAATTAAATTTTCGGGGTAGTCTGAGCACTTTTATTTTTGGGTCAATTTTTATTGCATGGGAAATCCAGAAAATAGGATAAACATGGCATTTTATTTTATTTAACTAAGAAAAACAGAAAATAAAAGGTAAGGACAGAAGGTAGTGCGTACTAAATTCTTCAACTTCATACCTCTAAAAAATGATCCATTAATAAGATTGATCAAGTCTTATTAATAACCACCTTCAATTAGCATGAAACCTAAGAACTTTCGTAAAACACTAAGTTACCTCACCAGGGATATGCATGTCCCTAACAATAAGTATATCATATTTCTTTTTGGCAGTAGGTGAAGGTAGTTGAAAACTTCCAATAGTAAGTGTCGGATATTTTTCAATAACATTAATACCATTCACTTGGAATTGTTTCTTCGGAAAGTGCACCATATGCACATTACCATTGACATAAAAGGTGACCTTGCCTTTATTGCAATCAATAACAACCCCTGCAGTATTCAAAAAGGGCCTACCAAGGATAATCCACATGTTGTCATCCTCAGGCATCTCAAGTAGGTTCAGATCTGAAATCATGGCACTCAGGCCCTAGTGACAAGCATTAAGCATAGCAAAGTCATAGCAACATCAATCTCAGAACATTGCGGATACTAGGGATCAAACCCTAACAAAACTAACTTGATTACATGATAAATCTCATCCAACCCATCACCGTCCAGCAAGCCTACGATGGAATTACTCACGCACGGCGGTGAGCATCATGAAATTGGTGATGGAGGAAGGTTGATGATGACGATCACGACGGATTCCCCTCTCCGGAGCCCCGAATAGACTCCAGATCAGCCCTCCCGAGAGAGATTAGGGCTTGGCGACGCGATGAATCCTTCGCCTTGATTTTTTTCTCCCCGAAAGTGAATATATAGAGTCAGAGTTGAGGTCTGTGGAGCCTCAGGGGGCCCACGAGACAGGGGCACGCCCCAGGGGGGTGGTCGCGCCCCCACCCACATGGACAGGGTGTGGGCCCCCTGGTGTTGATTCTTTCACCAGTTTTTTTATATATTCCAAAAATATTCTCCGTGAAGTTTCAGGTCATTCCGAGAACTTTTGTTTCTGCACAAAAATAACACCATGGAAATTCTACTAAAAACAACGTCAGTCCGGGTTAGTTCCATTCAAATCATTCAAGTTAGAGTCCAAAACAAGGTCAAAAATGTTTGGAAAAGTTGATACGATGGAGACATATCAACTCCCCCAAGCTTGAACCTTTGCTTGTCCTCAAGCAATTCAGTTGACAAACTGAAAGTGATAAACAAAAACTTTTACAAACTCTGTTTGATCTTGTTGTTGTAAATATGTAAAGCCGGTATTCAAGTTTTCAGCAAAGATTATGAACTAACCATATTCACAATAACATTTAGGTCTCGTGTTTACTCATATCAATGGCATAATCAACTAGCGAGCAATAATGGTAAATCTCGGATGACAACACTTTCTCAAAACAGTCATAATATGATATAATAAGATGGTATCTCGCTAGCCCTTTCTGAGACCACAAAACATAAATGCAGAGCACCTCTGAAGATCAAGGACTGACTAAACATTGTAATTCATGGTAAAAGAGATCCAGTCACAGTCATACTCAATGTAAACTAATAGTAATGCATGCAAATGACAGCGGTGCTCTCCAACTGGTGCTTTTTAATAAGAGGATGATGACTCAACATATAAGTAAATATATAGGCCCTTCTCAGAGGGAAGCAGGGATTTGTAGAGGTGCTAGAGCTCGATCTTGAAATAGAGATGAATAATATTTTGAGTGGTATACTTTCATTGTCAACATAACAAGCGAGAGATCTCGATATCTTCCATGCTACACACATTATAGGCAGTTCCCAAAAAGAATGGTAAAGTTTATACTCCCCCTACCACCAACAAACATCAATCCATGGCTTGTCCGAAACAATGGGTGCCTCCAACTAACAACAATCCTGGGCGAGTTTTGTTTGCAATTATTTTAATTTAAGCATGGGACTGGGCATCCCGGTTACCAGCCATTTTCTCATGAATGAGGAGCGGAGTCCACTCCTCTTGAGAATAAACCAACTAGCATGGAAGATATAGACAGCCCTAGTTGATACATGATCCATTCGAGCATACAAAACATAATTTGAGTTGAAGGTTTAGAGTTTGGCACATACAAATTTACTTGGAACGGCAGGTAGATACCGCATATAGGAAGGTATGGTGGACTCATATGGAATAAATTTGGGGTTTATGGAAGTGGATGCACAAGCCATATTCCCCCTTAGTACAAGTTAAGGCTACAAAGCGACTGGGAATCGACCAACTATAGAGCGACAAGAGTCATGAACATGCATTAAAATTAATCAACACTAAGTGCAAGCATGAGTAGGATATAATTCACCAGGAACATAAATATCGTGGAGGCTATGTTGATTTTGTTTCAACTACATGCGTGAACATGTGCCAAGTCAAGCCACTCGAATCGTTCAAAGGAGGATACCACCCTATCATACCACATCACAACCATTTTAATAGCATGTTCGCACGCAAGGTAAACCATTATAAACTCCTAGATAATTAAGCATGGCATGAGCAACTATAGTCTCTAATTGTCATTGCAAATATGTTTCATTCATAATAGGCTGAATCAGGAACGATGAACTAATCATATTTACAAAAACAAGATACGTCAAGTTCATACCAGCTTCTCTCATCTCAATCAGTTCATCATATATCATCATTATTGCCTTTCACTTGCACGACCGAATGGTGTGGGTAATAATAATAGTGCACGTGCATTGGACTAAGCTGGAACCTGCAAGCATTCAATACAAAGGAGAAGACAAGGTAATATGAGATCTTGGTTAGATTAACAATAATTCATATGAGAGCCACTCAACAATTTCATCATGGTCTTCTCCTCTCGACCCCAAAGAAAAGAAAATAAACAAAACTATTTACACGGGAAAGCTCCCAACAAGTAAAAGAAGAACGAGAAATCTTTTTGGGTTTTCCTTTTAATTACTACTACTACACGCATGGAAAGTAAACTAGCTAAATGCTACAGCTAATTTTTTTGTTTTTTTCTTAAGGTTTTTCAGACACAGAAGAAGAAGGCTTAAAAAGAAATTAAACTAGCATGGATAATACAATGAAAAAGTATGATCACCGACAACTGGCATGAGTGTGTGAACATGAATGTAATGCCGGTGAGAAATACATACTCCCCCAAGCTTAGGCTTTTGGCCTAAGTTGGTCTATGGACACGGCTGGCCTGGTGGATATCCAAAGTTGTAGCTGGGGTCGTACTGAGATGCAGCAGCTACTGCCTGACGAGCTGCAGCTTGGAGGCGAGTTGCCTCCGTCCTCCTCTCGTACTCGTTCGCCTCCTCCCTGGTTATAACCTATCTCCTTTTTGCCTGAAAATCAAGGAAAGTAGGAGCAAGGAGAGCAACAATGACGGTGCACCGTCTGTCAAAGATTAGTCGGTACTGGAGGAACTGATCGTTCCTCTCAAGAAACTGGTGGCGAACCATAGCATCATAATCTAGATAAGCAGGAAGAAACTCAATATCATTTCCACGTATGGGTATATCAAGATAGTTAGCTACACGAGTTGCATAAATTCCACCAAACAAATCTCCACTTATACTGTTGTGATGCAACCTACGTGCAACAATAGTCCCCAAGTTATATTGTTTATCACCTAATACCGCACTCTTGAGGACACTAAGATCTGGAACGCACATGTGACAAGCCTCATCTTTACCGTTAATGCATCTACCAATGAAGAGAGCAAAATAATGTATGGAAGGGAAATGAATGCTCCCTATGGTAGCTTGTGTGATTTCCCTAGATTCCCCCACAGTAATACTAGCAATAAAGTCTTTATATTCATATTTGCGAGGTTCACTAACATTGCCCGAGTGCGGGAGTTTACAAGTAGTATTAAAATCTTCTATGTCCATGGTATATGATTTATCATAAAGATCAAATAAAAACAGTGTGAGAATTGCGCGAGGATGTAAATTTAAACCTTCTCACAAATGAATCAGTTAGATAGAGGTATTGCTAACACTTATCTGACATGAAGCTCTCAAGATCAGCATTACACACATACGTGTCAAATTCATCCTTGATGCCTGACTGGACCATGAACTCCTCTGACGGCCATTCACAAGGCCGCACTTGATCTTCCCTTGATAGTTCATTGTCCAACTCACGTATCGCGAGCCTTGGGCCTTGCTTCCTTGAGGAACCACATTGGTACATTTTCCTAAACATATTTCTTCCTTTGAAAATTTTCTGAAATTTTTAGTGACTCAAAATAAAAGTGAACCAAACTCAGCAAGATTTATAGCAACTACTCCCACAAGTGCCTAGAGGCCATATCATGCATTAAAACTACTTTTGACCACATAAATTTGACATGCAAGCTCAAGAATAGGGTCACCTAAGCAGCAAAAATTTGCAATTAATAAAACACTAGAGAAAAAACTAATTGGACCATTGGAGGAGTCACATACCGAAGAACAATCCCCCAAAGCAGTTTTGTGAATGGAGCTTTGAGCAAGGAGATTGGCAATGGCAGCAAGATGAGCTAGAACTCGGGTTTGAGCTGGTGGATGATTTTTTCTTGAGGAAGATGAAGTGTGTGGGTGCAAGAATAAGTGTAGGGGGCCCATGTGGGGTCCACGAGGCAGGGAGGCATGCCTGAGAGGGTGGGCGCGCCCTGGACCGTCGTGGGCAGGTGGTGAGGCCCCCTAGTGTGTTCTTAGTGCCAATAATTCTTCAATATTATATAAAAAATCAGAGAAAATTTTCAGGGCATTTGGAGAACTTTTATTTTTGGGGTATTTTTTATTGCAAGGATAATTCAGAAAACAGACAGAAAAGACTACTTTTGCTTTATTTAATCTAAATAATAGAAAGTAAAAAGAGGGTACTGATGTCTACTACACAACCTTCTTCTTGTAGACGTTGTTGGGCCTCCAAGTGCAGAGGTTTGTAGGACAGTAGCAAATTTCCCTCAAGTGGATGACCTAAGGTTTATCAATCGTAGGAGGCGTAGGATGAAGATGGTATCTCTCAAGCAACCCTGCAACCAAATAACAAAGAGTCTCTTGTGTCCCCAACACACCCAATACAATGGTAAATTGTATAGGTGCACTAGTTCGGCGAAGAGATGGTGATACAAGTGGTATATGGATGGTAGATAAAGGTTTTTGTAATATGAAAATATAAAAACAGCAAGTTAACTAATGATAAAAGTGAGCACAAACGGTATTGCAATGCTAGTAAACAAGGCCTAGGGTTCATACTTTCACTAGTGCAAGTCCTCTCAACAATAATAACATAATTGGGTCACATAACTATCCCTCAACATGCAACAAAGAGTCACTCCAAAGTCACTAATAGCGAAGAACAAACGAAGAGATTATTGTAGGGTACAAAACCACCTCAAAGTTATCCTTTCTGATCGATCTATTCAAGAGTCCGTAGTAAAATAACACGAAGCTATTCTTTCCGTTCAATCTATCCTAGAGTTCGTACTAGAATAACACCTTAAGACACAAATCAACCAAAACCCTAATGTCACCAAGATACTCCATTGTCACCTCAAGTATCCGTGGGTATGATTATACGATATGCATCACACAATCTCAGATTCATCTATTCAAACCAACACAAAGTACTTCAAAGAGTGCCCCAAAGTTTCTACCGGAGAGTCAAGACGAAAACATGTGCCAACGCCTATGCATAGGTTCATGGGCGGAACCCGCAAGTTGATCACCAAAACATACATCAAGTGGATCAATGGAATACCCCATTGTCACCACGGGTATCCCACGCAAGACATACATCAAGTGTTCTCAAATCCTTAAAGACTCAATCCGATAAGATAACTTCAAAGGAAAAACTCAATTCATCACAAGAGAGTAGAGGGGGAGAAACATCATAAGATCCAAATATAATAGCAAAGCTCGCGATACATCAAGATCGTACCACCTCAAGAACACGAGAGAGACAGATCAAACACATAGTTACTGGAACATACCCTCAGCCCTGAGGGAGAACTACTCCCTCTTCATCATGGAGAGCACCGGGATGATGAAGATGGCCACCGGAGAGGTATTCCCCCCTCCGGCAGGGTGCTGGAACGGGTCTAGATTGGTTTTTGGTGGCTATGGAGACTTCTGGCGACGGAACTCCGATCTATTATGCTCCCCGATGTTTTAGGGTATATGGGTATATATGGGAGGAAGAAGTACGTTGGTGGATCTCTGGGCTGTTCACGAGGCAGGGGGCACGCCCCCCACCCTCGTGGGCAGCCCGGGACTCTCCTGGTCCATCTTCGATACTCTGTGGGCTTCTTCTGGTCCAAATAAGTTACGTGAAGTTTTAGGTCAATTGGAATCCGTTTGATTTTCCTTTTCTGCGATAACCTAAAACAAGGAAAAAAACAGAAACTGGCACCGGGCTCTGGGTTAATAGGTTAGTCCCAAAAATCATATAAAATAGCATATAAATGCATATAAAACATCCAAGGTTTATAATATAATAGCATGGAACAATAAAAAATTACAGATACGTTGGAGACATATCAGCATCCCCAAGCTTAATTCCTGCTCGTCCTCGAGTAGGTAAATGATAAAAATAGAATTTTTGTTGTGGAATGCTAGCTAACATATTTCTCTAAGTAATTCTCTTCATTTTGGCAAGTGTCGGGTGGTAGGTGCGACATATGCCAACGGGTGGCTTATCATTGTGGGAACCAGTAAGACATCGCCGGTGCCTGGAAGCGGGATAAGGCGAAGACATGCACGCCGGCGGATCTTACCCAGCTTCGGGGCTCTCCGTGGAGATAACACCCCTACTGCTGCTCTGCGGGGTCTCCGCATGCTCACTAGATGAATCAAGTAGCTACGCAACGCTCCTTGAGCTGTTTGGGGGGAGGAGGAAGAAGGGCACGGCTAGCCTGCTTCTACTCCCTGTGTGGTGTCTAGAACTAGCGGGGGGTCGAACCCTTTGCATGGGTGCTCCGGGGGGTTTATATAGGCCTACCCCCCGGGGGTACAATGGTAATCCGACTGGGCACGGGGCCCAGCCGTCTATGACTGCGCTCGCCAGCTTCTGCGCCGACTGCTGGGGCTCGCCGACTGGTGGGTCCCGCCGGCTGCCGGCCCCTTGGTTGACAGGCAGGCCCCACTGTCCAGGGCCTGGTCGGCGGCTGGTTACTGTGGCTTCATCTTGTTCACGTGAGCTTCATCGTGGTAAGCGTGGCTACAGTACCGCCGCCTGTCAGGCGATCGCTGTAGCCTTACCGCGTCTTGTCTCCTTAATGGGGCGTCCTCTTCGAGGGAAGCGGCAAGCCGGCTGCGGGGAGCCGGCTCCGTCTTGGGCCGACTGGTTGGAGGCGTGGCCGTCTTCGGGTGTCTCTCCGCTCAAAGGGGCCCACCACCTGCGGGCCATGCTGGCGGCCCGTCGTGGGTGATGCCAGGGTCAACATGGCAACAGTGCTGCGCTGGACGGGTCATCCCTACCCCGTACGGCGCACTGTGCCAGCCGTGCTCCGGGATTCGGGGGTGGCAGGCTCTTCTGTAGCCACGGCCCGTCGCACCGCCGTTATGTGGGTGCAAACTTTTGTGGGTACGGTCTGGACCGCTTTATGGGGAGCCGGCTTCTTGGAGTCGGCCTTCTCATGGCCGGCTTCTTGGAGGTGGCCTTCTCATGAGGGCTAAAGTCGGACCGCCTTCCGAGAACCGGCCTGGGTGGCAGCCAGCGAGGGGAAGGCGGCCCCATGTCTTTGATTCTTGAGAGCCGGGCGGGCTCGTAACTTTTTTCAGAAGGGCCAGGGGGAGCCGGCTGGGCTACCCATGGCTATTTACTCCGACAGTAGTCCCCGAAGCTGATCGAGCTCCGAGGCGAGCAGGGGGACGAGAAGCTTGGTCAGCTTC
>NC_041392.1:601952789-602009199 GCF_002162155.2 Triticum dicoccoides | reverse complement strand
CGCAGGCCCGGGCCCGCCACTCGCGAGCCTTGGTCCGGGCGCGGATCTTCCATGGCCCACAGGGGCCGCTCGCCTTCTCGAGGCAGTTTTGTTTCGCCGTTAAGGCTCAATAATCGCCGGACGTGGGGAGTGGGCGCGATCAATCCCCACGCTTCCCCACGCCACGCCTCCTCGGCTCCGCCACGTGAGCCTATAAGTAGGTGGAGGAGGGAGAGCGACAGAGGTTCGCACGCTCTCTCCCGCTCCGCCCCTCCTAACCCTCGTTTCTTCCTCTCGCTGCCGCCGCAGCTTCCCGTCTCAGCGCCGCCGCGTCTCCACACCACCTCGCTCCCATGGCGTTGTCAAGCTCGTGGGACGGCTCCAACGTCCATGAAGACCATGTGGAGTTCCTCCGCCAGACCCGGTGCCTGCCCGGCACCGGATGAGGGCGAGCGGGTCGTCTTCCGCTCGCACTGCCTGCACGGCTTCGGCCTTTCGGCGAGCGGGTTTCTGCGCTCTTTCCTAGAGTTCTACAACCTCCAGCCGCATCACCTCACGCCCAATGCGGTGATGCTGCTGTCGGCCTTCGTCTCCCTCCGCGAAAGCTTCTTGGGGCTGCTCCCCACGCTGGAGCTCTGGGGAGAGTTCTTCCAGAGCAAGCTCGGCACAGTCGTTACCGGCGTGTCTGCCCCCTGCGGAGCCTTCATCGCCATGAGGAGGGCGAGCGAGAACAACCCGTTCCCGCCCATTCCCCTGATCCAGTCGGTGAAGGTCTGGCAGAGATCTTATTTCTATGTGAAGAACATCGCCGAGCAAGGAGACTACATCAACCTGCCGGCTTACGTAGCCGGCCCGCCGGCTGGGAGGCAGCCCTCGTGGAGCTTCCGGTCCCGGTCATTGTCTCCGGCTGGGAACGCCGCCATCTCCCGGCTTCGGGTGATGATTCAGTCGGAAGGCCTGTGCGGGGCCGACTTGGTGGCCGCCTTCATGGAGCGCCGGATTCTCCCTCTCCAAAGCCGGCCCCATATGATGTGTCAGATGAGCGGCCGCTTCGACCCAAGCCGGCTGAGCACATGGGAAATGCCCCACGCGGAGGTGGTGCTCATGGTTAATTACATCGCCAACTGCAAGCTCGCCGGGGACTGGCAATACGGCAAGACGCCGTATTCTCGCGCCAACCCTCCGCCCGTGGTAAGTTTCTCTCTTTATCTTTTTTTTATCGTCGGCCGGCTTCATGACGGCCGGCTTCTGACTAGTCGGTTCTTTTGAGCAGAACCCTCTTCTTGCGTCGCCGGCCGGGGCGGCAGGGATTGAACGCCAGTACGCCCCCGACCGCACGGTGGATGACGTTGACGACCCGGACTTGGGGGCGGCCGCCATGGAAGACGCCATCGTGGGGGACAGCGCCGAGCCCGGAGGCTCAAGGTTCATCGCGAGCTTCGAGGACTGGCCGGACGATTTCGAAGCCGAAGTCGCCCCGCGTCGCCAGCCGGCGGCCGACCAACAGGGCGCGGGCTCGTCTGTCGCGCCGGCTGCCGGCGGCGCGCAGAAGCGCCGAGCCGCTTTAGGCCTCTTCGGCAGTCGGCCGAAGAAGTCCAAGCCCTCTACCGCGGCGACAAAGCGAGACGAGGCGGCCGCGAAGGCGGCCCTCTTCCGTAAGGCGGTGAAGCAGCCTCAGGCGGTCTCGGCGTAAGTCTTCGATTGCCTTGCCGCATGCTCGTCATCATTCTCTTTCTCTTCAAATATTCTTCTTAACCTTTCCTCGCTTGCTGGACAGGGCGCCACTTTCCCTTGAGCGGGGTCCGGGCGGCTTCGTCGTGGGGCCGGCTGGAGGGTCTTCGAGCTCCCGCCGCGTGGACCCCCGCGCCGATCTCAGGGAGGCCACAGAGCGGAATGCCCGCGAAGCGCGGGAGGAGCGCGAGGCGGCGGAGAAGGCGGCCGCCCAGGCGGCGAGGGAGTAGGCCGAAGCGGCAGCCAAGGCCCAGATGGAGGCGGCTACCGCGGAGACGGAGGCGGAAAGCTCGCGCAGCCAGCCTCCGCTACTCGCCATTCCTCTCCGAGCCGTAGCCCCCGACACCCCATTGCCCTTGGTGGAGGAGATCGTCCAAGACCCGCCGCTGTTGGAGAGGGGGGAGGACTTCGTGGCCTTGGCGGGGAGAGCGCCGCCAGCAGCGCCAACCGGAGCGGGCCAGGGCGGTCAATCATCAGCGGCGCCAGAGGGGCCGGCCGGAGGTGAGCCGGAGAACAGAGCCGGCCTCGAGGTGCAGCCGGCGACGGGCTGACGCGCAGGGGGAGGCGCCGCTCCGCCGGAGTTGCACCGAGCCGCGAGCGCAGGCCAGTCGGCAGAAGATCTGGAGGCGGCCAGCACTGCCACGTCCGAGTGGACTCCCAGCAGGGGGACTGGCGAGCTGAATGTGGCGGCTCAAGGGGTCCGGAGCCAGCTGCAAGCTCAGGCCGCCCTGCTGCAACAGTTCACCCAGGAGTTCTTGTCAACGCGAGCCACTATCCGGGTGAGTCTTTCGTTCTTGGCTGCTTTGCTTTCTTAATTTCTTCCATGGGGGCGCGTCAGTGCATCCACTGGGTGTAGTCCCCGAGATTCGGGCCGACTGCTGCGCAGCCGGGTCGGATCTTTCTCGACGGCTATCTTACTTTGCTTTTTTCTGAACTTTCAGGAATACCACAACCTTCGTGCTGCCGCCTTCAACTCCCAGGCTCGGGAGTTGAGCCGGCGGACCGACGACCTGGCCGACAGCCGAAGTAAGTACTTGGTTTTGTCTGTCTCCTGTGGGGGCGCGTCAGCGCATCCACTGGGTGTAGTCCCCGAGATTCGGGCCGACTGCTGCGCAGTCAGGTCGGATCTTTCTTGACGACTCTTTTCTTATTGGTTTTTCTTTTTCTTTGTCTTCAGGGGCCAACGCCGACTTGAGGAAGGAGCTTGGCAAAGCGAAGGCCGCCCTTCATACCGAGGAGGCCGAGTGCGCCGCCTTGGTCCAGGAACGGGATCGCCTAGCCAAGAAGCTGGCCGACCAAGAGGAGAGCCACAAGGCGGCCCTGCAGGCGGCGCAGGAAAGCGAAGCCGCTTTGATAGCGGAGTATGAGATGGCGGCGGCGAGCTGGTCTGAGACCCGGCGAGCCCTGGACGAAGGCTTCGGCCGGATCGAGGACTTGATCAACGGTAAGCTGCCTTCCCCGGCCCTCCCCTGCCCCTTGCCGCTTGGGTTTTTTGACTTATCTTGAGCTGTTGCTTGTTTTTGGTGCAGACTACTTCCCTGGCTACTCCGCCTTCGCCGCCCAAACCATTGAGGCCCATAGCGAGGCACGTCGACAGGCGGGAGCCAACATCGCGCCGGATGCGAACCGGACACTTGAGGAGCAGCTCCTGGCTATCCAGGCGCGGTTGCAGCCGGCTCATCGGATGCTTCACCGGCTCCAACGTGCCGGGGCGCAAGTGTTGGCCGCCCTCTGGCCCGGCGAGACGATCCCTCGCACCCCAAGCCGAACTGCCGACTGGCTAAAGGTCGCAGTCGGTCGCTTTGAGGTTTGGAAGGCGTCGGCGGCCCGCCTCGGAGCCGGGCGGGCGTTGGAGTTCGTTCGGGCTTGGTACCCAGAGCTGAACCTAGACCAGCTGCGCACATGGCGGATGGAGGCCGACGCGGAGCTGGAGGAGGTGAGGCCGGCTATCGCCCAGCGAGCTCCGACGATCGCCGAGTGCACCGACATCAGTATTTTCGCACCCGAAATCGATGATGACGGTGTTGCTCAGCCGGAGGAGTGGTTCGGGCTGAACCCGACGGTGGGCGAGGACTCGGCGGAGGAGATTGCCTCCAGCGACGAGGGCGAGGATGACGAAGAGGAGGACGGCGAAGACGTCGAGCCGGCTGGTGGAACAACCGGCCGACCTCAGGCCGACCGTGCCTCCAGCAACGAGGCGCGTGGAAGCGCGCCCTCTACGGGAGGCGGCGACCAAGCCAAAGTTCGCCAGCCGGCCGCTCCTTCAGCCGGCACGACCGTCTCCACCAACCAGTCCGGCTCGTCGGCCGCTCCGCCAGCTTGACCTGCCGTCTTTATCTTTCCTGCTTTGTTGTCTTTGAACAATCTTTGTTAAGTTTTCGCAGTTCCACCCACTGGGGGTGTATCCAAACTATGTTGAATGCTGGCCTCTCGGAGGTCTTTTATGTAAATATTGTTATGTGCATGTTTGGTTTCCATTCGCGTATGCTTTTTATCCTTAGGCCTTTTCCTTTGCCGCCTTCCCTCTTTGGGGAGGCAAGTACTTGAGCTTTCTTGGATTGAAGTGAAGTGAATGGAAACCGGCCGGCCGGCTACTCTGGTAGCTAGTCGGCAGTGGGAGAAAAAACCGGCTTTTGTTATATTAGTCCGTTAGTCCCTAGCCGTTTTTCGTGTGGGCGTCCGTTCCTGCTTTTAACTCTTGCCAGCCGGACAGCCGGTTCTTCGAACTACGACTTTTGGCAAGAGAAGGCTTGGGAGCCGGCACACTACTTGTCTGACTGCGGGTAGGACTTCTAATATAACTCCAGTCGGCCAGTCCCCGAGCCGACTAGTCGAACCCGGTGCCGGACGGAACAAGTAAATGAGATGACAAGGTCATAAGCATGATACTTTTCGTTCATAAATAAGGGATGGCAGTCCCCGAGTCCTCCTCGGGGGGCCTATTGTCTCGTACTTAATACAAAAGTTAGCGTGATACATACTGCGCTTCAACTGTAAAATCTTCGAAGGAGGTTGGCGTTCCATGGTCGTTCTGACTCCTTGCCGGAGTCGTCTCTCTTGCGTGCCTTCGGCTTCTGTGCGTCGATCAGGTAATAGGAGTCGTTGCCTAGAGCTCTGCTGATGACGAAGGGGCCTTCCCAAGGGGCTGAGAGCTTGTGCTGGCCGGCTGTTCGCTGGATCAGCCGGAGCACAAGATCGCCCTCTTGGAAAGATCTTGGCCTGACTTTCCGGCTATGGTAGCGGCGCAAACCCTGCTGGTAGATGGCAGACCGGCTGAGGGCTAATAGCCGGCTTTCTTCCAGCAGGTCGACGCCGTCTTCTCGTGCTTCCTTGGCCTCCGCTTCCGTGTACATGGTTACTCGAGGCGAGTCGAACTCGATGTCAGTTGGGATGACCGCCTCGGCACCATACACAAGGAAGAAAGGGGTGAAGCCGGTTGACTTGTTTGGTGTAGTGCGCAGACTCCAGAGGACAGCCGGCAACTCATCGAGCCAACAGCCGGCTGAGCGCTCCAGAGGTACGACCAGTCGAGGCTTGATGCCGGAGAGGATGAGGCCGTTGGCTCGCTCGACCTGGCCGTTTGACTGCAGGTGGGCGACGGATGCTAAGTCCAGCCGGATACCTTGGGCTACGCAGAAACGTGCCAAGGCTCCTTTGGCAAAATTCGTGCCATTGTCGGTGATGATGCTGTGCGGCACGCCGTACCGAGTTGTTATGTCTGCGATGAATGTCACAGCAGTCGGCCCATTCAGCTTCTTGATCGGCTTTGCCTCAATCCACTTGGTGAATTTTTCCACTGCGACGAGCAAATGCGTCATGCCGCCGCGTGCCGTCTTGAATGGGCCCACCATGTCCAGTCCCCAAACGGCAAAGGGCCAAGTGAGGGGAATGGTCTTGAGTGCCGAAGCCGGCACGTGTTGCTTGGAGCTGAAGAGCTGGCATCCCTTGCAATGTTTGACTAATTCTTTGGCGTCATCCAAAGCAGTCGGCCAGAAGAAATCATGGCGGAAGGCTTTGGCGACAAGTGATCTTGAGGCCGCATGGTGGCCGCATTCTCCTTGGTGAATGTCTGTGAGGATTGCAACGCCCTTCTCTTGCTCGACGCACCGTTGGAGGATTCCAGTGACACTGCGCTTGAGTAGTTCTCTGTTGACGATCGTGTATGCTCCGGCTCGACGCTGGACTTGTCTTGCTTCTGTTTCGTCGGCCGGCAGGTCTTGGTTTACTAGGAAGTTGAGGATGGACTGAGCCCATGATGGAGCCACGACTTCTCCTACCGCCAATGTGGCTACTGCTACCATGGTGGGCGGGCTGGGCGGTGAGGTGCTGGAGTCGGCCGCCGGCTGTAGTGCTGGTGCAGTCCCCGGGCCGGCTACCGCAGTCCCCGAGCCGGTTGCCGAAGTCCCCGAGCTGGCTGCCGAAGTCCCCGAGCCGGCTGCCGAAGTCCCCGAGCCGGCTGCCGAAGTTGCCGGGCCGGCTACGGGGGTCTTGGGGTGGCCTACTTGGTTCTTTGAGCCGGACCCGGCCGCATCGGGGTCAGGCGGCACGAAGATGGAATCGGACTCTGGAGACGGCTTGATGGACGGCTTGAGGAGGCGTTCGCGACGCCGGTTGGAATTGCTTGCCGAGTGGAGCCTATTCGAGCCAGGCCATCGGCTGGCTCGTTGTCGGCTCGTGGTACGTGGAGGAACTCGCATCCTTCAAAGTGTCCGCTGAGTTGTTGGACCAGGAAGCGGTAGCTTGCCATATTCGCATCCTTGGCGTCCCAGTCGCCGGATGATTGCTGGACCACTAGGTCCGAGTCGCCATAACATAGGATCCGGCGAATGCCAAGTTCTTTGGCAAGCCGGAGCCCGTGTATGAGCGCCTCGTACTCGGCCACATTGTTGGAGGCGGCAAAGTGGATCTGTAGCGTGTATCTGAGCTTGTCGCCTTTCGGAGAGGTAAGGACGACGCCGGCTCCCAAGCCGGTGCGCATCTTGGACCCTTCGAAGTGCATGCACCAATGGGTGGAGTCGGGAGCTGGCGACAGGTACTGGGTCTCGGCCCAGTCGACGAGGAAGTCGGCCAGTGCTTGGGACTTGATGGCAGTGTGCGGCTGGTAGAAGATCGTGTAGGGGCCCAGCTCGATGGCCCATTTTGCCACCCGGCCGGATGCGTCCTGGCTGCCTATGATCTCAGCTAGCGGGGCGGTGCATACGACCGTGACGGGATGCTCTTGAAAGTAGGGCTTCAGCTTCTTGGAGGTGAAGTACACGCCGTAACACATCTTCTGGTAGTGCGGGTAGTTCTGCTTTGAGGCGGACAACACCTCGCTCAAATAGTACACCGGCCTCTGGACCGGCTGGGCTCGGCCTTCTTCTGGGCACTGGACTACGATGATGGTGCTGACCACCCGGCTGGTTGCGGCGATGTAGAGGAGCATGGGTTCTTTCTCAGTCGGCGCCGCGAGGACAGGCGGCGTGGCCAGCATCTTCTTCAGCTCGTGAAAAGCTTGGTCGGCCTGGTCATTCCACTCGAAGTGAGTGCTCTTCTTCATGAGGCGGTAGAGGGGGAGAGCTTTCTCTCTGAGCCGGCTGATGAAGCGGTTCAAGGAGGCCAAGCACCCGGTGAACTTCTGAATGTCTCGAAGCTTGGTGGGGATCACCATTCTCTCGATGGCCTTGATCTTCACCGGGTTGCATTCGATGCCGCGTTCAGAGACCAGGAAGCCTAGGAGCTGGCCGGCCGGCACTCCGAACATGCATTTCTCGGGGTTGAGCTTGATTTGGAACCGGCGTAAGTTCTCAAACGTTTCCTTGAGGTCTCCTAGCAAGGTGCCGCGCTTCTCCGTCTTCACCATGATGTCGTCCACGTAAACGTGAGCGTTTCTGCCGAGTTGCTTGAGGAGGCACTTCTGCATGCAACGCTGAAAAGTGGCACCGGCATTTCTCAAGCCGAATGTCATGGTCAGGTAGCAGAAGGCTCCAAATGGCGTGATGAAGGCGGTCTTCAGGCGGTCGTCCGGGTCTAGCTTTATCTGATGATATCTGGAGTAAGCATCCAAGAAACTCAACAGCTCGCATCCGGCTGTGGAGTCTATCACTTGGTCAATCCTTGGCAGGGCAAAAGGATCTTTGGGGCAGGCGTTGTTGAGGCTCGTGTAGTCTATACACATGCGCCACTTGTTGTTCTTCTTTAGCACAAGGACCGGGTTGGCGAGCCACTCTGGAAAGAAAACTTCCATGATGAAGCTGGCCGCCAAGAGCCGGGCTATCTCCTCTCCTACAATCTGGCGTTTCTCCTCCGACAGTTGGCGAAGGGGTTGTCTGACTGGCTTTGCGTCTTCTCGGACGTGTAGTTTGTGCTCGGCGAATTTCCTCGGAACACCCGGCATGTCCTTGGGGGACCATGCAAAGATGTCCCGATTCTCACGGAGGAAATCGGCGAGCTCGCCTTCCTATTTGCTATTCAGGTTTGCCCCGATGATGGCAAACCTCTCTGGATGCTCGGGGTCAAGAGGTATCTTCTTTGTCTCCTTGGCCGGCTGGAAAGATCCTTGAGCATCGTGCTCCTTGGGGTCGGGGGACACGGCCGACTGCTTGCCGGCTATGGCCACGACTTGGTCCAGCATCTTCTTCTCTTCGGCAATCACAAGGGACTCGGCCAGCCGGCTGCTGGCCGCCGCGCACTCGGAGGACTTCTTGTAATCACCGGCTACGGTGATGACGCCTTTGGTGCTTGGTATCTTCATCTTGAGGTATGCATAGTGGGGAACTGCCATGAATTTGGCCAAGGCAGGTCGGCCAAGCAATGCATGGTAAGGGCTCTCTAGGTCCACCACTTCAAACCAGATCGCTTCCCGGTGGAAATGCTCCTTGTCCCCAAAAAGTACATCAATCTTGATTTTGCCAATGGGGGCGCAGGACAGGTCGGGTACGATGCCATGGAACACTGTCCGCGTAGGCACGAGCTGCTTCGTCTTGACATTTAGTTTCTCCAGGGTGTCACGGTACAGGATGTTGATGCTGCTCCCGCCGTCTATCAACACACGGGAGAAGCGGGCGGCGCGTCTGTCCGTTGCAAGGGTGGCTTCCAGGACCAAAGCATAAGAGCCGGGAGACGGCATCACCTCCGGATGGTCGGCCCGGCTCCAGCTGATGGGCTTTTCTGACCAATGCATGTGTCCAGCGGGGTTGGCTGCGACCACGCTGACTTCCTGGCGCTCTTGGCGTTTGCTGCGCCGGTCTTCGGGCTGGCTTGTAAAGATGATGTAGGTGGCTTGCTCGTCAGGGGACTCGTCATGCACGGCTCCGACTGCGGGCCGATCGGCCGGAGGCGGCGGGGCCGGAGGCGGCGGGCCGGCAGGCGGAGGTGGCAAGAGACCCTCGCCCTTAGAGATTCGGGTGAGCCAATGGCACTTCCGGGTCGTGTGGTTGGACGGCTTCGCGCCGCTGTGGAACTTGCAAGGGGCGTTGAGAGTTTGCTCGTAGGAGAAAGCCGGCTGCCAAGCCGGCCTGCCGCCCTTGGGTTTCTTGGGCGCCGGTCGCTCTTCAGGCGGCGCGTCTTCGACTGTGGCCACCTGCCGGCTGGCGGGAGGCGGCGCGGGGCCCTTGCGCTTGTGGTCGTTCGAGTTGGGGTGTCGGCCGGAATCCCCAGCCGGCGTCTTGGGCGCCGGGTTGAGTACCTTTCCGGACGCGTCTACCCGAAGCTCGGTCTTCATTGAGGAGTCGGTGGTGGCGTACTTGTCCGCTATGTCTAGAAGCTCGTCGAGGGTAGCCGGCTCGTCACAGAGGCGCTTGTGCTTGAGGAGGGTGCCTTCTCGGCATCCGGCTGTGAAGTATTCTATGGCTTGCACCTCGTGCACCCCTTCACAAGAGTTGCGGAGCTCGGCCCAACGCGTGAGGTAATCGCGAGTGGACTCGGCGGGGCCTTGTACGCACAAGGAGAGATGTCTGGGCTTGGGAGCCCGTTTGTAGGTGCTGGTGAAGTTGCGGATGAAGGCTTCTGTGAAATCTAGCCAGCTGTTGACGCTACGCGGCTTGAGGCTATTGAGCCAGGTCCGCGCCGTGCCTTGCAGCATGGGCACGTACTTCATGGCAACGCGCCGGTTGCCGTTGGCTATGCTAACCGCCGTGGAGTAGTCGATCAACCAATCTTCTGGCTTCACAGAGCCGTTGTACTTGGGATTGTCTCTTGGGAGCAAGAACCCTTTGGGAAAGGGCTCATCGCGGATGCGGGGGCCGAAACAAGGCGGGCCGACATCGTCTTCTTCTTCCAACGCCAGGGATCACGCCAGGCGATCGATCCGATGGCGGGCGTCGTTCTCGCCGATTCTTTCGCGGCGGCCCAGCCGGCCGCTGAGAGTCGGGTGCGCCACTGGCGGCGGGGCAGGATATCTCTCCCCACGGGGCGGAGGCGGAGGCGGGTCGCCCCGCCATTCCATGGCTCGGGGATGACCGTCCGCGTCTCGCTCGATGGAGATCCGGGTCTGACTGCAGCTGGCAGCCGGCTCCTTCTCGCGTCGCGCGCGGGTGTTGCTCGTAGTCGTCGTCTGGGACATCGCGCCGTGCTCTCGGCGCGGGGGAGGGCTTTCCGCGCGGGCGTCGGCTTCGTGTCGCTGCGCGGCTGTGTTAATCAATTGCTGGATGCGCCGGGTCATGTGGGGGAGGTCTTCGGCCTCCAAGCCGTCCAACTCATCTACAGCCGCCTGGGCGGCATGCAAGTTCTCGAGCGGAGTGGCATAGACCGGACGGTCGACTCCCAGCGTGTCGGCGATGACAGCGCCGCGTTGCTTGACAAGGCCGGCCCGGCTTGGCCCGCCCGGGGCCGGCGTGCCGAAGGCGGCACGGTCAGCTTCACGCTGATAGGCCTCAGTGAGGCGTCTTACGGAAGCCAGCCTCCGGCCCTCTGCGAGGAGGGCGAGGCGGCGTGCCTCCAGTGCTTCATCGTCGGCATCAGCCGGGAGGGGAGCGGACAAGTCGTGGGCCGCCGTGCGCGAGGCATCGCGGGCGCTCTCGTCGGCCGGGCCGTCGTGGCCGACAACCATCACTTCGGTGGTGACAGTATCACAGCCGTCGGCTCGAGGAAGCGGGTCGTTGTAGATCGTGACGTTGGTGGGGAAGGTGTCGTGGGAGGCTGTGTCGGAGTCGAGAGGCATCGGGTCGGTGGAGCCAACCGACTCCAGGTCCGCAGCGGGCTCGCTGGAGACATGGAGCTGGCCGAGAAGGTTGGCGAGGTGGTCGGTGCCCGCATCGGAGGCGAGCTCGTCGGAGATGAGAGTTTCGTCGAGGAGGTTGGCGAGGCCGCTTGCCGCGCAGACGCTGGTGACGCCTTGCAGCGCGTCGTGGCAAGCGCCATCGGGCGTGCCGGGCTGGCTACGCTCGCGGGGGAGGAAGAGGGTTCCCGTCCAGAACAGGTCTCCGGACGACGGTGCACCTGGCCCCACGGTGGGCGCCAAATGTCGGGTGGTAGGTGCGACATATGCCAACGGGTGGCTTATCATTGTGGGAACCAGTAAGACATCGCCGGTGCCTGGAAGCGGGATAAGGCGAAGACATGCACGCCGGCGGATCTTACCCAGCTTCGGGGCTCTCCGTGGAGATAACACCCCTACTGCTGCTCTGCGGGGTCTCCGCATGCTCACTAGATGAATCAAGTAGCTACACAACGCTCCTTGAGCTGTTTGGGGGGAGGAGGAAGAAGGGCACGGCTAGCCTGCTTCTACTCCCTGTGTGGTGTCTAGAACTAGCGGGGGGTCGAACCCTTTGCATGGGTGCTCCGGGGGGTTTATATAGGCCTACCCCCGGGGGTACAATGGTAATCCGACTAGGCGCGGGGCCCAGCAGTCTGTGACTGCGCTCGCCGGCTTCTGCGCCGGCTGCTGGGGCCCGCCGACTGGTGGGTCCCGCCGGCTGTCGGCCCCTTGGTCGACAGGCAGGCCCCACTTTCCAGGGCCTGGTCGGCGGCTGGTTACTGTGGCTTCATCTTGTTTACGTGAGCTTCATCATGGTAAGCGTGGCTACAGTACCGCCGCCTGTCAGGCGATCGATGTAGCCTTACCGCGTCTTGTCTCCTTAATGGGGCGTCCTCTTCGAGGGAAGCGGCAAGCCGGCTGCGGGGAGCCGGCTCCGTCTTGGGCCGACTGGTTGGAGGCGTGGCCATCTTCGGGTGTCTCTCCGCTCAAAGGGGCCCACCGCCTGCGGGCCATGCTGGCGGCCCATCGTGGGTGATGCCAGGGTCAACATGGCAACAGTGCTGCGCAGGACGGGTCATGCCTACCCCGTACGACGCACTGTGCCAGGCATGCTCCAGGATTCGGGGGTGGCAGGCTCTTCTGTAGCCACGCCCCGTCGCACCGCCGTTAGGTGGGTGCAAACTTTTGTGGGTACGGTCTGGACCGCTTTATGGGGAGCCGGCTTCTTGGAGTCGGCCTTCTCATGGCCGGCTTCTTGGAGGCGGCCTTCTCATGAGGGCTAAAGTCGGACCGCCTTCCGAGAACCGGCCTGGGTGGCAGCCAGCGAGGGGAAGGCGGCCCCATGTCTTTGATTCTTGAGAGCCGGGCGGGCTCGTAACTTTTTTCAGAAGGGCCAGGGGGAGCCGACTGGGCTACCCATGGCTATTTACTCCGACAGCAAGAATATTCAAATCCATAAGATTCAAGACAAAATTTTAATATTGACATAAAAATAATAATACTTCAAGCATACTAACTAAGCAATTATGTCTCTTCAAAATAACATGGCCAAAGAAAGTTATCCCTACAAAATCATATAGTCTGGCTATGCTCCATCTTCACCACACAAAGTATTCAAATCATGCACAACCCTGATGACAATCCAAGAAATTGTTTCATACTTTTGGTGTTCTCAAACTTTTCCAATCTTCACGCAATACATGAGCGTGAGCCATGGACATAGCACTATATGGAATAGAATGGTGGTTGTGGAGAAGACAAAAAGGAGAAGATAGTCTCACATCAACTAGGCGTATCAACGGGCTATGGAGATGCCCATTAATAGATATCAATGTGAGTGAGTAGGGATTGCCATGCAACGGATGCACTAGAGTTATAAATGCATGAAATCTCAACAGAAGAAACTAAGTGGGTGTGCATCCAACTCGCTTGCTCACGAAGACCTAGGGCATTTTGGGGAAGCCCGTCATTGGAATATACAAGCCAAGTTCTATAATGAAAAATTCCCACTAGTATATGAAAGTGATATCATAGGAGACTCTCTATCATGAAAATCATGGTGCTACTTTGAAGCACAAGTGTGGAAAAGAGGATAGTAGCATTGTCCCCTTTTTTTATTTGGCCTTTCTTTTTTTTATTTGGCCTTCCTTTTTTTGGGGTCAATGCTCTATTAATGATGATCATCACACTTCTATTTATTTACAACTCAAAGATTACAACTCGATACTAGAACAAAGTATGACTCTATATGAATGCCTCCGGCAGTGTACCGGGATAGCAATGATGCATGAGTGACATGTATGAAAGAATTATGAACGGTGGCTTTGCCACAAATACAATGTCAACTACATGATCATGCATAGCAATATGACAATGATGGAGCGTGTCATAATAAACGGAACGGTGGAAAGTTGCATGGCAATATATCTCAGAATGGCTATGGAAATGCCATAATAGGTAGGTATGGTGGCTGTTTTGAGGAAGGTATATGGTGGGTTTAAGGTACCGGCGAAAGTTGCGCGGTACTAGAGAGGCTAGCAATGGTGGAAGGGTGAGAGTGCGTATAATCCATGGACTCAACATTAGTCATAAAGAACTCACATATTGCAAAAATCTATTAGTTATCGAAACAAAGTACTACGCGCATGCTCCTAGGGGGATAGATTGGTAGGAAAAGACCATCGCTCGTCCCCGACCACCACTCATAAGGAAGACAATCAATAAATAAATCATGCTCCGACTTCTTCACATAACGGTTCACCATACGTGCATGCTACGGGAATCAAAAACTTCAACACAAGTATTTCTCAAATTCACATTACTCAACTAGCATGCCTCTAATATCACCATCTCCATATCTCAACACAATTATCAAGTATCAAACTTCTCTTAGTATTCAATGCACTTCATATGAAAGTTTTTATTATATCCCTCTTGGATGCCCATCATATTAGGACTAGTTTCATAAACAAAGCAAACTACCATGCTGTTCTAAAGACTCTCCAAATAATATAAGTGAAGCACTATAGTTCATCTATTTCTTCAAAATGAAACCACCACCGTGCTCTAAAAAGATATAAGTGAAGCGCTAGAGCAAATGACAAACCACTCCAAAAGATATAAGTGAAGATCAATGAGTAGTTGAACAATTATGCAACTATGTGAAGACTCTCTACCATTTAAGAATTTCAGATCTTGATATTTTATTCAAATAGCAAGCAAAACAAAAGTAAATAAAATGACGCTCCAAGCAAAACACATATCATGTGGCGAATAAAAATATAGCTCCAAGTAAAGTTACCGATGAACGAAGACGAAAGAGGGGATGCCTTCTGGGGCATCCCCAAGCTTAGGCTCTTCGTTGTCCTTTAATATTACCTTGGGGTGCCTTGGGCAGCCCCAATCTTAGGCTCTTGCCACTCCTTGTTCTATAATCCATCGAATCTTTACCCAAAACTTGAAAACTTCACAACACAAAACTTAACAGAAAACTCGTAAGCACCGTTAGCGAAAGAAAACAAAACACCACTTCAAGGTACTATAATGAACTCATTCTTTATTTATATTGGTGTTAAACCTACTGTATTCCAACTTCTCTATGGTTTATAAACTCTTTTACTAGCCATAGATTCATCAAAATAAGCAAACAACACATGAAAAACAGAATCTGTCAAAAACAGAACAGTCTGTAGTAATCTGTGACTAACGCAAACTTCTGGAACCCCAAAAATTCTAAAATAAATTGCTGGACGTGAGTAATTTATCTATTAATCATATGCAAAAATAATTAACTAAATATCACTTTCCAAATAAAAATGGCATCAATTCTCGTGAGCGCTAAAGTTTCTGTTTTTTACAGCAAGATCAAAAAGACTTTCCCCAAGTCTTCCCAACGGTTCTACTTGGCACAAACACTAATTAAACACAAAAAACACAACCAAAACAGAGTCTAGATAATTTTTTTTATTTCTAAACAGGAACAAAAAGCAAGGAATAAAAATAAAGTTGGGTTGCCTCCCAACAAGCGCTATCGTTTGACGCCCCTAGCTAGGCATGATGATTTCAATGATGCTCACATAAAAGACAAGAATTGTAACATAAAGAGAGCATCTTGAAGAATATGACTAGCACATTTAAGTCTAACCCACTTCCTATGCATAGGGATTTTGTGAGCAAACAACTTATAGGAACAATAATCAACTACCATAGGAAGGCAAAACAAGCATAACTTCAAAACTTTAAGCACATAGAGAGGTAACTTGATACTATTGCAATTCCTACAAGCATATGTTCCTCCCTGATAATAATTCTCAGTAGCATCATGAATGAATTCAATAATATAACTATCACATAAAGCATTCTTTTCATGATCTACAAGCATATAAAATTTACTACGTTCCACATAAGCAAACTTCTTCTCATGAATAGTAGTGGGAGCAAACTCAACAAAATAACTATCATGTGAGGCATAATCCAATTGAAAACTAAAATCGTGATGACAAGTTTCATGGTTATCATTAATATTTATAGCATACATGTCATCACAATAATCATCATAGGTAGCAACTTCATTCTCATAATCAATTGGAACCTCTTCCGAAATAGTGGATTCATCACTAAATAAAGTCATGACCTCTCCAAATCCACTTTCATCAATATAATCATCATATATAGGAGGCATGCTTTCATCATAATAAATTTGCTCATAAAAACATGGGGGGAAAATATCATCTTCATCAAACATAGCTTCCCCAAGCTTGTGGCTTTGCATATCATTAGCATCATGCATATTCAAGGAATTCATACTAACAACATTGCAATCATGCTCATCATTCAAATATTTAGTGCCAAACATTCTAATGCATTCTTCTTCTAGCATTTTGGCACAATTTTCCTTTCCATCATACTCACGAAAGATATTAAAAAGATGAAGCGTATGAGGCAAACTCAATTCCATTTTTTTGTAATTTTCTTTTATAAACTAAACTAGTGATAAAACAAGAAACAAAAAGATTCGATTGCAAGATCTAAAGATATACCTTCAAGCACCAACCTCCCCGGCAACGGCGCCAGAAAAGAGCTTGATGTCTACTACACAACCTTCTTCTTGTAGAGGTTGTTGGGCCTCCAAGTGCAGAGGTTTGTAGGACAGTAGCAAATTTCCCTCAAGTGGATGACCTAAGGTTTATCAATCCGTAGGAGGCATAGGATGAAGATGGTCTCTCTCAAGCAAAACTGCAACCAAATAACAAAGAGTCTCTTCTGTCCCCAACACACCCAATACAATGGTAAATTGTATAGGTGCACTAGTTCAGCAAAGAGATGGTGTTACAAGTGGTATATGGATGGTAGATAAAGGTTTTTGTAATATGAAAATATAAAAACATCAAGGTAACTAATGATAAAAGTGAGCACAAACGGTATTGCAATGCTAGTAAACAAGGCCTAGGGTTCATACTTTCACTAGTGCAAGTTCTCTCAACAATAATAACATAATTGGATCATATAACTATCCCTCAACATGGAACAAAGAGTCACTCCAAAGTCACTAATAGCGGAGAACAAACAAAGAGATTATTGTAGGGTACGAAACCACCTCAAAGTTATCCTTTCTGATCGATCTATTCAAGAGTCCGTAGTAAAATAACACGAAGCTATTCTTTCCGTTCAATCTATCCTAGAGTTCTTACTAGAATAACACCTTAAGACACAAATCAACCAAAACCCTAATGTCACCTAGATACTCCATTGTCACCTCAAGTATCCGTGGGTATGATTATACGATATGCATCACACAATCTCAGATTCATCTATTCAAACCAACACAAAGTACTTCAAAGAGTGCCCCAAAGTTTCTACCGGAAAGTCAAGACGAAAACGTGTGCCAACCCCTATGCATAGGTTCGTGGGCGGAACCCGCAAGTTGATCACCAAAACATACATCAAGTGGATCAATAGAATACCCCATTGTCACCACTGGTATCCCACGCAAGACATACATCAAGTGTTCTCAAATCCTTAAAGACTCAATCCGATAAGATAACTTCAAAGGGAAAACTCAATTCATCACAAGAGAGTAGAGGGGGAGAAACATCATAAGATCCAAATATAATAGCAAATCTCGCGATACATCAAGATCGTACCACCTCAAGAACACGAGAGAGAGAGAGAGATCAAACACATAGCTACTGGTACATACCCTCAGCCCCGAGGGAGAACTACTCCCTCCTCGTCATGGAGAGCACCGGGGTGATGAAGATGGCCACCGGAGAGGGATTCCCCCTCCGGCAGGGTGTCGGAATGGGTCTAGATTGGTTTTCGGTGGCTACAGAGGCTTCTGGCAGTGGAACTCCTGATCTATTGTGCTCCCCGATGTTTTTAGGGTATATGGGTATATATGGGAGGAAGAAGTACGTCGGTGGATCTCCAGGCTGTCCACGAGGCAGGGGGCGCGCCCCCCACCCTCGTGGGTAGCCCGGGACTCTGCTGGTCCATCTCCGATACTCCGTGGGCTTCTTCTGGTCCAAAAATAAGTTCTGTGAAGTTTCAGGTCAATTGGACTCCGTTTGATTTTCCTTTTCTACGATACTCTAAAACAAGGAAAAAACAGAAACTGGCACCGGGCTCTAGGTTAATTGGTTAGTCCCAAAAATCATATAAAATAGCATATAAATGCATATAAAACATCCAAGGTTGATAATATAATAGCATGGAACAGTCAAAAATTATAGATATGTTGGAGACATATTAGGTACAGAGAGTTGTGCTTTCTAACTTCATCCATCTCATGCTCATCGAAAGGAATCCACTAACAAGGTTGATCAAGTCTTGTTAACAAACTCTTTTCGAGTAACATGAAACCGGAGAATTTTCGAATAACACTAAGTTACGTCAACGGGGACATGCACATCCCTAACAATAAGAATATCGTATTTCTTCTTGACAGTAGGAAGAGGAAATTCAAAACCTCCAATAGTAATCGTTGGAAATTTTTCCAATAGAATTGATTCTCTGGACTTGAGGTTGTTTCCTCGGAAAGTGTACCGTATGCTCATTACCATTAACATGAAAAGTGACATTGCCTTTGTTGCAATCAATAACAGCCCCAGCAGTATTCAAAAAGGGTCTACCAAGAATAATCGACATACTATCGTCCTCGGGAATATCAAGAATAACAAAATCCGTTAAAATAGTAACGTTTGCAACCACAACAGGCACATCCTCACAAATACCGACAGGTATAGCAGTTGATTTATCAGCCATTTGCAAAGATATTTCAGTAGGTGTCAACTTATTCAAATCAAGATTATGATATAAAGAGAGAGGCATAACACTAACACCGGCTCCAAGGTCACATAAAGAAATTTTAACATAGTTTCTTTTAATGGAGCATGGTATAGTTGGTATTCCTGGATCTCCAAGTTTCTTTGATATTCCACCTTTAAAAGTATAAATAGCAAGAATGGTGGAAATTTCAGCTTTCAGTATCTTTATTTTATTTGTAACAATATCTTTCATGTACTTAGCATAAGGATTCATTTTAAGCATATCAGTCAAATGCATACGCAGAAAGATAGGTCTAATCATTTCAGAAAAGCGCTCAAAATCCTCATCATCCTTTTTCTTGGATGGTTTAGGAGGAAAAGGCATGAGTTTCTGAACCCAAGGTCCTCTTTCTTTACCGTGCTTCCTAGCAACAAAGTTTCTCTTATCATAATGTTGATTCTTTGATTATGGGTTATCAAGATCAACATCAGGTTCAATCTCTACATTATTGTTATTGCTAGGTTGAGCATCAACATGAACATCATCATTAATATTATCACTATGTTCATGTTCATTACCAGATTGTGTTTCAGCATCAGAAATAGGAATATCATTGGGATCCTCAGGTGTGCCAACAACAGGTTCACTAGAAGCATGCAAAGTCCTATCATTTTTCTTTTTCTTCTTCTTAGAAGAACTAGGTGCATCAACATTAATTCTATGAGAATCTTGCTCAATTCTCTTAGGGTGCCCTCAGGATACAAAGGTTCCTGAGTCATTTTACCCCCTCTAGTCACAACTCTAACAACATTATCATTTTTCTCATTATCTAATTCATTGAGCAAATCATTCTGAGCTTTAAGTACTTGTTCTACTTCAGTGGTAACCATAGAAGCATGTTTACTAATAAGTTTAAGTTCACCTTTAACTCTAGACATATAATCACTCAAGTGTTCAATCATATAAGCATTGCATTTCAATTGTCTACCAACATAAGCATTGAAGTTTTCTTGCTTAACCATAAAATTATCAAACTCATCCTAGCATTGGCTAGCAAACTTAGTAGATGGGATTTCACCCTTATCAAATCTATAAAGAGAATTTACCTTTACTACCTGTGTCGGGTTATGAATACCATGTTGTCAGATGTGGGGTTCCGTCAAACCCTTAAGGTTTGAACACTGGGGTGCGTGCGAAGTCTTTCCCTCCTACCGATCTATGCTCTAGCTCACTAGATCTTGCGGACGAACTTGATGAACTCACAACAAAGAAAGACACGGGTTTTATACTGGTTTGGGCCACCGTTGTGGTGTAATACCCTACTCCAGTGTGGTGGTGGAGGATTGCCTCTTGGGCTGATCATGAACAATACAAGGGAAGAACAGCCTCCTGAGGTTGAGGTGTTCTTGTGCTTCGGACTTGTGTGTATCTCTGGGTCTGATGAGATCTCTAGGTCTGATCCTCCCTCGGTCTGATCTCTCTCTCTACTGTGGTGGCTAGTCCTATTTATAGAGGCCCTGGTCCTCTTCCCAAATATTGAGCGGAATGGGAGCCAACAACGATGGGAAAATTTGAAGGGGGACAACTAGTACGAGCCATCCTGACAAAAGTAGTCTTCGCCTACACAAAGCTCTGGCGGTGACATCGTCTTGGGCTCCACGATGACCTCCGTCTTGCAGTCCATGGTCTTGGTATTGTTGCACTGAAATGGCAACCTTTGCCTGATGCCTCGGTACTCCGCGGCTGCGCTTGCCCCCTTTGCACCAAAGAGGAAACAAGGATGCTGCGCACGCTGGAGCCCGCCTGGCGCCCGCCTGGTGTCGATCATCATGGCTCACGTCACGAGAGCCTCGTGAGATTCGCCTCGCCTTGATATCTCCGCCCCTCGCGAGCCTGCCTGACTAGGCCGCTCGAGTGGACGTCTTGCGTCGTCCGCCTCGCGAAGGTCTTGGATGCTTTGTTGATGAAGATGGGTCGTACGGCCTGCTGGCTCTGCCATGCCATGGGCCGCAGGCAGGCAGGTCTGGGAACCCCCATTACCAGAACACCGACAATAGCCCCCGGGCCCAAGGTGCGCGCGGGCTTGGCTTCGCGGCGAAGCCAAGCGTCAAGTTCGGAGCACCGCCGGGCCCAAAAGCCTGCAGCCTCGGTTGACGCGTGGTGGAGGCAGAAGCTCACGTTTTGTCTTCAGCCGCACTGACTTGTGTCCTTAGCCATCTGCACCTCCGCGACCCCAATACTCGCCTTGACGAGCTGCTGGAGCCTGTGGCTGAAGATCTCTGCGAAGCTGCCGCCGCAGTTGTTCAAGGTCAAGTGGAGGCTTTGCTGGGGAAGTTCCGCAACTTTTTCTCCGAACCTCTGTCTGGCGATGCCGCGGATCCCGCGGCTGGTGGTGAAGGTGAGAACATCGTCGCCCACGAGGGAGTACCTTTCGCAGGCGACGACGACATCCAGGGGTGACCTGCGGCTATTCTTCTCGTTTCATTCCTACGACATACATCAGGCCTCGTGGAGGCGTTTAGACTTTTCATTTGGTATTGTGAGAACAATGTGCTTGTCATATTTGCTTCGAGATTTTGTGTTTTCCTTCCTATTTTGTTTGTTCTGCGTCGGCAGAGCCCGCCCCGCGCATACCTCAACCGCCATTGGGCCCACCGGAGACCAGGACGGTCCAAGGAGTGAGGGGCTACGTGACCAGTTAGGATCCTGAGTCGCGATGCTCAGGAGTCCCCTTGACGTGCGAACAACATATAGGGAGAGTTCATGAGGATAGATTAATGTTCTACGTGAGCAGAGCCTGGCCCCGCACATACCTCAACCGCCATTGAGCCGACCAAAGACCAGGACGAACCAAGGAGTGAGGGCTACGTGGCCAGTTAGGCTCCTGAGTCGCGATGCTCAGGAGTCCCCCTTTGACGTTCAAACAATTTCCATACCTGCCCTCGCCGAGGCCTCGGGAGGGGCACGCGACGCCCAGGTTCGGGGGACCTGGTTGGGTGGTGTGCGCTTGGGCGTGACCTAAGCGCAACCCCCTTGCCCAGCCCCCTCGCATGACTCTCGCGAGGGGAGGCGTCGTGGTGAGGCTGGGCGCTGAGCTCTGGGCTCCCTGAGGTTGGTACGGTTGTGGGGTCGCCCTCAGTTGTTTATCACCAGCGCGGAGCATAGTGCTTACGCTTGTGCAAGGGCATAGCCGCTCCTCGGCAGTGTCGACAGCCAGCACGGATCATGGAGCTTCCACTTGGGCGTGGGATGGGGGGGGCTCCGGGAGGAGCCCCCGA
Organism: Triticum dicoccoides; assembly: GCF_002162155.2. Lineage (NCBI taxonomy): Eukaryota > Viridiplantae > Streptophyta > Magnoliopsida > Poales > Poaceae > Triticum > Triticum dicoccoides. Next base: position 601,987,770 of record NC_041392.1, on the reverse strand, counting down.
GGCGTGTACATCCCCGCCCTGACACGTGGCTTGCACGGCAGGGGGTTGCAAGGTGTATCTGGGCACTGGTGAGCCAGCGCGGGACTCACGAGGCCCTACCTCAAGGCGGGTTGCGCCTGGTCTTGAGTCTTGGTGACTATATGTCCCTGCAAGGTGGTTAGATGCAAGCACTCTACGTCCTCAGGTCCCGGCCCTCGAGCGAGCTCAGCCACCACAGGTATGCCAGGTTGCAATGTCGTGGTCAAGGCCAGGGGATGAGGGCTAGAGAGCCAGTAAGAGCTCCTGAGTCGCGATGCCCAGGAGCCCCCCTTTTAACGTGCAAGCAGGTTGCATGGGATAAACAGACCCGCAGTGGGCGGCAACCGAGCAGGCGATAGCCGTCGGCAGGTTAAGCATGAAGAGTGGATCGACTTGGATAAATGTAGGAAGATACATGCCACTGGGTCTGGCCCGAGCGGCATGGGGATGATGCAGCCTGAGGGGCGCCCGCAACATGGTAAGCTAAAGACATAAGCGAAAGGGATACATGCCACAGGGACGGACCCGTGTGGCCTGGGAATAATGTAGCCCGAGGGGCGCTCCTAGCTTAAATGAACTTGGAAGATGTCACCTGGTTCTGTAGACGAGGTAGAGTTGGTGCAGCTGAAGCCACGCGTTGAAGGAATGGCTCCTCATGAGCCACTGGGACCCTGAGCCTCGAGAGGCTCTAGGGGCTCAGCAGATTCCCTGAAGACCGTCCCCATCTCCTCCAGAACGGCGCGGAACCTGGCCTCCTGAGCCGTCAGGACTTGCCGCACGTTGTGCTGATAGGCCGACGCCACGCTCGGCAAGCCGAAGGGCATGCGAACGTAGCTATGTGGTGGACCCTCACAGCGGCCTACACGTGATGGCTAGAAGCGTTCCTGAGATGCGGCCCTTAAGCCCTGGGATGTCGACGCAGTCGCGCAGTTCAACACCCTCGCCTGGATGGTGAGCCGCGCTCGGTGAGCGGCTGTCGCCGCGCATGGCTCTCGCGTCTTGTAGCTCTTGCGTGGTCTTGGTGATGAACTCCTGGGTGGTGGGCACTCCTTGCCATGTGCTCTCCTGAGGAAAGCGTGCCGTGAAGCATGCTTCCAAGTGGTGCCCAAGCGCCTCCCTCGTGAGGTTGGCAAGGTCTGAGGCTCTCCAGGAGAGAGCCCTCGAGCCCTGCCCGAGGAGGGTGCTGCGCGGGCTTTCCTATGCGGTTGAAGGAGGCGCCCCTGGAGCGGGCACTGATCCCGACGAGGCTCCTGATGCGACGCCATCTTTTTGGGGTCCTGCACGGCGCGGCAGCTTCTTCTTGGGGATGGTCTCTGGAGGGCCTTCACTTCTGCTGTCAGGGTTGTCGATTGCTGCGGCTTGGAAGGCGCGCTCAAGGGAGCACACCGCATCCCTTTATTCACATGGGACCGTGATGATTCCCCCGCTTCCTGGCATCTTGAGAACGTTGTAGCCGTGATGAGTGATTGCCATGAACTTGGCAAGGGCTGGATACCCGAGGATGGCATTGTACGGCAGGCGGATGTGCGCGACATCGAAGTCGATGAGCTCGGTGCGGTAGTTCTTACGCTTCTCGAAGGTGACAGGCAGGCGGACTTGCCCTATCGGTGTGGTGGAACCGTCAGTCACTCCTGAGAAAGGCTTGGTTGGCTGGAGCTGCTCATAGGGCACTTGGAGGTTGTCAAACGTGTCAATGGATAAGACGTTGAGCCCTGCGCCGCCGTCGATGAGAGTCTTGGTGACTTGCACATTGCTGATGACTGGGGAGCACAACATAGGGAGTGTGTCGGCGGTGGCTGCGCACTTGAGCTGTACGGCCAAGTCGAAGGTGATGGCGCATTGGGACCACCTGAGCGGGCGCGTGGCCTCGAGCTTGGGGAGCGCTGCGTTCACCTCGCGAGCGAACTTTTTGAAGATGCGCTGAGAAGCTGGGGCCTGAGCACCGCCCAAGATGCAAGCATCACACGCGGCTCTTGGAAGCCCCCAGCCCCCTCGTCCACGTGGTGGTCGTCGTTCCATCTCGGTGGCGGCAACGGGGGAAGACCAGCGTTGCCCTAGGGGCGATCCTCACGAGGCTGGTCCCTCCAGGCGCCCTCGCGAGGTTGATCCTACCAGCGGTCCTCACGAGGCCGGTCGCGCCACTCCTGGCGCGGGCCACGGTCGTCCCAGCGTCCGCCTCCGCGTCCTCCTCCATGACCGTAGCCCTGGTTATTGCGCTCGGGGCGTCGACCGAAGCGTCCTCCCTGTATGGCTCTGAGCTCTTGACAGTCGCTGGTGTTGTGGGTGTTCAGGTTGTGGAAGGTGCAGAACAGACGGCCGTTCTTGGATGACTCGGGCTGATCTCTGCCTCGCTTGGTGTCGGGCTCCGCTGCGAGCACTACTGCCTCTTTGCGCTCCACGTCCTTGGCCTTGGCCTTCTTCTCCTCCACTCCTGCAGCTGGCAGCTCAAGGAGAGAGAGGCACCCCTCCTCAGCTCTTGCGCACTTGGTCGCTAGGTTGAACAGCTCCTGAGATGTGCAAAGCTCCTCGTGGATAGCCAGCTCTTCCTTCATCTTGACGTCACGGACACCGTCTGAGAACGCGGAGATGATGGCTTCGTCCGTGACCTTGGGGATCTTGAGGTGGGTGTTGTTGAAGCGCTGGATGTACTTCTGAAGGGTCTCTCCTGGCTGTTGCTTGATGCGGCGCAGATCGCCTGCGGCCGGTGGGCGGTCGCGAGTGCCCTGGAAGTTGGCGATGAAGCGATCGCGCATCTCGTCCCAGGAGGAGATCGAGCCGTGCTGCAGGTTCAGGTGCTAGGAGCGGGCCCCATCCTTGAGAGCCATGGGAAACCAGTTCGCCATGACTTTTTCGTCGCTGTTGTCCGCTTCGATGCTCAGCTCATAGAGCTGCAGGAACTCCGCAGGGTCGGCGGTGCCGTCGTATCGAGGAGGTAGATTTGGCTTGAACTTGCCTGGCCAGGCGACGCTACGCAGTTCGGGGGTGAAGGCATGGCAACCAGCCATGGTCGCCGGGGCCTGCTTCTGAGGCGGAGCTCGGTCTTGGCGAGGTCCACGCTGTGCCACTGCAGGCGGCACACGGTCTTGACGAGGTGGCGCGGGGAGCGCCGGTGCAGCTTCTCGCGGCCGCGGGATTTCTTGGCAGCTTCTTTCTTCACGCGCGGGCACCGGGCACGGTGGATCACGCCGCGGAGGCGCGCACCTTGGTGCCAAGGCATCGTCTTGGGGTCGAGGCGGTGGAGGCACGCCATGAGCCCCGTCGCCCGCGGCTGGTTGAGGGGGAGGCAGAGAGTGGGGCGGCGTCGAAGAGCCCCCTGCGGCACGGACGAGCTCGGCGACGCGGTCGAGCCACTCCTCATAGAGGTCGTCGACGGGGCAGTAACGCAGGAGCTCGTTCACCGCGATGAGCGCGGCCCATGCCTCCATGGGAGCACGGTACGCGTGAGACAAAGAACCAGCAGGGGTGAGTGATGGAGTAGCGGGGCGGCCATCCTACCACACTGAAGGATGCAACAAAGACGCCTGCTGCTCGTTCCCCACCGGGCCGGTGGCAGCGTTGGCGGTGGGAGACGGAGAACGACGAGGCGGCCCGCCGATGGGAGCCGTCTGAGCGACGTGGGCAGCGAGGGCAGCCCGACGCTCAGCTCAAGCACGGCGAGCGTCCGCCATGGAGACGACGGAGCGACGGAGTGACGAACTGATGGAAGGGAAGCTACGACACACCCCTACCTAGCGCACCAAATGTCGGATGTGGGGTTCCGGCAAACCCTTAAGGTTCGAACACTGGGGTGCACGCGAAGTCTTTCCCTCCTACCGATCTACGCTCTAGCTCACTAGATCTTGCGGACGAACTCGACGAACTCACAACACAGAAAGACACAGGGTTTATACTGGTTCAGGCCACCGTTGTGGTGTAATACCCTACTCCAGTGTGGTGGTGGTGGATTGCCTCTTGGGCTGATGATGAACAATACAAGGGGAGAACAGCCTCCTGAGGTTGAGGTGTTCTTGTGCTTTCGGACTTGTGTGTATCTCTGGGTCTGATGAGATCTCTAGGTCTGATCCTCCCTCGGTCTGATCATCTCTCTCTCTACTATGGTGGCTAGTCCTATTTATGGAGGCCCTAGTTCTCTTCCCAAATATTGAGCGGGAAGGGAGCCAACAACGGCAGGAAAATTTGAAGGGGGACAGCTAGTACGAGCCATCCTGACAAAAGTAGTCTTCGCCTGGACAAAGCTCTGGTGGTGATGCCGTATTGGGCTCCACGATGACCTCCGTCTTACAGTCCATGGTCTTGATCTTGTTGCACCAAAATGGCAACCTTTGCCTGATGCCTCAGTACTCCGCGGCTGCGCTTGCCCCCTTGGCACCAAAGACGAAACAAGGACGCTGCGCGCGCTGGCGCCCGCCTGGTGTTGATCGTCATGGCTCACGTCATGACAGCCTTGTGAAGTTCGCCTCGCCTTGATATCTCCGCCCCACGCGAGCTTGCCTGACTAGGCCGCTCGAGTGGAGGTCTTGCGTCATCCGCCTCACGAGGCTTGTACCCTCGCGAGGGTCTGGGATGCTTTGTTGATGAAGATGGGCCGTACGGCCTGCTGGCTCCGCCACGCCATGGGCCGCAGGCAGGCAGGTCTGGGGACCCCCGTTCCCAAAACGCCGACACAGGTATTTCTTCAATAGGTGGTAAATTCTTAACAACTTCAGCTTTAATACCTTTTTCTTTCATAGATTTCTTCGCCTCTTGCACATCTTTAGGACTGAGAAATAGAATACCCATTTTCTTCGGAGGTGGCTTAGGAGTTGGTTCAGGAAGTTTCCAATCATTTTCATTACTCAACATATTATTCAATAGCAATTCAGCTTGATCAACAGTTCTTTCCCTGAAAACACAACCAGCACAACTATCCAGGTGGTCTCTGGAAGCATCGGTTAGTCCATTTTAAAAGATATCAAGTATTTCATTTTTCTTGAGAGGATGATCAGGCAAAGCATTAAGTAATCGGAGAAGCCTCCCCCAAGCTTGTGGGAGACTCTCTTCTTCAATTAGCAGAAAATTATATATTTCCCTTAAGGCAGCTTGTTTCTTATGAGTGGGAAATATTTAGCAAAGAGGTAATAAATCATATCATGTGACTAGGCACACAAATAGGATCAAGAGAATTAAACCGTATTTTAGCATCACCCTTTAATAGAAAGGAAATAACTTAAGGATAAAGTAATAGCGAGTTTTCTCATCATTAGTGAACAGGGTGGCTATATCATTTAATTTAGTAAGATGTGCCACAACAATTTCAGTTTCATAGCGATAAAAAGGATCAGATTCAACCAAAGTAATTAACTCAGGATCGACAGAGAAATCATAATCCTTATCAGAAATACAGATAGGTGAAGTAGCAAAAGCAGGGTAATATTTCATTCTAGCATTCAAAGGCTTTTCTTTCAGCTTAGCTAACAGTTTCGTAAGATCATATCTACCATTGCAAGCTAAAAATTCTTTAGCAGTTTCTTCATCCATCACATAACCCTCAGGCACAACAGGCAATTCATATCTAGGGGGAGAATCTTCATCATCACTTTCATCAATATTATTAGTTTTAATAATTTCATTCTCTCTAACCCTAGCAAGTTGTTCATCAAGAAATTCACCTAATGGCACAGTATTATCAAGCATAGAAGAAGTTTCATCATAAGCATCATGCAAAGCAGAAGTGGCATCATCGATAACATGCGACATATCCGAATGAATAGCAGGAGTAGGTGTCGCAATTTTACTCATAATAGAAGGTGAATCAAGTGCAGAACTAGATGGCAGTTCCTTACCTCCCCTCGTAGTTGAGGGATAAATCTTGGTTCTTTCATCTTTCAAGTTCTTCATAGTGATTAACAGATATAAATCCCAAGTTACTCAAAGAATAGAGCTATGCTCCCCGGCAACGGCGCCAGAAAATAGTCTTGATAACCCACAAGTATAGGGGATGGCACCAGTTTTCGAGGGTAGAGTATTCAACCCAAATTTATTGATTCGACACAAGGGGAGCCAAAGAATATTGTCAAGTATTAACAGTTGAGTTGTCAATTCAACCGCGCCTAAAAAACTTAATATCCGCGGCAAATTATTTAATAACAAAGTAATATGGAAGTAACGGTAACAGTGGCAAAAGTAACAATATTGGTTTTGTAGTGATTGTAACAGTGGCAACAGAAAAGTAAATAAGCAAAGATCAATATGTGAAAAGCTCGTAGGCATTGGATCAGTGATGGATAATTATGTCGGATGCAATTTGAGGGAGTCCGGGATTAGGGGTCTCTGGACAGCCGGATTATATCCTTTGGCCAGACTGTTGGACTATGAAGATACAAGATTGAAGACTTCATCTCGTGTCCGGATGGGACTCTACTTGGCGTGGAAGGCAAGCTAGGCACTACGGATATGGATATCTCCTCCTTTGTAACCGACCTTGTGTAACCCTAGCCCCCTCCCGTGTCTATATAAACCGAAGGGTTTTAGTCCGTAAGGGACAAGAACATACAATCATACCATAGGCTAGCTTCTAGGGTTTAGCCTCTTCGATCTCGTGGTAGATCTACTCTTGTACTACCCATATCATCAATATTAATCAAGCAGGACATAGGTTTTTACCTCCATCAAGAGGGCCCGAACCTGGGTAAAACATCGTGTCCCCTGCCTCCTGTTACCATCCACCTTAGACGCATAGTTCGGGACCCCCTACCCGAGATCCGTCGGTTTTGACACCGACATTGGTGCTTTCATTGAGAGTTCCTCTGTGTCGTCTCCATTAGGCTTGATGGCTCCTTCTACCATCGATAGCGATGTAGTCCAGGGTGAGACTTTTCTCCTCGGACAGATCTTTGTGTTCGGCGGCTTCGCACTGTGGGCCAACTCGCTTGGCCATCTGGAGCAGATCGAAAGCTACGCCCTTGGCCATCAGGTCAAATTTGGAAACTTAAATTACACGACCGATATCCGCGGAGACTTGATCTTCGACGGATTCGAGCCCCTGCCTTGTGCGCCACGCGGTCACGATGAGTACGATTTAGCTCTACCTTCGGACCGCATTCAGGAGATCGCACCGGCAGCCGCTCCGAGCCTCAATTCGGAGCCAGTTGCGCCGTCCATGGACGGGTGGATAGACCCCGCCACGGTGGCCTTACCCTCAGCGGCGATCGAGCCGAACATCGACCTTACCCTACACGAGAGCCGTGTTGTCAGACTGCCGGATCCTTCTCCGTCCACGGACTCCGAACTGCCTGCGCCCGTTCCTAGCGAATCCGATTGGGCGCCGATCATGGAGTTTACCTCCGCGGATATTTTTCAGCACTCACCCTTTGGCGACATACTGAACTCATTAAGGTCTCTCTCCTTGTCAGGAGGATCCTGGCCGAACTATGTCCGGCAGGATTGGGATACGGATGACGAAGAAATTCGCTGCCCACCCACCGCCCACTTAGTAGCCACTATCGACGACTTAACCGACATGCTCGACTTCGACTCCGAAGACATCGACGGTATGGACAACGATGCGGGAGACGAAGAGGAACCACATCCCACAGGACATTGGACAGCCACCTCATCATATAATATATACATGGTGGACACACCCAAAGAAGGTAATGGTGACAAGACATCGGAGGATGACCCCTCCAAAAAGCAACCCAAGCGCCAAAGTCAGCGGCGCCGCTCTAAGTCTCGCTAATACAAAAGTGGTGATACTGGCACAGGAGATAATAACACACCGGATAGTGCCGAAGATGGCAACAATCCCCTCCAGCACGATCTAGGACAGGAGGATGGAAAGGCCAGCCCTCCAGAGAGAGCGGCAGATGGAGAGGCGGAGGACGATAATTACATGCCCCCTCCGAAGACGAGGCAAGCTGATACGTCTCCAATGTATCTATAATTTTTGATTGCTCCATGCTATATTATCTACTGTTTTGGGCAATATTGGGCTTTATTTTCCACTTTTATATTATTTTTGGGACTAACCTATTAACCGGAGGCCCAGCCCAGATTTGCTGCTTTATGCCTATTTCAGTGTTTCGAAGAAAAGGAATATCAAACGGAGTCGAAACGGAACGAAATCAACTGGAGAAGTTATTTTTGGAAGGAAACCTACCAGATAGACTTGGAGCCTATGTTAGAAGATGAAGGAGGAGCTCACGAGGGTAGGGGGCGCGCCCACCTGCCTCGTGGCCACCCCTTCGGAACACCGACGTACTCCTTTCACCCATATATACCCACATATCCTAAAACTTCCAGAACGGAGATTAGATCGGGAGTTCCGCCGCCACAAGCCTCTGTAGCCACCAAAAGTCAACCGGGACCCTGTTCCGGCACCCTGCCGGAGGGGGGAACCCTCACCGGTGGCCATCTTCATCATCCCGGTGCTCTCCATGATGAGGAGGGAGTAGTTCTCCCTCGGGGCTGAGGGTATGTACCAGTAGCTATGTGTTTGATCTCTCTCTCTCTCTCTCGTGTTCTTGATTTGGCACGATCTTGATGTATCACGAGCTTTGCTATTATAGTTGGATCCTATGTTTCTCCTCCCCCTCTTCTCTCTTGTAATGAATTGAGTTTCCCCTTTGAAGTTATATTATCGGATTGAGTCTTTAAAGATTTGAGAACACTTGATGTATGTCTTGCCATGGATATCTGTGGTGACAATGGGATATCACGTGATTCACTTGATGTATGTTTTGGTGATCAACTTGCGGGTTCCGCCCATGAACCTATGCATAGGAGTTGGCACATGTTTTCGTCGTGATTCTCCGGTAGAAACTTTGGGGCACTCTTTGAGGTCCTTTGTGTTGGTTGAATAGATGAATCTGAGATTGTGTGACGCGTATCGTATAATCACACCCACAGATACTTGAGGTGACATTGGAGTATCTAGGTGACATTAGGGTTTTGGTTGATTTGTGTCTTAAGGTGTTATTCTAGTACGAACTCTAGGGCTGTTTGTGACACTTATAGGAATATCCCAACGGATTGATTGGAAAGAATAACTTTGAGGTGGTTTCGTACCCTACCATAATCTCTTCGTTCGTTCTCTGCTATTAGTGACTTTGGAGTGACTCTTTGTTGCATGTCGAGGGATAGTTATGTGATCCAATTATGATATTATTGTTGAGAGGACTTGCACTAGTGAAAGTATGAACCCTAGGCCTTGTTTCCTATCATTGCAATACCGTTTACGCTCACTTTTATCATTTGTTACCTTGCTGTTTTTATATTTTCAGATTACAAATACCTTTATCTACTATCCATATACCACTTGTTTCACCATCTCTTCGCCGAACTAGTGCACCTATACAATTTACCATTGTATTGGGTCTGTTGGGGACACAAGAGACTCTTTGTTATTTGGTTGCAGGGTTGCTTGAGAGAGACCATCTTCATCCTATGCCTCCCACGGATTGATAAACCTTAGGTCATCCACTTGAGGGAAATTTGCTACTGTCCTACAAACCTCTGTACTTGGAGGCCCAACAACGTCTACAAGAAGAAGGTCGTTTAGTAGACATCACAAGCCTCGACGATGCCGAATTCGTCATGCCAGAGGATCCCGCCGAACAAGATCACTTCAAGCGCCGGCTTATAGCCACGGCAAATAGCCTTAAGAAAAAGCAGCAGCAGCTTGAAGCTGATCAAGATCTGCTAGCTGACAGGTGGACTGAAGTCCTGGCGGTCGAGGAATTTAAACTCGAACGCCCCTCCAAGAGTTACCCAAAATGCAGGTTGCTACCCCGACTGGAGGAAGAAGCGTATGATGCGGCTGATCGGCCACCCCATGGCCGCGACAGAGAGGCATACCAGCCAAAAGCTCAGCCTGCACCCCGACGCCATTCAAATAAAAAGGCATGGGGAAATACACCAGACCTGCGAGACGTATTGGAGGACAAAGCAAAACATGCAAGTTCGATCTACGGATCACGAGGGCGTGCCACTATGCGAGACGATAATCGTCACGCCGGATACAACAAAAGTAAATCAGGCCGGGCCGAACACAGCGGGCAAGACTCATTGGAGCTGCATCGCAATATAGCCCAGTACAGAGGCGCCACACACCCCTTATGCTTCACCGACGAAGTAATGGATCATCAAATCCCAGAGGGTTTCAAACCCGTAAATATAGAATCATACGACGGCACGACAGATCCTGCGGTATGGATCGAGGATTTCCTCTTGCACATCCACATGGCCCGCGGTGATGACCTACACGCAATCAAATACCTCCCACTCAAACTTAAAGGACCAGCTCGACACTGGCTCAACAGCTTGCCAGCAGAGTCCGTTGGCTGTTGGGAAGATCTGGAAGCCGCATTCCTCGACAACTTTCAGGGCACCTATGTGCGACCACCAGACGCCGATGACCTGAGCCATATAATTCAGCAGCCAGAGGAATCGGCCAGGCAATTCTGGACACGGTTCCTAACAAAGAAAAATCAAATCATCGACTATCCGGATGCAGAGGCCCTAGCAGCTTTTAAACACAACATCCGCGAGGAGTGGCTAGCCCGACACCTTGTTCAGGAAAAGTCGAAATCTATGGCAGCCCTCACGACACTCATGACCCGCTTTTGTGCGGGAGAAGACAACTGGCTGGCTCGCAGTAATAACATATCAAAGAACCATGGTACTTCGGATGCCAAGGACGGTAATGGCAGGTCACTCGCAACAAACACAAGCACCGCATTAACAGCAACAATACCGAGGATACGGCAGTCAATGCTGGATTCAAAGGCTCTAAACCCGGCCAGCGGAAAAAGCCATTTAAAAGAAGCACTCCGGGGCCGTCCAGTTTGGACCGTATACTCGATCGCTCGTGTCAAATACACGACACACTTGACAAGCCAGCCAACCACACCAATAGGGATTGTTGGGTGTTCAAGCAGGCCGGCAAGTTAATTGCCGAAAACAAAGATAAGGGGCCACATAGCAATGACGAGGAGGAGCCCCGGCAGCCGAATACCAAAGGAAAGAAGAGGTTCCCCCCACAAGTGCGGACGGTGAACATGATATACGCAACCCACATCCCCAAGAGGGAGCGGAAGCATGCACTCAGGGATGTATATGCGTTGGAGCCAGTCGCCCCAAAGTTCAATCCATGGTCCTCCTATCCGACCACCTTCGATCGCAGGGACCACCCCACTAGTATCCGTCATGGCGGATTCGCCGCACTAGTCTTAGACCCAATTATTGACGGATTTCACCTCACTCGAGTCCTTATGGATGGCGGCATCATCCTGAACCTGCTTTATCAGGACACAGTGCGCAAAATGGGTATAGACCCCTCAAGGAGCAAACCCACAAAAACGACCTTTAAAGGCGTCATACCAGGTGTAGAGGCCCATTGCACAGGCTCAGTCACACTGGAAGTGGTCTTCGGATCCCTGGATAACTTCCGAAGCGAAGAGTTAATCTTCGATATAGTCCCGTTCCGCAGTGGTTATCATGCACTGCTCGGGCGAACCGCATTTGCGAGATTCAATGCGGTACCGCATTATGCATACCTCAAGCTCAAGATGCCAGGACCTCAGGGGGTCATTACAGTTAATGGAAACATAGAGCGCTCTCTTCGAACGGAGGAGCACACCCTCGCAGCGGAAGCGCAAAGCAGCCTCTTAAGGCAATCCACTAGTTCGGCGTTCAAGGACACGAACACCTTCAAGCGCGCTCGGAGTAATCGGCAACTAGACCGCCTGGTACGATCTGAGCTCGCGTAGCAATGTGGCCCCCACCCCGGCCCAAGCCAAACGGCGAAATTCATGCCACGCGTACATAATTATGCATTAAAAATACCATGGGCACAGGCGAGGAGGAGGGCACAACTACGGCACGCCCCAATAAGCGGCTTAAACCGCAGTAGGGGCTTCCCGCTTTGTTATTTTTCTATTTTAGGACCTTAATCTCTGGAAACCCTGTCCGGCAGCATGATTGCCGAACACATGATGCAGCAACCAAGGAGGCAGAAAGCTACGTCACACCACGGAACTCCCAGGTGGATTATGATAACGAGTGAAATATTTGCTTTAATACTATTCCTCAGCTTGCCCTTGGAAGGGACATAGTCCTACCTTTTTCTTATCGCACTATTTGTATCATTCTGCTTTAACGCACCTTTTTGAATAAACAATGCATAGCATTAAGACTATTATTGCATTCTTCTTTATATATATGTGTGTGTGTGTGTTCATTAATGACGCCTTGCAACCGTACACTTTGGTACGGCCAATACACCAGGGGCTTACGTACCCCACAATATGGTGTGAGAAGTCCGAACACTTTCACAAGTGCGGCACCCCAAACTTATAGCATTATATGCATCAGCTCCGAATCATGTCTTTGGTCAAATGTTGGGTTTGCCCGGCTCCTATGTTTTGGTACCTTACGTTCCGCTCTATCGGCTAAGGTAGCACTAGGAGAACTACTGCGATTGTGCCCCGGTTCTACTGGGCTAAGCACCTCAGTAGAGAAAGCTAAAACTGACTGTCATGATAAGGCGAGAGACTGGTCGCTGTTCGGCGAGGTTTCGAGTCCCTAAAGACTTATGCCGCTTAGAGCGAGGAGTCGGTCCTGTCCGGCTTAAAGGCGTGTATCGCGCCCTGAATTCGGCCTTCCGAATACCAGGGGCTTTGCCAAAATTTAAAATTATAGAATTCTATGGCTAAGTGAGAGTGATAAAGTATTATTAGTCCGGTTGCCTTGTTCACTGTGCTGAGCACCTCCCTCGAAGGACCCAAAAATGGGAACAAGAGTGCCCAGGTTTATCCCGAACACCCCAGCACTCGCGGCATGGGGGCAGAAGCCGAGGACTAGCCATCTCTCAGATTGGATAAACAACCAAACAGAAGGTAATATTTTAAATTCAAACAAGCGTTGCATAGCGCATATGAAACAAGTTTTCATCATACAGGATCACACGAGCAAGTTTTCTCAAATATTACATCCTTTGGACATTCATCCGCTACAAGACGGGCACCCTTCAGGACACCCTCATAATAAATTTTGGGGGTGCGATGCTCCTTTCCCTGCGGCGGTCCTTCCTTGATCAGCTTCACGGCGTCTAGCTTGGCCCATTGCACCTTCACACGGGCGAAAGCCTGGCGTGCACCTTCGATGCAGACGGACCGCTTGACGACTTCCAGCCGTGGGCAGGCATCCACAAGCCACCTCACCAGGCCGAAGTAGCTGTTCGGAAGGGCGTCGCCAGGCCACAGCCGGACTATAAGGCCCTTCATGGCCTGTTCGGCCGCCTTGTGTAGCTCGACCAGCTGCTTTAGCTGGTCGCTCAGATGCATCGGGTGTTCGGTCCCAGTATACTGAGACCAGAACAGCTTCTCCGTTGAGCTTCCCTCCTCGGCCTGTTAAAACTGTGCGGCATCCGACACGCTGCGGGGCAAATCTGCGAATGCTCCTGGAGAGCTCCAGATTCGGGTAAGTAATAGGTAATTTACTCTCACATGCTTGCTTTGCATATAGAATGCCTTACCCGCCGCTATTTTCTTCATCGCGTCAATCTCTTGGAGGGCCTTTTGGGCTTCGGCCTTGGCACTCTTTGCACTCTCGAGGGCCACGGCAAGCTCAGACTCTCGCGTCTTCGAGTCAAGCTCCAACGCCTCGTGCTTCGTCACAAGAGCCTGGAGCTCTTGCTGCACCTCGCCCACCCGAGCCTCTTGCCTTCCCCACACGGTGCGCTCCTTGGCCGCTTTATCTTCGGCCTCGGACAACGCTTGCTTTAGGGTCGCCGGTCGTGGCCCCTGGCAAATTCATGATGATCCTGTCATTTTGCAATCGCATTCTTTTTATACATATCCATAGACTAGGTACTACTTAACTTTGTTCTCCTCGAGCTGTCTCTTGGCAAGGCCGAGCTCGTCCTTGGACCCTTTAAGGTCCTGCTTCAGTGCGGCGACCTCCGCAGTCAGTACGGCAGATGCCAGCAGCAAAGCTTGCATACGCATATTGACATACTTATATTAGACTCCTGCGATATTGTTTGATCCTCTGTTCGGCTTTTCTTTGTGAACACCGAACAGAGCATCAGGGGCTACTGTCTATGCGGTAATATTTTTCCTATATTTTAAACACTTAGCTCAAAGCCTGTTAGAAGGCTGGCACAGGCTTCAGTCAATCCGCTCTTGGCGGACTGAACCTTCTGGACCACCGCACTCATAATAGTACGGTGCTCCTCGTTGATGGAAGCGCTGCGAAGCGCTCCCAGTAGATTGTCCGGCGCCTCGGGATGGACAGAGGTCACCGGCACAGGCGTCTTGCCCCTCTTGGAAGGAGGCCGCATGCCCGAGTCCGGAACCACTGGAGGTTCCGGCGCGGTGTTCGGCTGAGGGCCGAACTCGGAGCCCTCAGGGGCCTTGTTCCCTCTGCTCCCGGAGTCCGGAAGGTCGCCTTGAGGCGCCTCCGGGACTGTCCCCCCTCGACCCGGTGCCTCTTGAGACAATACCTCGGCGTCGTCTGCAGGGCAAGGGGAGGTGGCAGTCAGAAGTGGATCGCTATCCATATCCGACGGACCTAGGGAGCCATCCAATGATACATCAATACAGGCTCGTGGCGGCCTGCATAATCATATTCGGCGTTAGGGGAAGCAGTGCGACAAAGGAATGCTATGAGTTACTCTAGTATCCGAATACTTACGACTTCGCCAGGGGCTTGGCCCTGAGCAGCTACTCGTCTTCGCCTTCGGTGGCGGTGGTGGAACTGTCCGGAAGGAGAGTCCTTCCCTTCTTGGACCCTTCGGCCTCCCCAGTTGGGGCGGCCTTCCTTTTCTTGTCTCCCCCAACTGAAGGGGGAGCATCTTCTTCTTCCTCCTCGTCTTCGGGGGAGGAGTGTGTCGTAGAGTTATCGGAGTCAGCATCTTATAAGGGGCCGGAGTCAGCATCTCCGTAAGGAGAGCGTCCGTAGTGTCTTCGGGCAGAGGGGCCGGACAGTTAATCTGCCCCGACGTCTCCACCCAGTCCCGTCAAAGGCATGGAGATCAGACCCCGCGCATAATTAAGCTAGGGGAAATAAAATATCCTACTGGATGTATAGAACTCACCGAATGCGCTCGGCGCTTCGCGCTTAGCCCGCGGTCCTCGATGAGGGAGGGAGGGACCTCAGCGCCCTTGAATAGCACCTTCCAGGCATCCTTGTGTGTTGTGTCGAAGAGCCTATTCAGAGTTTGGTGCTGGGCCGGGTCGAACTCCCACAAGTTGAAAGCCCGTCGGTGACACGGGAGGATCCGGCGGATGAGCATGACCTGGACTATGTTGACGAGTTTGAGCTTCTTGCTCACCATGTTTTGGATACATGTTTGGAGTCCGGTCAGCTCTACCGAACTATCCCAGGACAGGCCCTTCTCTTGCCAGGAGGTGAGTCGCGTGGGGATGCCAGATCGGAACTCGGGGGCCGCTGCCCATTCGGGGTCACGCGGCTCGGTGATATAGAACCACCCCGATTGCCACCCCTTTATGGTCTCCACGAAGGAGCCCTCGAGCCAGGTGACGTTGGGCATCTTGCCCAACATGGCGCCTCCGCACTCCGCCTGGCAGCCGCTCACTACCTTCGGCTTGACATTAAAGGTCTTCAGCCATAAGCCGAAGTGGGGCTGGATGCGTAGGAAGGCCTCGCACACGACGATGAACGTCAAGATATTGAGGATGAAGTTTGGGGCCAGATCGTGGAAATCCAGGCCGTAGTAGAACATGAGCCCGTGGACGAATTGGTGAAGAGGGAATCCCAGTCTGTGGAGGAAATGGGTAAGAAACACAACCCTCTCGTGGGGCCTGGGGGTGGGGATGAGCTGCCCCTCATCTGGGAGCTAGTGCGCGATGTCGTCGGGCAGGTATCCGACTCTCCTTAGCTTCTTGATGTGTCCCTCCGTGATGGAGGAGACCATCCACTTGCCTCCCACTCCGGACATGGTTGGAGAAGGTTGAGGTGGGAAATGCAGACTTAGGCACTGGAGCTCGAGTGTGCGAAAATGGATGAGCAAAGGAGTAAGAAGGCGTGGATGAAAAGGTGAATCCTTGTCCCTTTATACGGGCGGACGAAACTATGCGTCCCCACTAGCCTGGTAAAACTCGCTTATCCCCCAACGCTGTAATCGATGGCGCGGTTGGGTTACCCACGCCCGTATTGATGAGAATCCCATAATAAGGGGGACACGATCTCTGCTTTGACAAGACATGTCAAAAAAATTCCTCGCGTTATGTGCAGGGCTAGTTAAAGGAAACGGTTCGAATAATCACCGGGCCATGGCATGATGTCATGTTGCCAAAACGTGTCAGCAGATTAGATTTGTGGAAGTATTATTCTCTCTACGGTGGTATGTGGAACTTATTTTGCAGGGCCGGACACTATCCTTGTATTCAAACTCTTCTGTGATATGTTCGGAGGAGGAACCCGCCTTGCAATGCCGAAGACAACACTGCGTGCCGGACTAATCGTCATTGAAGCCTGGTTCAGGGGCTACTGAGGGAGTCCGGGATTAGGGGTCTCCGGACAGCCGGATTATATCCTTTGGCCGGACTGTTGGACTATGAAGATACAAGATTGAAGACCTCGTCTCGTGTCCGAATGGGACTCTACTTGGCGTGGAAGGCAAGCTAGGCAGTATGGATATGGATATCTCCTCTTTTGTAACTGACCTTGTGTAACCCTAGCTCCCTCCGGTGTCTATATAAACCGGAGGGTTTTAGTCCGTAAGGGACAAGAACATACAATCATACCATAGGCTAGCTTCTAGGGTTTAGCCTCTCCGATTGGTAGATCTACTCTTGTACTACCCATATCATCAATATTAATCAAGCAGGACGTAGGGTTTTACCTCCATCAAGAGGGCCCGAACCTGGGTAAAACATCGTGTCCCCTGCCTCCTGTTACCATCCGCCTTAGAAGCACAGTTCGGGACCCCCTACCCGAGATCCGCCGGTTTTGACACCGACACAATTCCTCATGTAACAATTATAACATAGGGTGACACATAACTAGCTCCACTTCATCAATGGAAAAGAACTTGCACGACATCTTTTTTCCTACCCTCCCATGGCAGCGGGGTCCTATTGGAAACTAAGGGATATTAAGGCCTCCTTTTAATAGAGTACCAGAACAAAGCATTAACACTTAGTGAGTACATGAACTCCTCAAACTATAGTCATCATCGGGAGTGGTCCCGATTATTGTCACTTCGGGGTATCGGATTATAACAGATAGTAGGTGACTATTGACTTGCAAAATAGGATCAAGAACTCACATATATTCATGGAAACATAATAGGTTCAGATCTGAAATCATGGCACTCGGGCCCTAGTGACAAGCATTAAGCATAGCAAAGTCATAGCAACATCAATCTTAGAACATAGTGGATACTAGGGATCAAACCCTAACAAAACTAACTCGATTACATGATAAATCTCATCCAACCCATCACCGTCCAGCAAGCCTACGATGGAATTACTCATGCACGGTGGTGAGCATCATGAAATTGGTGATGGAGGAAGGTTGATGATGATGATGGCGATGGATTCCCCTCTCCGGAGCCCCGAACGGACTCCAGACCAGCCCTCCTGAGAGAGATTAGGGCTTGGCGGTGGCTTCGTATCGTAAAACGCGATGAATCCTTCTCCTTGATTTTTTTCTCCCCGAGCGTGAAAATATAGTGTCGGAGTTGAGGTCGGTGGAGCCTTAGGGAGCCCATGAGACAGGGGGCGCCCCAGGGGGTGGGCGTGCCCCCACCCTCGTGGACAGGGTGTGGACCCCCTGGTGTTGATTCTTTCGTCTGTATTTGTTATATATTCAAAAATATTCTCCATGAAGTTTCAGGTCATTCCGAGAACTTTTATTTCTGCACAAAAATAACACCATGTCAATTCTGCTGAAAACAGCGTCAGTCCGGGTTAGTTCCATTCAAATCATGCAAGTTAGAGTCCAAAACAAGGTCAAAAGTGTTTGTAAAAGTAGATACGATGGAGACGTATCAGTTGATTTATCAGTCATTTGCAAAGATATTTCAGTAGATGTGAGTTTATTCAAATCAAGTCTTTTGTATAAATAGGAAGGCATAACACTAACACCAGCTCCCAGATCACACAAAGCAGTTTTAACATAGTTTCTTTTGATCAAGCAAGGTATAGTTGGTATTCCCGGATCTCCAAGTTTTTTAGGTACTCCATCCTTAATAGAATAATTAGCAAGCATGGTGGAGATTTTAGCTTCCAGTATTTTTCTCTTATTAGTGATGATGTCTTTCATGTATTTTGCATAAGGGGCTACCTTTAAAATATCAGTCAAGCGAGTGCGCAAAAAGACTGGCCTAAGCATTTCAGCAAAGCATTCAAATTCTTCATCATTTTTTCCTAGTTGGTTTAGGTGGAAAGGGCATTAGTTTTTTAACCCATGGTTCTCTTTTTCTTCCATGTTTTCTAGCAACAAAGTCTCTTTTATCATATATTTTATTTTTAGTTTGTGGGTTGTCAAGATCAACAGCGGGTTCTATCTCAACATCATCATCTAGTTCTTTATCATTGTTTGGTTGCGTGTCTTCGTGAACATCATCCTTATCTTTTTCATTATCACTAGGTGAATGTTCATTACCAGATTGAGTTTCAGCATCTGAGATAGAGACATCGTTATTATCTTCAGGAGATTTTTCTACTTCAGGTACACTAGAAGTATGCAAAGTCCTATCATTTTTCTTTTTCCTTTTCTTTTTCTTTTTCTTTTTAGAAGGACTAGATGCATTAGAGTTAATTCTTTGAGAGTCTTGTACAATTATTTTAGTGTGTCCCTCAGGATAAAGTGGTTCCTGAGTCATTTTACCTCCTCTAGTTGCTACTCTAACAGAAAAGTCTTTTATATTTATTGTTCATTTCATCAAGCACTTCTTTTTGGGATTTAGCAACTTGTTCTAGCTGAGTATGAACCATAGAGGCATGTTTTCCTACACCTCTAACAACATTAGTGATTCTAAATAGCAAGTCACTCAAGCGAGCAATCGTATAGAGTTGTATTTCAATTATTTCAAAACATTTTCATTGAAGTGATCTTGTTTTCTAATGTAGTTGTCAAACTCATAAAGGCATTGACTAGGATGTTTATTATAAGGGATATCTCCTTCATCAAATTTCATTAAATAGTTTACCTGTACCATCGGTGGTGGTGGTGTATCAAGCCCATGTATTTCTTCAATAGGAGGTAAATTTTTAACATCCTCTGCTTTAATACCTTTTTCCTTCATACATTTCTTCGCCTCTTGCATATCTTCAGGACTAGATATAAGATAACCCTATTCTTTGGAATGGGTTTAGGAGGTGGTTTAGGAAGAGTCCAATCATTATGATTTTTCCATATATTATTCAATAATTCCTCAGCTTGTTCAACAGTCCGTTCCCTGAAACACAACCAGCACAACTATCCAGGAAGTCTCTAGATGCTTCAGTTAGTATATTATAGAAGATATCAAGTATTTCATTTTTCTATAAAGGATGATCAGGCAAATCATTAAGCAATTGGAGAAGCCTCCCCCAAACTTGTGGGAGACTCTCTTCTTCAATTTTCACAAAATTAAATATTTCCTGTAAGGCAACTTGTTTCTTATGAGCAGGAAAATATTTTTCAGGGAGATAGTAAATCATATCCTGGGCACTACGCACACAATCAGGAGCAAGAGTATTGTGCCATATCTTAGCATCACCCTTTAATGAGAACCGAAATTATTTGAGAATATAATAGTAGTGAATTTTCTCATCATGAGCAAATAGAGTGGCTATATCATTCAACTTAGTAAGATGTGCCACAACAGTTTCATTTTCATAACCATGGAAAGTATCAAATTCAACCAAAGTAATTAACTCTGGGTCGATAGAGAATTCATAATCCTTATCATCAACAAAGATAGGTGAAGTAGCAAACTTAGGATCACATTTCATTCTAGCATTCAAAGATTTTTCTTTTAGTTTGCATAATAATTTCTTAAGATCATCCCTATCATTGCAGGCAAGAAAATATCTAGTTACCTCCTCATCCATAACATAACCTTCAGGTACTTAGGCAATTCATATCTAGGAGGGCTAGGTCTAATATGTTTTTCAAGATTTTCAGTTTCAAGTGCTTCATTAGTTTCAATAATTTCATCAGTTTCAGCATTCTCAATATCTTTAGCTCTAGCAATTTCTTCATCAAGAAATTCACCTAACGGCACATCATCATCAAGCATAGTACTAGCTCATCATAAGCATTATCCATAGCAGAAGTAACATCATCAATAACTTGCGACATGTCAGAATTAATAGCATGTGATGGTGTTGCAAGCTTACTCAAAATAGAAGGTGAATCAAGTGCAGAGCTAGATGGCACTTCCTTACCTCCCCTCGTCTTAGAGGGAAATATCTTAATCTTGGTATCCTTCAGATTCTTCATAGTGATAAATAGATAATAATTTCAAGTGACTCCACAAATATAGCTATGCTCCCCGGCAACGGCGCCAGAAAAAGGTCTTGATAACCCACAAGTATAGGGGATCACAACAATTTTCGAGGGTAGAGTATTCAACCCAAATTTATAGATTTGACACAATGGGAGCCAAAGAATATTTGCAAGTATTAGAAGCTGAGTTGTCAATTCAACCACACCTGGAGATTAATTATCTGCAACAAAATGATCTGTAGCAAAGTACTATGGTAGTTTTGATAATAGTAGTAACAGCAATAGTAAAGGTAACCGTGGTAGCAATGATTTTGTAGCAGTTGAAACAGTAATAGCAGTAGTAGTAACTTAGCAAGAACAATATGTAGGAAATTCGTAGGCATTGCATCTAGATTCGTTGGATGATATTCATCATGTAACAGTCATAACCTAGGTCGATACAAAACTGGCCCCGGTTCATAAATATAATGTAGGCATGTATTTCGTAAATAGTCATACATGCTTATGGAAAGAACTTGTACGACATCTTTTGTCCTACCCACCCGTGGCAGCGGGGTCCATAAAGAAACTAAGGGATATTAAGGCCTCCTTTTAATAGAGAACTAGAACAAAGCATTAACACATGGTAAATACATGAACTCCTCAAACTATGGTCATCACCGGAAAGTATCCCGACTATTATCATTCTGGGGTTTATGGATCATAACACGTAATAGGTGAATATGACTTGCAAGATTGGATCTAGAACGTAGATATGATGGTGAAAACCTAAACGGTTCAGATCTAAAATCATGGCACCTGGGGCCAAAGTGACAAGCATTAAGCATGTCAAAGTCATAACAACATCAATCTTAGAACATAATGGATACTAGGGATCAACCCTAATAAAAGTAACTCGATTACGTGATGAATCTCATGCAACTCCTCACCGACCAGCAAGCCTGTGAAGGAATTACTCACTCCCGGTGGGGAGCATCATGGAATTGGCGATGAAGGAGGGTTGGTGATGATGAAGATCAAAGACCCCCCTCTCCGGAGCCCCAAATGGACTCCAGATCTGGCCTCCCAATGAAGAACAGGAGGTGGCGGCGGCTCCTTATCATGAAACGTGATAATTCTTCTTGCCTGCTTTTTCTCTCTAAATATAGGTATTTATGGAGTCAGAGTTAGGGTCTGCAGGGCCACCAGGTGGGCACAACCCACCTGGGCATGCCTGGAGGGGGGGGCTAGTGGGTTGTGCTCACCCAGCCCCCTCCGGTGGTTCTTGGCTCTAGTATTTTTCTTTTACTATAAAATAAATCTCCAAAAAGTTTTGTTCCATTACGAGAACTTTTATTTCTACAGAAAAAACAACACCATGGTAGTTCTGCTGAAAACAGCGTCATTCCGGGTTAGTTTCATTCAAATCATGCAAATTAGAGTCCAAAACAAGAGGAAAAGCGTTAGGAAAAGTAGATATGATAGAGATGTATCACTTATGTTAAGTCGGTGAGATGTTTTAGCGCGAACTAGTTTGTTTGAATTTGCAGGATTGCTATGCAGGATTGCTATGCGTGATTTGTTCTTGCAGCGCACCCGGCGTCCTGTAAAAAATGTTTACGGGATACCGTAAACTATTTTTCTAGGACGGCGGCTTGCGGGATCTGCTAGAGATGCCATTACCCTGAAGAACAACACAGTCTCCTCCAACCCGGCCACCGACCGCAAAAAAAGATTACATGTGATAGAACTCCAAGAAGATCAAGGAGAACATGGTATTGAAGATCAAAGAGAGAGAGAGAGAAGAATCCATCTAACTACTAGCTATGGACCCGTAGGTCTGTGGTGAACTATGCACGCATCATCGGAAGGCTGTAAGGATGATGTAGAAGCCCTCCGTGATCGATTCCCCCTCTGGCAGAGTACCGGAAAAGGCCTCCAGATGGGATCACGGAAGAACAGAAGTTTGCGGCGGCAGAAAAAGTGTTTCGGGTGGCTCTTTGTTGGTTTGGCAATATTTGTGAATTTATAGAGGTGGAATTAGGTCAAACGGAGTTCTGTAGGGCCCACAAGCTTAGGAGGCGCGCCCTAGGCTCTCCCATACGTCTTCTGGCCTCCTCCCATACCTTCGAGGGTCCCTTCTGGTCTGGAAAAAATTACCGTAAACTTTCATCGTGTTTGGAGTTTGTTTGGTACTGATTTTTTGAAAAGCCAAAAACAAGAAAAAAACAGGAACTGACACTGGCACTGAGTTAATAAGTTAGTACCCAAAAATGATATAAAATAGAATAACATGTATATAAAGCATCCAAGATTGATGATATAATAGCATGAAACAATAAAAAAATATACGTTGGTGACGTATTGATAACCCACAAGTATAGGGTGTCGCAACAGTTTTTGAGGGTAGAGTATTCAACCGAAATTTATTGATTCGACACAAGGGGAGCCAAAGAATATTCTCAAGTATTAACAGTTGAATTGTCAATTCAAACGCACCTGAAAGACTTAATATCTACAACTAAGTATTTAGTAGCAAAGTAATATAGAAGTAATGGTAACGGTGGCAAAAGTAACAATATTGGGTTTGTAGTGATTGTAACAGTGGCAATAGAAAAGTAACTAAGCAAAGATCAATTTGTGAAAAGCTCGTAGGCAATGGATCAGTGATGGATAATTATCTTGGATGCGATTCCTCATGCAACAGTTATAACATAGGGCGACACAGAACTAGCTCCAGTTCATCAATGTAATGTAGGCATGTATTCCGAATATAGTCATACGTGCTTATGGAAAAGAACTTGCGTGGCATCTTTTGTCATACCTTCCCGTGGCAGCGGGGTCCTATTGGAAACTAAGGGATATTAAGGCCTCCTTTTAATAGAGTATCGGAACAAAGCATTAACACTTAGTGAATACATGAACTCCTCAAACTACGGTCATCACCGGGAGTGGTCCCAATTATTGTCACTTCGGGGTTACCGGATCATAACACATAGTATGCGACTGTTGACTTGCAAAATAGGATCAAAAACTCACATATATTTATGAAAACACAATAGGTTCAGATCTGAAATCATGGCACTCGGGTCCTAGTGACAAACATTAAGCATAGCAAAGTCATAGCAACATCAATCTCATAACATAATGGATACTAGGGGTCAAACCCTAACAATACTAACTCGATTACATGATAAATCGTATCCAACCCATCACCGTCCAGCAAGCCTATGATGGAATTACTCACGCATGGCGGTGAGCATCATCAAATTGGTGATGCAAAAAGGTTGATGATGATGATGGCGACGGATTCCCCTCTTCGGAGCCCCGAACGGACTCCAGATCAGCCCTCCTGAGAGAGATTAGGGCTTGGCGACGGCTCTGTATCGTAAAACATGATGAATCCTTCTCTCTGAATTTTTTCTCCCCGAACGTGAATATATAGAGTTGGAGTTGAGGCCGGTGGAGCCTTAGGGGGCCCACGAGACAGGGGGCGTGCCCCAGGGGGGTGGGTGCGCCCCCACCCTCGTGGATAGGGTGTGGCCCCCCTAGTGTTGATTCTTTCGCCAGCATTTTTTATATATTCCAAAAATATTCTCCGTGAAGTTTCAGGTCATTCCGAGAACTTTTATTTCTGCACAAAAATAACACCATGACAATTCTGCTGAAATCAACGTCAGTCCGGGTTAGTTCCATTCAAATCATGCAAGTTAGAGTCCAAAACAAGGTCAAAAGTGTTTGGAAAAGTAGAAAAGATGGAGACGTATCAACTCCCCCAAGCTTAAACCTTTGCTTGTCCTCAAGCAATTCAGTTGACAAACTGAAAGTGATAAAGAAAAACTTTTACAAACTCTGTTTGATCTTGTTGTTGTAAATATGTAAGACCAGCATTCAAGTTTTCAGCAAAGATTATGAACTAACCATATTCATAATAACATTTAGGACTCATGTTTACTCATATCAATGGCATAATCAACTAGCGAGCAATAATAGTAAATCTCGGATGACAACACTTTTTCAAAACAATCATAATATGATATAACAAGATGGTATCTCGGTAGCCCGTTCTGAGACCGCAAAACATAAATGCAGAGCACCTCTGAAGTTCAAGGACTGACTAAACATTATAATTCATGGTAAAAGAGATCTAGTCACAGCCATACTCAATGTAAACTAATAGTAATGCATGCAAATGACAGCGGTGCTCTCCAATTGGTGCTTTTTAATAAGAGAATGATGACTCAACATAAAAGTAAATAGATAGGCCCTTCTCAGAGGGAAGCAGGGATTTGTAGAGGTGCCAGAGCTCGATTTTGAAATAGAGATGAATAATATTTTGAGTGGTATACTTTCATTGTCAACATAACAACCGAGAGATCTCGATATCTTCCATGCTACACACATTATAGGCGGTTCCCAAACAGAATTGTAAATTTTATACTCCCCCACCACCAACAAACATCAATCCATGGCTTGTTCGAAACAACAGGTGCCTCCAACTAACAACAATTCTGGGAGTTTTGTTTGCAATTATTTCAATTTAAGTATGGGACTGGGCATCCCGGTTACCAGTCATTTTCTCATGAATGAGAAGCGGAGTGCACTCCTCTGGAGAATAACCCACCTAGCATGGAAGATATATATAGCCCTAGTTGATGCATGAGCTATTCGAACATACAAAACAGAATTTCATTTGAAGGTTTAGAGTTTGGCACATACAAATTTACTTGGAACGGCAGGTAGATACCGCATATAGAAAGGTATGGTGGACTCATATGGAATAACTTTTGAAGTTTATGAAAGTGGATGCACAAGCAGTATTCCCGCTTAATACAAGTGAAGGCTAGAAATAGACTGGGAAGCGACCAGCTAGAGAGTGACAACAGTCATAAACATGCATTAAAATTAATCAACACTGAGTGCAAGCATGAGTAGAATATAATTCATCATGAGCATAAATATCGTGAAAGCTATGTTGATTTTGTTTCAACTACATGCGTGAACATGTGCCAAGTCAAACAACTCGAATCGTTTAAAGGAGGATACCACCCTATTATACCACATCACAACCATTTTAATAGCATGTTGACACGCAAGGTAAACCATTATAAACTCCTAGCTAATTAAGCATGATTTGAGCAACTATAATATTAAATTATCATTGCAAACATGTTTCATTCATAATATGCTGAATCAGGAACGATGAACTAAACATATTTACAAAAACAAGATAGGTCGAGTTCATACCAGCTTTTCTCATCTCAATTAGTTCATCATATATCGTCATTATTGCCTTTCACTTGCACGATCGAACGGTGTGGATAATAATAATAGTGCACGTGTATTGGACTAAGCTGCAATCTGCAAGCATCTATCTATTATATACTTAAGACAAGAGGCAAACAAACTATTACATTGATCCACATAGGTTTAAAATATATGATCCATTGATCTAAATAATAATGGTTGAGATCTAAAGTCTAATAGAAGTTACGTACAACATAATTATGTACAACTTGTCACGCTAGCGATTTTTTTGAAATAACGCTAGAGATAATATGTTCGGGCCAAATAGATAAATGTGTAATCTCAAAAATAAATAAGATAGACGCGTGGACCATAGCCGAACTCGATTGAGATGGAAAAAGGAAGAGGAAGAAGTCTGGTTAGCACACGTTCATAAGAATTAGGCAACAGCGGCAGCGTGGTGCAATCCGTTTTGGGTTGGCATCCAAAGTGCAAACGTGACATGTCCGACATTGTCATGTGCTAATTAATATTTTATTCGGCCACTCCGTCTTAGAAATTACAATTGTATATGATACTATCCTAGGTACAATCTCTTTTTTATCAGGTAAAAAAAGTTGTACACGTGTCTTTAGATTAAAAGTAAAAAATCATCTCTTATAAAGTACACATATTTCTGTAATAAAAGGGTTGGAACATAATAATCTAAAATAATAAAGAAAACAATATGTATTACAAAATTTGTCGCAAATATTATAAAAAATTTATAACGCGTAGGACCAAATATCGATCTATTATTAAGACAAGAGACAAACATGATATTACATTTGTCCATATAGATTAAATTAATTTAACCATTAATTTTAGATGTTAACAGCCTAGATCTGAAATTATAAACGTAACGTACAAATATTGTTGCGTGCAAACACTTTCACATGTCACGTACAATTTTTTTGGGGGGAACACGTACAAATCTGTTTTTTAGGGGTAACACTATGAATAGTTAACTTGGGCAATTCAGCGCGGACGTCAACATGCATAGGCCACGATGGTGCAATCCAGTTTAAACCACGCGATTCAGTTCGGACGTCTAAATGCATATGCCATGATGGTGCAATCCGGTCCGTATAGGTATCCTAAATTGCAAAAGAGTAATGGCTACAGTCAATAGCAACATTACCCACGTCACATACAAAAGGAAGCCTGCCTCTATGTCCGTTGCACATCAGTTTATAATAGAAGGAAAAGAAGAGTTTGCACGTAACTGCAGAAAGCTGATATAAAAGAGATTAGATAGACGAATAACCACGACTGGACATCTTAGATAGAAGCCGATAACTATGGTGCTTTTTTGCATCTGAGAGAAAAACTACAGTGCTTTTTTTTTAAAAAGTATACAAACCGTGCTACCGCCAAAAAGGATTTAAAAAAGATAGAAATCAGAATCAGTTTATTGCACGTGGATTCCTTTTTTTAAGATATATATTGCACATTTATTCCTTCCATGTCGAGCTACCCAGAAAAATCAAAATGCACACTTTGCAACGAGGAAAATATTTCACAATAAAAACTATAGTAATAAGTATTTTTTTGGAAATACTGGATACACATAATACATAAAAATGTCCCACCCATATATACTCATACATCGTCTACATTTGTCGCAAAGCTTGCATATTAATAAACTAACTATTGATGGGCAGATCATCTTTCACCAATATGAAGTATCAAATACAAGAAAATCAATATCAAATATGAAATCTTTCTTTAAGTTATAGGCTAAAATAGCTATGCCATTGTTTTTTTTTGCATCATAAAATATCCATGCCATTAATTGTGGCACTTACCAAGTTATAACGATGTGCGGATGAATCAAGCTACCTAAATTCAATGTGGAAGAAACTTCAATGGGCGAAAGAAAGAGGGAAAGTCTTTTTAAGAAATTCAAAATATTGCTTATTTGGTGGATACATAACATGGCTTATAGGAAAAATAAATAACAAAAAATAGCATTAATTTCCATACAATACCAATGTGCAGTTCGCTAGAAATGTATTCATACAATAAGAGTGTTATAATCTGTAAACTCTTTTTGACCTTTTTTTGCGAGGGAAACTCTTTTTGATCTAATGCTGAACGTCGGGACATCACTAAAACCGAGTTGGTAATTCGATTACATTCCACTAATAATATAGAGAGTGAGGACCAATAATATGTCTCTGGTCTACAAGAGCATCCCCTATCACTCTTGCCATCAAGCACTCGAGGGTCCCCATCTTTGGCAAGGGCATTTTAGAATCCAAATCCCTAGAGCCTAGAATATTAATAAAATGTAGTATAATGAATTGTTGGAAGTGAAGTATATTTTTGTTACAAGATATTAGTAGCATGAATATGAGGAGTGAAATGTATATTTAGTTGCTCGATATCAATACAAAATATAGGATAGTGGAATATGTAGAGCCTGTTGTAGTGAGAAGTGTGAAAAGAAATATTTGGAGGGAATCATACGTAGCAATCACATGGATATACAAGTTCAACTATAGTAAACATGGGAGGTCGCATTGACTATCATTCACCAAGAGAGGCGCGAGAGTGAGCATATCGTACGAGAAAGAAAATAATTATCTCAATTATGTAATAAGCTATTTCCAGTATATCATAGGGGAATGGTCAGAAACACTACGACAATAGCAATTGGGAGAGAATGTTTGAGTAATTTCACTGAATATACACCGATGGATAACTACATGGCATTAGATGAACACGTCCAACTATACAACACAAATGCAATAAGCCTACATGGAAGCATTGAAGGAAATATGCCCTAGAGGCAATAATAAAGTTATTATTTATTTCCTTATAATCATGATAAATGTTTATTATTCATGCTAGAATTGTATTAACCGGAAACATAATACATGTGTGAATACATAGACAAACAAAGTGTCACTAGTATGCCTCTACTTGACTGGCTCGTTAATCAAAGATGGTTATGTTTCCTAACCATGAACAATGAGTTGTTATTTGATTAATGGGATCACATCATTGAGAGAATGATTTGATTGACATGACCCATTCCATTAGCTTAGCACCCGATTGTTTAGTATGTTGCTATTGCTTTCTTCATGACTTATACATGTTCCTATAACTATGAGATTATGCAACTCCCGTTTACCGGAGGAACACTTTGGGTACTACCAAACGTCACAACGTAACTTGGTGATTATAAAGGAGTACTACAGGTGTCTCCAAAGGTACATGTTGGGTTGGCGTATTTCGAGATTAGGTTTTGTCACTCCGATTGTCGGAGAGGTATCTCTGGGCCCTCTCGGTAATGCACATCACTTAAGCCTTGCAAGCATTGCAACTAAATGAGTTAGTTGCGGGATGATGTATTACAGAACGAGTAAAGAGACTTGCCGGCAACGAGATTGAACTAGGTATTGGAATACCGACGATCGAATCTCGGGCAAGTAACATACCGATGACAAAGGGAACGACGTATGTTGTTATGCGGTCTGACCGATAAAGATCTTCGTAGAATATGTAGGAGCCAATATGGGCATCCAGGTCCCGCTATTGGTTATTGACTGGAGACATGTCTCGGTCATGTCTACATTGTTCTCTAACCCGTAGGGTCCGCACGCTTAAGATTACGATGACAGTTATATTATGAGTTTATGCATTTTGATGTACCGAAGGTTGTTCGGAGTCCCGGATGTGATCATGGACATGACGAGGAGTCTCGAAATGGTCGAGACATAAAGATTGATATATTGGAAGCCTATGTTTGGATATCGGAAGTGTTCCGGGTGAAATCGGGATTTTACCGGAGTACCGGGAGGTTACCGGAACCCCCCGGGAGCTAAATGGGCCATGATGGGCCTTAGTGGAAAAGAGAAGAGGCAGCCCTACATGGGCCGCGTGCCCCTCCCCTTCCTTGGTCCGAATTGGACAAGGAGAGGGGGCCGGCCCCTCTCTCTCTTTTTCCCCTCCACAAGTCCTATTCCAACTAGGATTGGGGGGGGGGGGGGTCCTACTCCCAAAGGGAGTAGGACTCTCCTGGTGCGCCCTATGTGGCCGGCCAGCTTCCTCCCCCTTTGGTCCTTTATATACTGAGGTAGAGGCACCCTAGAACACACAAGTTGATCCACGTGATCTATTCCTTAGCCGTGTGCGGCGCCCCAGCCACCATAGTCCTCGATTATATTGTAGCGGTGCTTAGGCGAAGCCCTGCAGCAGTAGCACGTCAAGATCGTCACCACGCCGTCGTGCTGACGGAACTCTTCCCCGACACTTTGCTGGATCGGAGTCCGGGGATCGTCATCAAGCTGAACGTGTGCTAGAACTCGGAGGTGCCGTAGTTTCGGTGCTTGATCGGTCGGATCGTGAAGACGTACGACTACATCAACCAAACGCTTCCGTTGTCGATCTACTAGGTATGTAGATCATACTCCCCCTCTCGTTGCTATGCATCACCATGATCTTGCGTGTGCGTAGGAAATTTTTTGAAATTACTACGAAACCCAACAGTGGCATCCGAGCCTAGGTTTTATATGTTGATGTTATATGCACGAGTAGAACACAAGTGAGTTGTGAGCGATATAAGTCATAGTGCCTACCAGCATGTCATACTTTGGTTCGGCGGTATTGTTGGATGAAGCGGCCCAGACTGACATTACGCATACGCTTACGCGAGACCGGTTCTCCTGACGTGCTTTGCACAGAGGTGGCTTGTGGGTGACAGTTTCTCCAACTTTAGTTGAACCAAGTATGGCTACGCCCGGTCCTTGCGAAGGTTAAAACGGAGTCAAATTGACAAACTATCGTTGTGGTTTTGATGCGTAGGTGAGATTGGTTCTTACTTAAGCCCGTAGCAGCCACGTAAAACTTGCAACAACAAAGTAGAGGACGTCTAACTTGTTTTTGCAGGGCATGTTGTGATGTGATATGGTCAAGACATGATGCTAAATTTTATTGTATGAGATGATCATGTTTTGTAACCGAGTTATCGGCAACTGGCAGGAGCCATATGGTTGTCGCTTTATTGTATGCAATGCAATCGCGCTGTAATGCTTTACTTTATCACTAAGCGATAGCGATAGTCATGGAAGCATAAGATTGGCGAGACGACAATGATGCTACGATGGAGATCAAAGGTGTCGCGCCGGTGATGATGGTGATCATGACGGTGCTTCGGAGATGGAGATCACAAGCACAAGATGAAGATGGCCATATCATATCACTTATATTGATTGCATGTGATGTTTATCTTTTATGCATCTTATCTTGCTTTGATTGACGGTAGCATTATAAGATGATCTCTCACTAAATTATCAAGAAGTGTTCTCCCTGAGTATGCACCGTTGCGAAAGTTCTTCGTGCTGAGACACCACGTGATGATCGGGTGTGATAGGCTCTATGTTCAAATACAACGGGTGCAAAACAGTTGCACACGCGGAATACTCAGGTTATACTTGACGAGCCAAGCATATACAGATATGGCCTCGGAACACGGAGACCGAAAGGTCGAGCGTGAATCATATAGTAGATATGATCAACATAATGATGTTCACCAATGAAACTACTCCATCTCACATGATGATAGGACATGGTTTAGTTGATTTGGATCACGTAATCACTTAGAGGATTAGAGGGATGTCTATCTAAGTGGGAGTTCTTTGAGTAAATTAACCGAACTTAAATTTATCATGAAACTTAGTACCTGATTAGTATCTTGCTTGTTTATGTTTGATTGTAGATAGATGGCTCGTGTTGTTGTTCCTTTGAATTTTAATGCGTTCCTTGAGAAAGCAAAGTTGAAGGATGATGGTAGCAATTACACGGACTGGGTCCGTAACTTGAGGATTATCCTCATTGCTGCACAGAAGAATTACATCCTGGAAGCACCGCTGGGTGCCAGGCCTGCTGCAGGAGCAACGCAGGATGTTATGAACGTCTGGCAGAGCAAAGCTGATGACTACTCGATAGTTCAGTGTGCCATGCTTTACGGCTTAGAATCAGGACTTCAACGACGTTTTGAACGTCATGGAGCATATGAGATGTTCTAGGAGTTGAAGTTAATATTTCAAGCAAATGCCCGGATTGAGAGATATGAAGTCTCCAATAAGTTCTATAGCTGCAAGATGGAAGAGAACAGTTCTGTTAGTGAGCATATACTCAAAATGTCTGGGTATAATAATCACTTGATTCAATTGGGAGTTAATCTTCCAGATGATTGCGTCATTGACAGAATTCTCCAGTCACTGCCACCAAGCTACAAGAGCTTCGTGATGAACTATAATATGCAAGGGATGAATAAGACTATTCCCGAGCTCTTCGCGATGCTGAAAGCTGCGGAGGTAGAAATCAAGAAGGAGCATCAAGTGTTGATGGTCAACAAGACCACTAGTTTCAAGAAAAAGGGCAAAGGGAAGAAGAAGGGGAACTTCAAAAAGAACGGCAAGCAAGTTGCTACTCAAGAGAAGAAACCCAAACCTGGACCTAATCCTGAAACTGAGTGCTTCTATTGCAAGCAGACTGGTCACTGGAAGCGGAACTGCCCCAAGTATTTGGCGGATAAGAAGGATGGCAAGGTGAACAAAGGTATATGTGATATACATGTTATTGATGTGTACCTTACTAATGCTCGCAGTAGCACCTGGGTATTTGCTACTGGTTCTGTTGCTAATATTTGCAACTCGAAATAGGGACTACGGATCAAGCAAAGATTGGTTAAGGACGAGGTGACGATGCACGTGGGAAATGGTTCCAAAGTCGATGTGATCGCAGTCGGCATGCTACCTCTACATCTACCTTCGGGATTAGTATTAGACCTAAATAATTGTTATTTGGTGCCAGCGTTAAGCATGAACATTATATCTGGATCTTGTTTGATGCGAGACGGTTATTCATTTAAATCAGAGAATAATGGTTGTTCTATTTATATGAGTAATATCTTTTATGGTCATGCACCCTTGAAGAGTGGTCTATTCTTGTTGGATCTCGATAGTAGTAACACACATATTCATAATGTTGAAGCCAAAAGATGCAGAGTTGATAATGAGAGTGCAACTTATTTGTGGCACTGCCGTTTAGGTCATATCGGTGTAAAGCGCATGAAGGAACTCCATACTGATGGACTTTTGGAACCACTTGATTATGAATCACTTGGTACTTGCGAACCGTGCCTCATGGGCAAGATGACTAAAACGCCGTTCTCCGGTACTATGGAGAGAGCAACAGATTTGTTGGAAATCATACATACAGATGTATGTGGTCCGATGAATATTGAGGCTCGTGGCGGATATCGTTATTTTCTCACCTTCACAGATGATTTAAG
The DNA here is from genome assembly GCF_002162155.2 of Triticum dicoccoides. NCBI lineage: Eukaryota > Viridiplantae > Streptophyta > Magnoliopsida > Poales > Poaceae > Triticum > Triticum dicoccoides. Next base: position 601,954,739 of record NC_041392.1, on the reverse strand, counting down.
CAGATATGGGTATATCTACTTGATGAAACATAAGTCTGAAACATTTGAAAAGTTCAAAGAATTTCAGAGTGAAGTGGAAAATCATCGTGACAAGAAAATAAAAGTTTCTACGATATGATCGCAGAGGTAAAATATTTGAGTTACGAGTTTGGTCTTCAATTAAAACAATGTGAAATAGTTTCACTACTCACGCCACCCGGAACACCTCAGCGTAATGGTGTGTCCGAACGTCATAATCGTACTTTACTGGATATGGTGTGATCTATGATGTCTCTTACTGATTTACCGCTATCGTTTTGGGGATACGCTCTAGAGACGGCCGCATTCACGTTAAATAGGGCACCATCAAAATCCGTTGAGACGACGCCTTATGAACTGTGGTTTGGCAAGAAACCAAAGTTGTCGTTTCTGAAAGTTTGGGGCTGCGATGCTTATGTGAAAAAGCTTCAACCTGATAAGCTTGAACCCAAATCGGAGAAATGTGTCTTCATAGGATATCCAAAGGAAACTATTGGATACACCTTCTATCACAGATCCGAAGGCAAGACTTTTGTTGCTAAATTCGGAAACTTTCTGGAGAAGGAGTTTCTCTCGAAAGAAGTGAGTGGGAGGAAAGTAGAACTTGACGAGGTAACTATACCTGCTCCCTTATTGGAAAGTAGTACATCACAGAAAACTGTTTCTCTCACACCTACACCAGTTAGTGAGGAAGCTAATGATGATGATCATGAAACTTTAGAACAAGATAGTACTGAACCTCGTAGATCAACCAGAGTAAGATCCGCACCAGAGTGGTACGGTAATCCCGTTCTGGAAGTCATGCTACTAGATCATGATGAACCTACGAACTATGAATAAGCAATGGTGAGCCCAGATTCCGCAAAGTGGCTTGAAGCCATGAAATCTGAGATGGGATCCATGTATGAGAACAAAGTATGGACTTTGGTTGACTTGCCCGATGATCGGCAAGCAATTGAGAATAAATGGATCTTCAAGAAGAAGACTGACGCTGACAGTAATATTACTGTCTACAAAGCTCGACTTGTCGCAAAAGGTTTTTGGCAAGTTCAAGGTGTTGACTACGATGAGATTTTCTCACTCGTATCTATGCTTAAGTCTGTCCGAATCATGTTAGCAATTGCCGCATTTTATGAAATCTGGCAAATAGATAAACAAAACTACATTCCTTAATGGATTTACTAAAGAAGAGTTGTATACTATGCAACTAGAATGTTTTGTCGATCCTAAAGGTGTTAACTAAATATGCAAGCTCCAGCGATTCATCTATGGACTGGTGCAAGAATCTCGGAGTTGGAATATACGCTTTGATAAGTTGATCAAAGCATATAGTTTTATACAGACTTGCGGTGAAGCCTGTATTTACAAGGAAGTGAGTGGGAGCACTACAACATTTCTGATAAGTATATATGAATGACATATTGTTGATCGAAAATAATGTAGAATTATTCTGCAAAGCATAAAGGAGTGTTTGAAAGGATTTTTTCAAAGAAAGACCTTGGTGAAGTTGCTTACATATTGAGCATCAAGATCTATAGAGATAGATCAAGAAGCTTGATAAGGTTTTTCAATACATACCTTGACAAGATTTTGAAGTAGTTCGAAATGGAACAGACAAAGAAAGAGTTTCTTGCCTATGTTACAAGGTGTGAAATTGAGTAAGACTCAAAGCCCGACCACGGCAGAAGATAGAAATAGAATGAAAGTCATTCCCTATGCCTCAGCCATAGGTTCTATAAAGTATGCCATGCTGTGTACCAGATCTATTGTATACCCTACACTGTGTTAAGCAAGGGAGTACAATAGTGATCTAAGAGTAGATCACTGGACAGCGGTCAAAATTATCCTTAGTGGAATAAGGAAATATTTCTCAATTATGGAGGTGACAAAAAGGTTCGTCGTAAAAAGTTACGTTGATGCAAGTTTTGACAC
>NC_041392.1:601950821-601952618 GCF_002162155.2 Triticum dicoccoides | reverse complement strand
CTACACTGTGTTAAGCAAGGGAGTACAATAGTGATCTAAGAGTAGATCACTGGACAGCGGTCAAAATTATCCTTAGTGGAATAAGGAAATATTTCTCAATTATGGAGGTGACAAAAAGGTTCGTCGTAAAAATTTACGTCAATGCAAGTTTTGACATAGATCTGGATGACTCTAAGTCTCGATCTAGATACATATTGAAAGTGGGAGCAATAAGCTAGAGTAGCTCCATGCAGAGCATTGTTGACATAGAAATTAGCAAAATACTTACGGATCTGAATGTAACAGACCCATTGACTAAAATTATCTCACAAGCAAAACATGATCACACCTTAGTACTCTTTGGGTGTTAATCACATAGCAATGTGAACTAGATTACTGACTCTAGTAAACCCTTTGGGTGTTGATCACATATCGATGTGAACTATGGGTGTTAATCACATGGTGATGTGAACTATTGCTGTTAAATCACATGGCGATGTGAACTAGATTATTGACTCTAGTGCAAGTGGGAGACTGAAGGAAATATGCCCTAGAGGCAATAATAAAGTTATTATTTATTTCCTTATAATCATGATAAATGTTTATTATTCATGCTAGAATTGTATTAACCAGAAACATAATACATGTGTGAATACATAGACAAACAAAGTGTCACTAGTATGCCTCTACTTGACTGGCTCGTTAATCAAAGATGGTTATGTTTCCTAACCATGAACAATGAGTTATTATTTGATTAACGGGATCATATCATTGAGAGAATGATCTGATTGACATGACCCATTCCATTAGCTTAGCACCCGATCGTTTAGTATGTTGTTATTGCTTTCTTCATGACTTATACATGTTCCTATAACTATGAGATTGTGCAACTCCCGTTTATCGGAGGAACACTTTGGGTACTACCAAACGTCACAACGTAACTGGGTGATTATAAAGGAGTACTACAGGTGTCTCCAAAGGTACATGTTGGGTTGGCGTATTTCGAGATTAGGTTTTGTCACTCCGATTGTCGGAGAGGTATCTCTGGGCCCTCTCGGTAATGCACATCACTTAAGCCTTGCAAGCATCGCAACTAAATGAGTTAGTTGCGGGATGATGTATTACAGAACGAGTAAAGAGACTTTCCGGCAACGAGATTGAACTAGGTATTGGAATACCGACGATCGAATCTCGGGCAAGTAACATACCGATGACAAAGGGAACGACGTATGTTGTTATGCGGTCTGACCGATAAAGATCTTCGTAGAATATGTAGGAGCCAATATGGGCATCCAGGTCCCGCTATTGGTTATTGACTGGAGACATGTCTCGGTCATGTCTACATTGTTCTCGAACCCGTAGGGTCCGCACGCTTAAGGTTACGACGACAGTTATATTATGAGTTTATGCATTTTGATGTACCCAAGGTTGTTCGGAGTCCCGGATGTGATCACGGACATGACGAGGAGTCTCGAAATGGTCGAGACATAAAGATTGATATATTGGAAGCCTATGTTTGGATATCGGAAGTGTTCCGGGTGAAATCGGGATTTTACTGGAGTACCGGGAGGTTACCGGAACCCCCCGGGAGCTAAATGGGCCATGATGGGCCTTAGCGGAAAAGAGAAGAGGCAGCCCTACATGGGCCGCGCGCCCCTCCCCTCCCTTGGTCCGAATTGGACAAGGAGAGGGGGCCGGCCCCTCTCTCTCTTTTCCCCCCTCCACAAGTCCTATTCCAACTAGGATTGGGGGGGGGGGGAATCCTACTCCCAGAGGGAGTAGGACTCTCCTGGCGCGCCCTATGTGGCCGGCCAGCCT
>NC_041392.1:601937239-601950493 GCF_002162155.2 Triticum dicoccoides | reverse complement strand
TGGTCCTTTATATACTGAGGCAGAGGCACCCTAGAACACACAAGTTGATCCACGTGATCTATTCCTTAGCCGTGTGCGGCACCCCAACCACCATAGTCCTCGATTATATTGTAGCGGTGCTTAGGCGAAGCCCTGCACCAGTAGCACGTCAAGATCATCACTATGCCGTCGTGCTGACGGAACTCTTCCCCGACACTTTGCTGGATCGGAGTTCGGGGATTGTCATCGAGCTGAACGTGTGCTAGAAGTCGGAGGTGCCGTAGTTTCGGTGCTTGATCGGTCGGATCGTGAAGACGTACGACTACATCAACCAAACGCTTCTGTTGTCGATCTACTAGGTATGTAGATTATACTCCCCCTCTCGTTGCTATGCATCACCATGATCTTGCGTGTGCGTAGGAAATTTTTTGAAATTACTACGAAACCCAACAAGCATATGACGACATGTCGCTACACCAAACAAAAGAAATAATGACATTGTGCTTATTGATAAAACAAATGAAGGAGCACTCATGGTTTATACACAAGTCATCAAGGTTTATAGCTTGAAAGATAGACAACAGGGTGTAATGAGCGCAAGAGAGAAAGATTGAGATTAGCATATATGTCTATGATTATCTATGTCATGCACCAAGGTCCTTACTTAGAAATTCCAATCATATTTTATAAAAAAATTCAGCTGCATGTTTATTATAATTTGAACTGGATGCGATAATAATCTAGAAATGCCTTAAACAAAATAGCACTTTGGGGGAGGTAAAGGACTTGCACATAAAATAATATCAAATAATTATTCATAACAAAAAACTACATATAATGGCATGCCAACATGGTAGAGCTAATATATAGATGTGTTTAAATATACAAGAGGCATCTCTAGCCGCGCAAATGTGCGGGACACAACAATAATATGAGAGCCACTCAATATTTTCATCATGGTTTTCTCCTCTCCACCCCCAAAGAAAAGAAAAGAAATGAAACTATTTACACGGGAAAGCTCCCAACAAGCAAAAGAAGAACGATAAATCTTTTTGGGTTTTCTTTTAATTCCTACTACTACAAGCATGGAAAGTAAACTAGCTAAAAGCTGCAACTATTTTTTTTTTGTTTTTTCTTAAGATTTTTCAAACACACAAGAAGAAGGCTTAAAAAGAAATTAAACTAGCATGGATAATACAATGAAAAAGTATGAGCACCGATAACTGGCATGAGTGTGTGAACATGAATGTAATGTCGGTGAGAAATACATACTCCTCCAAGCTTAGGCTTTTGGCCTAAGTTGGTCTAGGGCCATGGCTCAAAGCTACCCTCTCCGGTGTACGGAGGAGTGTCCTCTGGGTGCCACTGGTTGGCGATCTCCTCCGGATCCCACTGATAAACAGACCGTCGATAAGGGTCAAGGGGTGGCTCCGGCTCCGGCTCTGGAGCTGATGTCAGGCTCCAGTATGCATGAACGGCCTCCGGCAACACGAGGTACGCGCCTGAAAATATGTTAAACAAAGAGGGCGCAGGCAAGGTAATAATCTCATAGTAGTTTTTATCAAATATCAATCTATATTTAAGCATCTTCTTCGTATCTTTAACAATAAAATCACGTGCTACCATACTCTTATAATCTATAAAAATAGGAGGCAACACTTTTCCTCTTTCTCATAATGCCTAATAGGTATCCTAAAGTGTGCAGCAAGGCGCGAAGCAAAGATACCTCTGAAGATGGGACCCTTTGTACAGTTCAGATTTAATGTTTAGCAACAATAGCGCCTAAACTGAAAGTGGTATCATGAAACAAAGCATGGCACAAAATAACAATATCAGGAGCACTGAGATTTCCACTGTTCCCGTGACCAATTAAGCATCTACTAACAAATATTGCAAAGTAACATAGAACAGGAAAATGTATGCTAGTAATTCTTGCATCAGAAACTTTCCTCGTTTCCCCTACAACAATCATATCAATAAATCCCTCCACATCATTATGATGTTGTTCCTCTATGCTGCCCACAAAGGGTATCGTACAGACCTGGCAAAAATCATATAGTGACATCTCCTTTACCCCATCATATAAGTGAAATTCCACCGAAGGTGGTGATTTCTTAGCATGAAAGTGAAAATTTTGCACAAAAATATTAGTGAGGAGGAGATAATGTTTGCGCTGGTCGCGGAGGAAGTCGATGAGGCCTGCATTCTCAGCCAAATAATAAAAGTCTTCATAAATCTCGGCTGCTTTCAAGAACTCATCACAAGGCCATTCGCACGGCCGAACCTCCGCAGTGCGAGGGAGATTATATTTGGGCTTCTTATTCTCTTCACTTTGCTTATCCTTCGAGCTTCGGCTCGAAGAGCCCCTCAACAATCTCTTCATCATTTTCTTTCTCTAAAAAATTTCTGAAATTTTTAGTGACTCAAAATAAAAGTGAATCAAACTCAACAAGATTGATAGCAACTACTCGTACAAGTGCCTAGAGGCCATATCATGCACTAAAAGTACTTTTGACCACATAAATTTGACATGCAAGCTCAAGAACAGGGTCACCTAAGCAGCAAAAATTTACAATAAATAAAGCACTAGAACAAAAACTGATTGGACCATTGGAGGAGTCACATACCGAAGAACAATCGCCAAAGTAGTTTTGTGAATGGAGCTTTGAGCAAGGAGATCGAAAATGGCAGCAAGATGAGCTAGAACTCGAGTTTGAGCTGGTGGATGATTTTTTTGGAGGAAGACGGTGTTTGTGGGTGCAAGAATAAGTGGAGGGGGCCCACGTGGGGTCCACGAGGCAGGGGGGCGTGCCCCAGGGGGGTGGGCGCGCTTAGGACCCTCGTGGCCAGGTGGTGAGGCCCCCTGGTGTGTTCTCAGTGCCAATAATTCTTAAATATTCTAGAAAAAATCATATAAAATTTTCAGGGCATTTGAAGAACTTTTATTTTCGGGGTATTTTTTATTGCAAGGATAATGCAGAAAACAGACAGAAAATACTATTTTTGCTTTATTTAATCTAAATAACAGAAAGTAAAAAGAGGGTACTCATACGTCTCCAACGTATCTATAATTTTTGATTATTCCATGCTACTATATTATCTGTTTTGGATGTTTAATGGGCTTTAATATGCAATTTTATATTATTTTTGGGACTAACCTATTAACCGAAGGCCCATTGCAAATTGTTGTTTTTTTGCCTATTTCAGTGTTTCGCAGAAATGGAATATCAAACGGAATCCAAACAGAATGAAACCTTCGTGAGGATCTTTTTTTGGAATAAACGCAATCCAGGAGACTTGGAGTGGAGGTCAAGGAAGCAACGAGGTGGCCACGAGGTAGGGCGGTGCGCCCCCACTCTCGTGGGCCCCTCGTAGCTCCACCGACCTACTTCTTTCACCTATATATACTCTTATACCCTGAAAACATCTAGGGGAGCCACGAAACCACTTTTCCACCGCCGCAACCTTCTGTACCCGTGAGATCCCATCTGGGGACCTTTTCCGGCGATCTGCCGAAGGGGGATTCGATCACGGAGGGCTTCTACATCAACACCATAGCCTCTCCGATGATGTGTGAGTAGTTTACCATAGACCTTTGGGTCCATAGTTATTAGCTAGATGGCTTCTTCTCTCTCTTTGGTTCTCAATACAAAGTTCTCCTCGATCTTCTTGGAGATCTATTCGATGTAATACTTTTTGCGGTGTGTTTGCCGAGATCCGATGAATTGTGGGTTTATGATCAAGTTTATCTATGAAGAATATTTGATTCTTCTCTGAATTCTTATATGCATGATTTGATATCTTTGTAAGTCTCTTCAAATTATCAGTTTGGTTTGGCCTACTAGATTGATCTTTCTTGCAATGGGAGAAGTTCTTAGCTTTGGGTTCAATCTTGCGGTGTCCTTTCCCAGTGATAGTAGGGGCAGCAAGGCACGTATTGTATTGTTGCCATCCAGGATAAAAAGATGGGGTTTATATCATATTGCTTGAGTTTATCCCTCTACATCATGTCATCTTGCCTAATTTGTTACTCTATTCTTATGAACTTAATACTCTAGATGCACGCTGGATAGCGGCCGATGTGTGGAGTAATAGTAGTAGATGCAGAATCGTTTCGGTCTACTTGACACGGACGTGTTGCCTAATACGTCTCCAACGTATCTATAATTTTTGATTGCTCCATGCTATATTATCTACTGTTTTGGATGTTTATGGGCTTTATTATACACTTTTATATCATTTTTGGGACTAACCTATTAACCCAAAGCCCAGTGCCAGTTTCTGTTTTTTTCCTTGTTTTAGAGTATCGCAGAAAAGGAAAATCAAATGGAGTCCAATTGACCTGAAACTTCACGGAACTTATTTTTGGAAGGAAAACAACCTGATAGACTTGGAGTGCACGTTAGGGAAGAAACAAGGGAGCCATGAGGTAGGGGGGGGGAGCCCACCCCCTTAGGGCGCACCCTCCACCCTCGTGGGCCCCTCGTGGCTCCCCTGACATACTTCTTCCGCCTATATATCTCCATATACCCTAAAATGATCGGGGAGCACAATAGATCGGGAGTTCTGCCGCCAAAAGCCTCCGTAGCCACCGAAAGCCAATCTAGACCCGTTCCGGCACCCTGCCGGAGGGGGAATCCCTCTCCGATGGCCATCTTCATCATCCTGGTGCTCTCCATGAGGAGGAGGGAGTAGTTCTCCCTCGGGTCTGAGGGTGTGTACCAGTAGCTATGTGTTTGATCTCTCTCTCTCTCGTGTTCTTGATTTGACACGATCTTGATGTGTCGCGAGCTTTGCTATTATAGTTGGATCTTATGTTTCTCCTCCCCCTCTACTCTTTTGTAATGAATTGAGTTTTTCCTTTGAAGTTATCTTATCGGATTGAGTCTTTAAATATTTGAGAACACTTGATGTATGTCTTGCCGTGCGTATCTGTGGTGACATTGGGATATCACGTGATTCACTTGATGTATGTTTTGGTGATCAACTTGCGGGTTCCGCCCATGAACCTATTCATAGGGGTTGGCACACGTTTTCATCGTGATTCTCTAGTAGAAACTTTGGGGCACTCTTTGAGGTCCTTTGTGTTGGTTTGAATAGATGAATCTGAGATTGTGTGACGCATATCGTATAATCATACCCACGGATACTTGAGGTGACATTGAAGTATCTAGGTGACATTAGGGTTTTGGTTGATTTGTGTCTTAAGGTGTTATTCTAGTACGAACTCTAGGGCTGTTTGTGACACTTATAGGAATAGCCCAACGGATTGATTGGAAAGAATAACTTTGAGGTGGTTTCGTACCCTACCATATTCTCTTCGTTCGTTCTCCGCTATTAGTGACTTTGGAGTGACTCTTTGTTGCATGTTGAGGGATAGTTATATGATCCAATTATGCTATTATTGTTGAGGGAACTTGCACTAGCGAAAGTATGAACCCTAGGCCTTGTTTCAACACATTTCAATACCATTTACGCTCACTTTTATCATTAGTTACCTTGCTGTTTTTTATAATTTCAGATTACAAATACCTTTATCTACTATCCATATTGCACTTGTATCACCATCTCTTCGCCGAACTAGTGCACCTATACAATTTACCATTGTATTGGGTGTGTTGGGGACACAAGAGACTCTTTGTTATTTGGTTGCAGGGTTGCTTGAGAGAGACCATATTCATCCTACGCCTCCTACGGATTGATAAACCTTAGGTCATCCACTTGAGGGAAATTTGCTACTGTCCTACAAACCTCTACACTTGGAGGCCCAACAACGTCTACAAGAAGAAGGTTGTGTAGTAGACATCAAGCTCTTTTCTGGCGCCGTTGCTGGGGAGGTTAGCGCTTGAAGGTATATCTTTGGATCTTGCAATCGAGTCTTTTAGTTTCTTGTTTTATCACTAGTTTAGTTTATAAAAAAAATTACAAAAAAATGGAATTAAGGTTACCTCATATGCTTCATCTTTTTAATATCTATCATGAAAATAAGGATTCCGATAATTGTGCTCAAGTGCTAGAAGAAGAATGCATTAGAATGTTTGGCACTAAATATTTGAATGATGAGCATGATTGCAATGTTGTTAGTATGAATTCCTTGAATATCTATGATGCTAATGATATGCAAAGCCACAAGCTTGGGGAAGCTATGTTTGATGAATATGATATTTTTTGTACCCCAAGTTTTGATGAGAAAATTTATTATGATGAAAGCATGCCTCCTATTTATGATGATTATTGTGATGACTTGTATGCTATAAAGAATAATGATATCCATGAAACTTGTCATCATGATTCTAGTTTTCAATTGGATTATGCCTCACATGATAATTATTTTGTTGAGCTTTCCCCCACTACTATTCATGAGAAGAAATTTGCTTATGTGGAGAGTAATAAAATTTCTATGCTTGTAGACCATGAAAAGAATGCTTTATGTGATAGTTATATTGTTGAATTCATTCATGATGCTACTGAAAATTATTATGATGGAGGAATATATGCTTGTAGGAATTGCAATAATATCAAGTTTCCTCTTTATGTGCTTAAAGTTTTGAAGTTATGCTTGTTTTGCCCTCCTATGCTAGTTGATTATTGTTCCCACAAGTTGTTTGCTCACAAAATCCCTATGCATAGGAAGTGGGTTAGACTTAAATGTGCTAGTCATATTATTCATGATGCTCTATTTATGTTTCAATTCTTATCTTTTATGTGAGCATCATTGAAATCATCATGCCTAGCTAGGGGCGTTAAACGATAGCGCTTGTTCGGAGGCAACCCAACTTTATTTTTATTCCTTGCTTTTTTATCCTGTTTAGTAATAAATAATTTATCTAGCCTTTGTTTTTGTTGTGTTTTTGTGTTTAATTAGTGTTTGTGCCAAGTAGAACCGTTGGGAAGACTTGGGGAAAGTCTTTGCGACCATGCTGTAAAAAACAGAAACTTTAGCGCTCACGAGAATTGCTGCCATTTTTATTGGAAAGTGCTATTTAGTTAATTATTTTTGCAGATGATTAATATATAAATTCCTCAGGTCCAGCAATTTATTTTAGAATTGTATGAGTTCCAGAAGTATACGTTTGATCCAGATTACTACAGACTGTTCTGTTTTTGATAGATTCTGTTTTTCATGTCTTGTTTACTTATTTTGATGAATATATGGCTAGTAAAAGAGTTTATAAACCATATAGAAGTTGGAATACAGTAGGTTTAACACCAATATAAATAAATAATGAGTTCATTAAGTACCTTGAAGTGGTGATTTATTTTCTTATACTAACAGAGCTTACGAGTTTTCTGTTAAGTTTTGTGTTGTGAAGTTTTCAAGTTTTGGGTAAGGATTCGATGGACTATGCAATATGGAGTGGCAAGAGCCTAAGCTTGGGGATGCCCAAGGCACCCCAAGGTAATATTCAAGGATATCCAAGAGCCTAAGCTTGGGGATGCCCCGGAAGGCATCCCCTCTTTCGTCTTCGTTCATCGGTAACTTTACTTGGAGCTATATTTTTATTCACCACATGATATGTGTTTTGCTTGGAGCGTCAATTTATTTTGTTGAGATTTGCTTTCTGTTATTTAGAACAATGTTTTGCATCTTTTATTTCAATAAAAGTGGCATTGATAGCCTTTACTATGCCTATTTTAGAAGTCCACATGCTGCTGTTTGAAAACAGAAAGTTTACCGCTGTTGCAATAATTCCCTAGAAAAGTCAGAATGTGATAAAATGTTGAAACCTTTTGCATATTAAGCTCTTATAAATTTACTACAGTGGTAATTTTCTTTCATAATTTTTGGAGCTAGTGAAGTATGGATGTTGCTGCATTCTTTATAGACTGTCCTGTTTAGGCAGATTGCTGTTATGTTTGCATTGTTTGCATATGTTTGCTTCTTTAATGATTATATTTGAGGATAGGACTATTAAATATACATAGGCATTTAGTATGCAATGTTAAACAATAATTTTAGTGATTTTCTACAGTATAGTATGATAAGGTTTTTGCAATGGTTTATACTAACTTATCTCACGAGTCCTTGTTGAGTTTTGTGTGGATGAAGCTTTTGAGATTTAGGGAGACCGTGATATGAGAGGAATTAAGGAGACACAAAAGCTCAAGCTTGGGGATTCCCAAGGCACCCGAAGATAATATTTCAAGAAGTCTCAAGTGTCTAAGCTTGGGGATGCCCCGGTTGGCATCCCACTTTTCTTCTTCAACAACTATCGGTTAGTATCGGTTGATCCTAAGTTTTTGCTTCTTCACATGATGTTTTCTATTCTTAGATGTCATTTTATTTTGTTTTGCTTGCTGTTTGAATAAAGTATAAATATCTGAAATTCTTAAATGTTAGAGAGTCTTCACATAGTTGCATAATTATTCGACTACTCATTGATCTTCACTTATATCTTTCGGAGTAGTTTGTCATTTGCTCTAGTGCTTCACTTATACCTTTTAGAGCATGGTGGTAGTTTTATTTTGAAGAAATAGATGAACTCTCATGCTTCACTTAGATTATTTTGAGAGTCCTAACCAGCATGGTAGTTTGCTTAAATAATCCTAATATGCTAGGTATTCAAGATTAGTAAAAACTTTCTTATGAGCGTGTCGAATACTAAGAGAAGTTTGATGCTTGATGATTGTTTTGAGATATGGAGGTAATAATATCAAATTCGTGCTAGTTGAGTAGTAGTGAATTTGAGAAATACTTGTGTTGAAGTTTGCAAGTCCCGTAGCATGCACGCATGGTAAACGTTGTGTAACAAATTTGAAACATGAGGTGTTATTTAATTGTCCTCCTTATGAGTGGCGGTCGGGGACGAGCGATGGTCTTTTCCTAACAATCTATCCCCCTAGGAGCATGCGCGTAGTGCCGAGGTTTTTGATGACTTGTAGATTTTTGCAATAAGTATGTGAGTTCTTTATGACTAATGTTGAGTCCATGGATTATACGCGCTCTCACCCTTCCATCATTGCTAGCCTCTTCGGTACCGTGCATTGCCCTTTCTCACATTCAGAGTTGGTGCAAACTTCGCCGGTGCATCCAAACCCCGTGATATGATACGCTCTTTCACACATAAACCTCCTTATATCTTCCTCAAAACAACCACCATACCTACCTATTATGGCATTTCCAAAGCCATTCCGAGATATATTGCCATGCAACTTTCCACCATTCCGTTTATCATGACACGTTCATCATTGTCATATTGGTTAGCATGATCATGTAGTTGACATAGTATTTGTGGCAAAGCCACCGTTCATAATTATTTCATACATGTCACTCTTGGTTCATTGCATATCCTGGTACACCGCCGGAGGCATTCATATTGAGTCATACTTTGTTCTAGTATCGAGTTGTAATCATTGAGTTGTAAATAAATAGAAGTGTGATGATCATCATTTTCTAGAGCATTGTCCCAAGTGAGGAACAATAATTAAAAAAAGAGAGAGAAAGGCCATAAAAAAGAGAAGGCCCAAAAAAAGGAAAGGCCATAAAAAAAGAGAAGGCCCAAAAAAATGAGAGAAAAAGAGAGAAGGGACAATGCTACTATCCTTTGCCACACTTGTGCTTCAAAGTAGCACCATAATCCTCATGATAGAGAGTCTCTTGTTTTGTCACTTTCATATACTAGTGGGAATTTTTCATTATAGAACTTGGCTTGTATATTCCAACAATGGGCCTCCTCAAGTTCCCTAGGTCTTCGTGAGCAAGCAAGTTGGATGCACACCCACTTACTTTTATTTTGTTGAGCTTTCATACATTTATAGCTCTAGTGCATCCGTTGCATGGCAATCCCTACTCCTTGCATTAACATCAATCGATGGGCATCTTCATAGCTCATTGATTAGCCTCGTTGATGTGAGACTTTCTCCTTTTGTCTTCTCCACATAACCCCCATCATCATATTCTATTCCACCCATAGTGCTATATCCATGGCTCGCGCTCATGTATTGCGTGAAAGTTTATAGGTTTGAGATCACTAAAGTATGAAACAATTGCTTGGCTTGTCATCGGGGTTGTGCATGATGAGAGCATTCTTGTGTGACGAAAATGGAGCATGACTAAACTATATGATTTTGTAGGGATGAACTTTCTTTGGCCATGTTATTTTGAGAAAGACATGATTGCTTAGTGAGTATGCTTGAAGTATTATTATTTTTATGTCAATATGAACTTTTGTCTTGAATCTTTCGGATCTGAATATTCATACCACAATTAAGAAGAATTACACTGAAATTATGCCAAGTAGCACTCCGCATCAAAAATTCTGTTGTTATCATTTACCTACTCGAGGACGAGCAGGAATTAAGCTTGGGGATGCTGATACGTCTCCAACATATCTATAATTTTTGATTGCTCCATGCTATATTATCTACTATTTTAGATGTTTATGGGCTTTATTATACACTTTTATATCATTTTTGGGACTAACCTATTAACCCAGAGCCCAGTGCCAGTTTATGTTTTTTCCTTGTTTTAGAGTATCGCAGAAAAGGAAAATCAAACAGAGTCCAATTGACCTGAAACTTCACGGAACTTATTTTTGGAAGGAAAGCAACCTGATAGACTTGGAGTGCACGTCAGGGAAGAAACGAGGGAGCCACGAGGTAGGGGGGGGCCCACCCCCCTAGGGCGTGCCCTCCACCCTCGTGGCCCCCTCGTCGCTCCCCTGACGTACTTCTTCCGCCTATATATCTCCATATACCCTAAAACGATCGGGGAGCACAATAGATCGGGAGTTCCGCCACTAGGAGCCTCCGTAGCCACCGAAAGCCAATCTAGACCCGTTCCGGCACCCTGCCGGAGGGGGAATCCCTCTCCGGTGGCCATCTTCATCATCCCGGTGCTCTCCATGACGAGGAGGGAGTAGTTCTCCCTCAGGGCTGAGGGTATGTACTAGTAGCTATGTGTTTGATCTCTCTCTCTCTCTCTCTCTCTCTCTCTCTCTCTCTCTCTATCTCGTGTTCTTGATTTGGCATGATCTTGATGTATCGCGAGCTTTGCTATTATAGTTGGATCTTATGTTTCTCCCCCCCTCCACTCTCTTGTAATGAACTGAGTTTTCCCTTTGAAGTTATCTTATCGGATTGAGTCTTTAAACATTTTAGAACACTTGATGTATGTCTTGCCGTGCGTATCTGTGGTGACATTGGGATATCACGTGATTCACTTGATGTATGTTTTGGTGATCAACTTGCGGGTTCCTCCCATGAACCTATTCATAGGGGTTGGCACACGTTTTTGTCGTGATTCTCCGGTAAAACTTTGGGGCACTCTTTGAGGTCCTTTGTGTTGGTTTGAATAGATGAATCTGAGATTGTGTAACGCATATCGTATAATCATACCCACGGATACTTGAGGTGACATTGGAGTACCTAGGTGACATTAGGGTTTTGGTTGATTTGTGTCTTAAGGTGTTATTGTAGTACGAACTCTAGGGCTGTTTGTGACACTTATAGGAATAGCCCAATGGATTGATTGGAAAGAATAACTTTGAGGTGGTTTCGTACCCTACCATGATCTCTTCGTTCGTTCTCCGCTATTAGTGACTTTAGAGTGACTCTTTGCTGCATGTTGAGGGATAGTTATATGATCCAATTATGCTATTATTGTTGAGGGAACTTTGTAACGCCCTCGATGCGGCTATATCTCCCACGTGTCGAAGCACGACTTAGAGGCATAACCGCATTGAAAGCAATGTCGCAAGTGAGGTAATCTTCGCAAACAACCCATGTAATACAATAAGGGAGAAGATACATAGTTGGCTTACAATCGCCACTTCAAACAAATACATGAATAAAGCATTACATCAACCAGATACAATCAAGGTCCGACTACGGAACCAAAATAAAAGAAGACTACCCCAACTGCTACGCAGATCCCCGATCATCCCGACTGGGCTCCACTACTGAACAACTGGAAACGGAACAACACGAAGGACAAGATCTTCATCGAGCTCCTCCTTGAGCTCGGTTGCGTCACCTGCACGGTTTCATCGGTACCTGCAAGCTAGTTTTGGAAGTATCTGTGAGTCACGGGACTCAGCAATCTCACACCCTCGCGATCAAGACTATTTAAGCTTATGGGTAAGGTAAAAGGTATGAGGTGGAGCTGCAGCAAGCGACTAGCATATATGGTGGCTAACATACGAAAATGAGAGCGAGAAGAGAAGGCAAAAGCACGGTCGAACAACTATGATCAAGAAGTGATCCTATGTAACGCCCTTGATGCGGCTATATCTCCCACGTGTCGAAGCACGACTTAGAGGCATAACCGCATTGAAAGCAATGTCGCAAGTGAGGTAATATTCAGACAACCCATGTAATACATAAGGGAAAGAGATACATAGTTGGCTTACAATCGCAACTTCACACAATTACAGGAATAAAGCATTACATCATCCAGATACAATCAAGGTCCGACTACGGAACCAAAATAAAAGAAGACTACCCCAAATGCTACACAGATCCCCGATCGACCCCAACTGGGCTCCACTACTGATCAACTGGAACGAAACAACACAAAGGACAAGATCTTCATTGAGCTCCTCCTTGAGCTTGGTTGCGTCATCTGCACGGTTCAACGGCACCTGCAAGCTGGTTTTGGAAGTATCTGTGAGTCACGGGGACTCAGCAATCTCACACCCTCGCGATCAAGACTATTTAAGCTTATGGGTAAGGTAAAGGTATGAGGTGGAGCTGCAGCAAGCGACTAGCATATATGGTGGCTAGCCTATTCGCAAAAGAGAGCGAGAATAGAAAGCAAAAGCACGGTCGAACAACTATGATCAAGAAGTGATCCTAGGACAACCTACGTCAAACATAACTCCAACACCATGTTCACTTCCCAGACTCCGCCGAGAAGAGACCATCACGGTTACACACGCAGTTGATGTATTTAAATTAAGGTCAACTTTAGGTTTTCTACAACCGGACATTAACAAATTCCCATCTGCCCATAACCGTGGGCACGGCTTTCGAAAGTTCAAATCCCTGCAGGGGTGTCCCAACTTAGCCCATCACAAGCTCTCATGGTCAACGAAGGATATTCCTTCTAGCGGGAAGACCCGATCAGACTCGGAATCTCGGTTACAAGACATTTCGACAATGGTAAAACAAGACCAGCAACACTGCTCGAATGTGCCGACAAATCCCGATAGGAGCTGCACATATCTCGTTCTCAGGGCACACTCAGATGAGACTAGCTACGAGTAAAACCAAGCCTCAAGTTTCCCCGAGGTGGCCCCGCAGGCAGCTCAGTTCGGACCAAGAGGAGCACTGGCC
>NC_041392.1:601914059-601937146 GCF_002162155.2 Triticum dicoccoides | reverse complement strand
ATGACCCTTGGGCAGGCCTACCCAAGGGAAAGAAAAGTCTAGGTGGCGAATGGTAAAACCAATGTTGGGCATTGCTGGAGGAGTTTTATTCAAGGCGAACTGTCAAGGGGTTCCCATTATAACCCAACCGCGTAAGGAACGCAAAATCCGGGAACATAACACCGATATGACGGAAACTAGGGCAGCAAGAGTGGAACAAAACACCAGGCATAAGGCCGAGCCTTCCACCCTTTACCAAGTATATAGATGCATTAACTAAATAAGAGATATTGTGATATCCCAACAAGTAAACATGTTCCAACAAGGAACAACATCTCCACGTTCCAACAAGGAACAAACTTCAATCTTCACCTGCAACTAACAACGCTATAAGAGGGGCTGAGGAAAGCGGTAACATAGCCAAACAACGGTTTGCTAGGACAAGGTGGGTTAGAGGCTTGGTTCAACAATATGGGAGGCATGATA
Organism: Triticum dicoccoides; assembly: GCF_002162155.2. Classification (NCBI taxonomy): domain Eukaryota; kingdom Viridiplantae; phylum Streptophyta; class Magnoliopsida; order Poales; family Poaceae; genus Triticum; species Triticum dicoccoides. The sequence continues at coordinate 601,936,681 of NC_041392.1, read as the reverse complement.
AGCAAGTGGTAGGTATCGACACAAAGGCATAGCAAAAGAGCGAGCAACTAGCAAGCAAAGATAGAAGTGATTTCAAGGGTATGGTCATCTTGCCTGAGATCCCGCAAGGAAGAAAAACGAGTCCATGAAGAAGACAAACGGACGTAGTCGAATGGGTCCTCACAAACACAATGTTATCGGAACCAACCCGAAGAAGCAACACCGGAAAGAAGCACACAACAAAGTAAACAACCAACACATGAACATGATATGATATGCAGGATGCGGTATGCGATGCATATGCATGACTTGCAAAGGAATGATTGAACCTGGCCTCAACTTGGAAATCCAAGAGTGCCACTGGAAAGAGGAGGTGATTTCAGTTGAAATCGATATAAAGATCACCGGAAACGGATGCACGGTTTGGAAATGGCAGGCAAAACAAATATGGCACCGGTCTGCGATAATCAGCAAGTGACCAACTAAATGCAGTAAGATAAATATGCTAAAGCACTCAAACATGGCAACAAAATACATGGCAGGGATCCACTCAAGAAGCTTAACAAAATATGAACACTGAGCTACGGCTAATTCATCCATTAACAGGTTCAAACAAGCATGGCCAAAGTGCAAATGATAACAGGTTTCAGACTTAGTGAAATTAACACAAGTCTGGAATTTATCATCAGGAAGCATACTTTGGAGCATGAAAACTATATGCTACAGGAACTTAACATGGCAAAGCAAGGCATGGCATGAAGCTACTCAAAGCACTTAACAAAAGTCCCTTAGTGACCTTGAGCCAAAAGGGATCAAACAATACAATTGCAAGCATGTGAACATGGCAAAAACATAAACAGATCTCAGACTTAGAGAAAAACTGGAGCATGCAAATCAGTTAACGAGTAGGCATGTTTACGAGCTCGATGCACTCACTACAAAGCATGGCATGAAAAAATAAGCATACACCCATCAATAAGACATGGCAATAACAACATCATAGCATGCACGGATCAATAGCAACATCCTCGGCAAAATAGCTAAACAAGTTAACAATCTGCCAGGAATATTAAATAGCAAAAGTAGAGCTCGATTGACTCAAGTTAGGGTGCTCCATAAATGCAAACAAAGATATGGATGGATATAGCACCACAATGTTAACAAAACATCCTTACTGATCACCCTCAAAAGAGGCACGAATCACTAGGAAACAACACGAACATATGGCATAACGACAAAAATAGGACAAGGACTTAGCGAAATTCTAAGTCCCTGAAAACAGCATTACCGATTACGCTACTTTCCAAGCTTGTACTAGTCACCACAAATATCACAAAAATACATGGCAAGCACCTCTGTAATATGGCATGACATATAGCAAAACACATGTAGAGCTCACACATTAATCATGGCAAAAATGACAAATAGCTATTTGCTGAAACAGATCTGGCAAATTACTCACATAGCCCTCTTCCAACGACATTTCAGGCATCAAGATGAGCTCAAATGAAAATGGTGCAATGATATTAAATGATGTACTCATTGAGACGAACATTTTGATATGCTACACGCATGAATCGGAGCTACGATGACAGAGTTATGATGCAATGAAAATGCTCAAAAAATACTGAAATCTGGGGGACTTAGTGGAATTTGGACCTCTCGGGAAAAGTCAACCCGGGACGAAGTGGTACGGGACGGAGGGATCTGGATCGGAGGGAGATGTTTGGATGGGGGATGGATGGATCTGATCCCACCCGGGTCCAGATCTGACTGGACCCGATCTCCGGCGAGGCGTGGGGCGGTGCTGGGCGACGGAGGAGGCGGTGGCCGGCGGCGAGGGCGGCGGCGACCCGTGACGAGGCGGCGGAGGCGGTGGCCGGCTCGGGGCGGCAAAGAGCGGCGGAGGCGGCGGTTCGGGCAAGGTCGGCGGCGAGGGCGGAGCTCGCCGGCAGGGGCGGCACGCTGGGTCGGAAGGAGCTCCTCTCCTCCCGGATCGGGGCGAAGGCGGCGCCGGCAGGGAGTGGAGGAGGCGGCGCGGGGCGCGGTACAGAGGGCTTCCAGGCGGCGGGGATGGCGCGGTCAGCTCCAGCGAACTTCTTGCCGGCGGCGGCCAAAGACGAAGCCGGCCGGGACTCCAGTGAAGCGCGGGGACGGCGGCGAGGCACGGGCTCGTCCGGGCCCCGATGGGCTTGGGCGGGCCCCGATCTGGGCCGGGAGGGCCGACGCGGTGGAGGCGCGATGGAGACGGCGGCGAGGTGATGTGGCGCGATCCGGCTGGACGAGGGGGCGGAGGCGGACATGTCCGTCGGCGGGAAAATTGTCCGGCGGCGCGAGGAGCGGAATTTTAGGGTTTCATCCGTGAATATTTCGGAGGGGATCACATATACATAGGTAGAGGGAGCTAGGAGAGTCCAAATGAGGTGAGGTTTGTGTCCACGCGATTGTGATCGAACAACCGAGATGATGGAACATGTTTAGGTGTGTTTTGGGACACTTTGGAGGGGTGTTGGGCTGCAACACACACAAGGCCTTTTCGGTCCCTCGGTTAACCATTGGAGTATCAAACGAAGTCCAAATGGCACAAAACTTGACAGGCGGTCTACCGGTAGTAAACCAAGGCCACATGACAAGTCTTGATCCAATCCGAAAACGTTTAACACCCGCACACGAAAAGAGGTAGAAAGGGACACCGGGTGACATAGGAGCGCCGGATTGCAAAACGGACAACGGGGAAAATGCTCGGATGCATGAGACGAACATGTATGCAAATGAAATGCACATGATGACATGATATGCAATGCATGACACGCAAGCAAAGACAAGGCAACACCAGCGAATAACTGGAGGACACTTGGCACATCGGTCTCGGGGCGTTACAACACTCCACCACTACGAGAGGATCTCGTCCTGAGATCTAGAATGGCACCGAAGGGAAAAGGAAGAGGAAGAGAAGAGGTAAAACTAAGTTGTTTCTTTGACGAATGAGTGAGACCAAAGAACCTTGCAAAGGTTAAGCCATTCCGAGAAGAGGATACGACGGAGATGAACGAAGTTAAAAACACTCCGTTAGAAAAGAGGAACAAGGAAGAACAACTTCGGGCAGAACTCTGATTGAAAAGGAAAGGGATTGAATAAGAACTTGATAAGATGAGGGAACTTGAGCAGAGGGCACAACACTCGGTTAAATGGGTAAGCAAAGAAAGAAGCATGATCTTCACAATTAGAGATGATGATTGAAAAGAGAAACATCACAAGACCTCCGAAAGAAAGAAATAGAAGATAGATAATTGAAAGAAAAGAATGGAGAAGAAAATGCTGACTTCTGCCACAAAAGAGTTTGAGAAGGCATCCTTAGGAGAAGGGTCGAACGGAGTTGTTAGAGATCCAACAACGAAAAAGAGTAAGTTTGATATGGTCTTATGGAATACATCTCCAATTATGAGGTGACAACCTGCCACTCACGGGAAAAGAATTGGATTGATAAGAACAAGGAGACGAGAAACTTATTTCACCGGGAGGATCAATGAAGAACTTGGGTCATTTATAAGCACCATAATAGCAACAATCCTTAGGGAAGGCTTTAGGTGAAAATATTACCCAAGATACTCAAATGAAGAGATTGATGGATTGAAAATATCTCATTCTTGATAACTTGTGAATCACGGAGCATGCACTCAAATTATCAATAATGAAATAATACCACCTCCAATGATATGGAAGAAAGAATTGCACTCCGGATTGCAAGATGAAGAATACTTGAACTCCTCTGAAAGAATCTTCATGAACACTTCGAGAAGGAATTAAATCCTTGATGAACCATCATGTAGAACCTCCATGAAGAACTCCAGTAAACAAAGGAATGAAAAGAAAGAGAAATTGAAAACACAAAGTGAATCCTTGCAATGATTAGATGGATCTTCGCGATGAAATAATTGAGAGAACTTGGAACTCCGGGAAAAGAATAGATAAAGCATCTCGAACCGAGAATTTGACGAGCCTCCGGAATAGGGAATTGAGTTCACTCGATGAAACAAGAATAAGAATTACGTTGTGCTTATCCTTCACCAATTAAATTGATGACAATCAACGGATTTGGCATATTACTTATTCTCGTAGAAAAGATTAAGAGAGATATGGCGCCAACTTGAGAAGGTCTTCAATGAACCACCGATAGGATTTGGGGACAACGAATGAATAATTAGAATAGCAACGGAAGATAATTCTTGAACGAACCACCATAAGAATTGAAAACGATTGAAGAAAAGATAAAGAAACACCGAGAAGAATTAGAGAACGAATGGAGAAACTTGAGGGGATTTAGCTACATGAGCACGAAGAGATCACGAGCTGATTAGAGGATATTTGAACCACGCACCGGTAAGATTTGGAGAAAGAGAACTGAAAGCTGAGAATGAATAAATTTGAAAAGATGGCCTTTGGAGGAAAGAAATGGAGACAACTCATGAAATGCTCCGGATGGTTGAAAAGAATATCTCCCAATCGAATACAATTATGAGAGGATGACAACAGGCTAGAGTCACGAATCTTGAAGAGAATGGAACAAGATATGGAGGAAAAATTCTTCTTCGGTCTTCAAAAGTTGAGAATGACAAAGAGAAACACCACCATGAATTATAGAGGTACTCCGGAATAAAAATTGGAAAAGTTGAACCAACGATGAAAAGAATTTGAAAGATCTTGGAGGAAAACACATTTGACAGATGATGAATCATACTTACGCCAAACTTCGAAAAGAAATTTGAGGATAGCTCCGGGAAAATAAGAAGAGTCAGGTAAGATCCTGGGAAAAGACCTGTGGGTTAGGGCCCACTGAAAAGATACACCGTAGAATGATTTAAAAGAGAGAAAGCACCGGTTGAATTAAATGGCCAGTATGAGATAACAACCTCGAAAGAGCTTGAAAGGATTACGAAAGCAGAGTGGAAACACGAATCTTCTAGATATCTTATGCACTCCGGAACATAGAATAACGAGCGTGGAATGACTTAATATAAGGTGCACCGGCATGATAAGGCATTTGAAATAAGGAAAAGAATATGATTAACACCGAAAGCTTGAATTGAATCCAGCAGAGAAGAAAAGAATGAAGAATGACGAACTTGAAGCTCCATTAGAATCTTCATGAGAATAGCCGGATAAGAACATTGAAGGAAAAAGAATGGAGAGGCTTCTCATCAATAAGATGATACTGGATTACGAAATTTTAGTCCTTGAAGAAAAAAAAGGGTGGGTGGGCTGGAAAACAAAGACAATTTGGGATGGATGAAACGAACACCGTTGAGAAAGCTGAGATTGAATCTTGCAAATGTTGAAAATGAACGGATCCACTTGAAGAGAGACACACCGGTTGAAAAGGATTGCCATGACAATCTCGATGATCAAGAAGGATTAGTATTCACATGGGAACATGAGAACACCATTTGGGGAAGGTATGGAATCAACATTTGACTTCTAAGCAACTCGAATACCACAACTCAAAACAAAAAACAAAGGATTGGCTAGCAGAATAAGCCAGAACAAACATATGATAGAGATTTCGTCCGAAGTTTTCGTGGTGGGGCCTACACGGGCTCGATCGTATAGCACCATCATGTACAAGGCAGTGCACATGACATACGAAGCGTCCCCGAGTCGGCATAGCCAAGGACTCTTTAAGACACAATGAGACCACTGTAAAACCAACTGTGGATAGGCGGACCACTAGACGTCGAACCCCAATTTCGTATCATACATCCGTTAGAAAGATATCCTAAGAGCTACTTGAATTCCCACTTATAAACTCCTGAAACTTTCTGGTTATGCAATCAGGTGTTGGGGATACAGGGGAAGCATAATATCTCACCCCAACTAGCAAATCCTACATCCAGCTGTATCCATCCTTCAACACATAACCAAGACACCTTTAGAAATCATCTACCTCAACCTTCGAAAAGCATCCGTTATACGAGTTATGGCAATACTCCCGAACTCTCGCCCCAGTACTGGGTGGCGTTGAGGTTATCTCACCAACAACTGCATAAAAGAGATTTTCGATGTCGGTGAAACTAAACTCAGGTTTTCCAGAACTGCAACGATAAAATTGTGACGACAACACCTCGGAGCTCAACTCCCCGGGACACTGCCACAACCCCTAAATGACAGGAGGCACCAAGAACAATGTTCTCGTCACAAAACCATCGGAACGATTCCAAGATACCCACGTGATCCTAAATTTTTTTAGTGAAATTTGAGAAGAGAAGAGTCAAAACTCCACGTCAGGATGCCTCACCAGAGCGACGAAGGGACTGGGGAGTAAAAAGAATTCCTAACTCTCCGATATACATAATCGTAAATGACTCAAAACATTTTTCTAGACTCAACAACGCCAGCTATTCGATCAAGCAGGGGGCTCCTAAGGTCGGGGAAGGCTCTGATACCAACTTGTAACGCCCTCGATGCGGCTATATCTCCCACGTGTCAAAGCACGACTTAGAGGCATAACCGCATTGAAAGCAATGTCGCAAGTGAGGTAATCTTCACACAACCCATGTAATACATAAGGTAAAGAGATACATAGTTGGCTTAGAATCGCCACTTCACACAATTACATGAATAAAACATTACATCATCCAGATACAATCAAGGTCCGACTACGGAACCAAAATAAAAGAAGACTACCCCAAATGCTACACAGATCGCCGATCGACCCCAACTGGGCTCCACTACTAATCAACTGGAACGAAACAACACAAAGGACAAGATCTTCATCGAGCTCCTCCTTGAGCTTGGTTGCGTCATCTGCATGGTTCAACGGCACCTGCAAGCTGGTTTTGGAAGTATCTGTGAGTCACGGGGACTCAGCAATCTCACACCCCTGCGATCAAGACTATTTAAGCTTATGGGTAAGGTAAAGGTATGAGGTGGAGCTGCAGTAAGCGACTAGCATATATGGTGGCTAGCCTATTCGCAAAAGAGAGCGAGAAGAGAAGGCAAAAGCACGGTCGAACAACTATGATCAAGAAGTGATCCTAGGACAACCTACGTCAAACATAACTCCAACACCGTGTTCACTTCCCGGACTCCGCCGAGAAGAGACCATCACGGTTACACACGCAGTTGATGTATTTAAATTAATGTCAACTTCAGGTTTTCTACAACCGGACATTAACAAATTCCCATCTGCCCATAACCGTGGGCACGGCTTTCGAAAGTTCAAATCCCTGCAGGGGTGTCCCAACTTAGCCCATCACAAGCTCTCATGGTCAACGAAGGATATTCCTTCTAGCGGGAAGACCCGATCAGACTCGAAATCTCGGTTACAAGACATTTCGACAATGGTAAAACAAGACCAGCAACACTGCTCGAATGTGCCGACAAATCCCGATAGGAGCTGCACATATCTCGTTCTCAGGGCACACTCAGATGAGACTAGATACGAGTAAAACCAACCCTCAATTTTCCCCGAGGTGGCCCCGCAGGCAGCTCAGTTCGGACCAACACTCAGAGGAGCACTGGCCCGGGGGGGGGTTAAAATAAAGATGACCCTTGGGCAGGCCTACCCAAGGGAAAGAAAAGGCTAGGTGGCAAATGGTAAAACCAATGTTGGGCGTTGCTGGAGGAGTTTTATTCAAGGCGAACTGTCAAGGGGTTCCCATTATAACCCAACCGCGTAAGGAACGCAAAATCCGGGAACATAACACCGATATGACGGAAACTAGGGCGGCAAGAGTGGAACAAAACACCAGGCATAAGGCCGAGCCTTCCACCCTTTACCAAGTATATAGATGCATTAACTAAATAAGAGATATTATGATATCCCAACAAGTAAACATGTTCCAACAAGGAACAACATCTCCATGTTCCAACAAGGAACAAACTTCAATCTTCACCTGCCCGGTCGAACAACTATGATCAAGAAGTGATCCTAGGACAACATACGTCAAACAACTATGATCAAGAAGTGATCCTAGGACAACATACATCAAACATAACTCCAACACCGTGTTCACTTCCCGGACTCTGCCGAGAAGAGACCATGACGGTTACACACGCAGTTGATGTATTTTAATTAAGGCCAACATCTAGTTTTCTACAACCGGACATTAAAAAATTCCCATCTGCCCATAACCGCGAGCACGACTTTCGAAAGTTCAAATCCCTGCAAGGGTGTCCCAACTTAGCCCATCAGAAGCTCTCACGGTCAACGAAGGATATTCCTTCTAGCAGGAAGACCCGATCAGACTCGGAATCCCGGTTACAAGACATTTCGACAATGGTAAAACAAGACCAGCAACATCGCCCGAATGTGCCGACAAATCCCAATAGGAGCTGCACATATCTCGTTCTCAGGGCACACTCAGATGAGACTAGCTACGAGTAAAACCAACCCTCAAGTTTCCCCGAGGTGGCCCCATAGGCAGCTCAGTTCGGACTAACACTCAAAGGAGTACTGGCCCGGGGGGGTTAAAATAAAGATGACCCTTGGGCAGGCCTACCCAAGGGAAAGAAAAGGCTAGGTGGCGAATGGTAAAACCAATGTTGGGCATTGCTAGAGGAGTTTTGTTCAAGGCGAACTGTCAAGGGGTTCCCATTATAACCCAACCGCGTAAGGAACGCAAAATCCGGGAACATAACACCGATATGACGGAAACTAGGGCGGCAAGAGTGGAACAAAACACCAGGCATAAGGCCGAGCCTTCCACCCTTTACCAAGTATATAGATGCATTAATTAAATAAGAGATATTGTGATATCCAAACAAGTAAACATGTTCCAACAAGGAACAACGTCTCCATGTTCCAACAAGGAACAAACTTCAATCTTCACCTGCAACTAACAACGCTATAAGAGGGGCTGAGAAAAGTGGTAACATAGCCAAACAACGGTTTGCTAGGACAAGGTGGGTTAGAGGCTTGGTTCAACAATATGGGAGGCATTATAAGCAACTGGTAGGTATCGCAGCAAAGGCATAGCAAAAGAGCGAGCAACTAGCAAGCAAAGATAGAAGTGATTTCGAGGTTATGGTCATCTTGCCTGAGATCCCGCAAGGAAGAAGAACGAGTCCATGAAGAAGACAAATGGACGTAGTCGAACGGGTCCTCACAAACATGACGTTATCGGAACCAACACATGAACATGGTATGATATGCGGGATGCGGTATGCGATGCATATGCATGACTTGCAAAGGAATGATTGAAACTGGCCTCAACTTAGAAATCCAAAAGTGCCACTGGAAATAGGAGGTGATTTCGATTGAAATTGATATAAAGATCACCAGAAACGGATGCACGGTTTGGAAATGGCAAGCAAAACAAATATGGCACCGGTCTGCGATAATCAGCAAGTGACCAACTAAATGCAACAAGATAATTAGGCTACAACACTCAAACATGGCAACAAAATACATGTAAGGGATGCACTCAAGAAGCTTAACAAAAGATGGACACTGAGCTACGGCTAATTCATCCATTAACAGGTTCAAACAAGCATGACCAAAGTGCAAATGATAACAGGTTTCAGACTGAGTGAAATTAACACAAGTCTAGAATTTATCATCAGGAAGCATACTTTGGAGCATGAAAACTATATGCTACAGGAACTTAACATGGCAAAGCAAGGCATGGCATTAAGCTACTCAAAGCACTTAACAAAAGTCCCTTAGTGACTTTGAGCCAAAAGGGATCAGACAATACAATAGCAAGCATGTGAACATGGCAAAAACATAAACAGATCTCAGACTTAGAGAAAAACTGGAGCATGCAAATCAGTTAACGAGTACGCATGTTTACGAGCTCGATGCACTCACTACAGAGCATGGCATGACAAACTAAGCATACACACATCAATAAGACATGGCATAGAAGCTAGAAATGGCAAGAACAACATCATAGCATGCACAGATCAATAGCAACATCCTCGGCAAAATCGCTAAACAAGTTAACAATTTGCTAAGAATATTAAATAGCAAAAGTAGAGCTCGATTGACTCAAGCTAGGGTGCTCCATAAATGCAAACAAAGACATGGATGGATAGAGCACCACAATGTTAACAAAACATCCTTACCGATCACCCTCAAAAGAGGCACGGATCACTAGGAAACAACATGCACATATGGCATAACGACAAAAACAGGACAAGGACTTGGTGAAATTCTAAGTCCCTGAAAACAGCATTACCGATTACGCTACTTTGCAAGCTTGTACTAGTCACCACAAATATCAAAAAAATACATGGAAGCACCTCTGTAAAGATGGCATGACATATAGCAAAACACATGTAGAGCTCAGGATCATAGCATGCAGACATTAATCATGGCAAAAATGACAAATAGCTATTTGCTGAAATAGATCTGGCAAATTACTCACATAGCCCTCTTCCGACGACATTTCCTGCATCAAGATGAGCTTAAACGAAAATGATGCAATGGGATGAAATGATGTACTCGTCGAGACGAACATTTTTATATGCTACACGCACGAATAGGAGCTACGATGACAGAGTTATGATGCGATGAAAATGCTCAAAAAATACTGAAATCTGGGGGACTTAGTGGAATTTGGACCTCTCGGGAAAAGTCAACCCGGGACGAAGCGGTACGGGACGGAGGGATCCGGATCGGAGGGAGACGTTTGGATGGGGGATGGATGGATCTGATCCCACCCGGGTCCAGATTTGACCGGACCCGATCTCCGGCGAGGCGGTCGTCTCCAGCGAGGGTCCGGCTAGGCGCGGGGCGGCGCTGGGCGACGGAGGAGGTGTTGGACGGCGGCGAGGGGCGGCGCAGAGGGCGGTGGCGACCCGTGACGAGGCGGCGGAGGCGGTGGCCGGCTCGGGGCAGCGAAGAGCGGCGGAGGCGGCGGTTCGGGCAAGGTCGGCGGTGAGGGCGGAGCTCGCCGGTAGGGGCGGCGCTAGGTCGGGAGGAGCTCCTCTCCTCCCGGAATGGGGCGAAGGCGGCGCCGACAGGGAGTGGAGGAGGTGGCGCGGGGCGCGGCGCAGAGGGCTTCCGGGCGGCGGGGACGACACGGTCGGCTCCGGCGAACTTCTTGCCGGCAGCGGCCGGAGACGAAGCCAGCCGGGACTCCGGTGAAGCGCGGGGACGGGGCGAGGCACGGGCTCGTCCGGGCCCCGGTGGGCTTGGGCGGGCCCCGATCTGGGCCGGGAGGGCCGGCGTGGTGGAGGCACGATGGAGATGGCGGCGGGGTGACGTGGCGTGATACGGTTGGACGAGTGGGCGGAGGCGGACATGTCCGTCGGCGGGAAAATTGTCCCGCGGCGCGAGGAGCGGAATTTTAGGGTTTCATCCATGAATATTTCGGAGGGGATCACATATATATAGGTAGAGGGAGCTAGGAGAGTCCAAATGAGGTGCGGTTTGCGGCCACGCGATCGTGATCGAACGTCCAAGATGATGGAACAGGTTTAGATGGGTTTTGGGCCACTTTGGAGGGGTGTTGGGCTGCAACACACACGAGGCCTTTTCGGTCCCTCGGTTAACCATTGGAGTATCAAACGAAGTCCAAATGGCACGAAACTTGATAGGCGGTCTACCGGTATTAAACCAAGGCCGCATGACAAGTCTCGGTCCAATCCGAAAACGTTAACACCCGCACACGAAAAGAGCTAGAAAGGGACACCGGGTGATGTAGGAGCGCCGGATTGCAAAACGGACAACGGGGAAAATGCTCGGATGCATGAGACGAACATGTATGCAAATGAAATGCACATGATGACATGATATGCAATTCATGACATGCAAGCAAAGACAAGGCAACAACAGTGAATAACTGGAGGACACCTGGCACATCGGTCTCGGGGCGTTACATCCTAGAACAACCTACATCAAGCATTACTCCAACACCGTGTTCACTTCCCGGACTCCGCCGAGAAGAGACCATCACGGTTACACACGCGGTTGATGTATTTTAATTAAGATCAACTTCAGGTTTTCTACAACCGGACATTAACAAATTCCCATCTGCCCATAACCGCGTGCACGGCTTTCGAAAGTTCAATCCCTGCAGGGGTTTCCCAACTTAGCCCATCACAAGCTCTCACGGTCAACGAAGGATATTCCTTCTCCCAAGACAATCCGATCAGACTCGGCATCCAGGTTACAAGACATCCTCGACAATGGTAAAACAAGTCCAGCAACACCGCCCGAATGTGTCGACAAATCCCGATAGGAGCTGCACATATCTCGTTCTCAGGGCACACTCGTATAAGCAATCCGTACAACTAAAACCAGCCCTCGAGTTTCCTCGAGGTGGCTCTGCAAGGGGCTCTAGTTTGGACCAACACTTAGAGGAGCACTGGCCCGGGGGGTTTAAAATAATGATGACCCTTGAGTCTGCAGAACCCAAGGGAAAGAAAAGGCTAGGTGGCGAATGGTAAAACCAATGTTGGGCATTGCTGGAGGAGTTTTATTCAAGGCGAACTGTCAAGGGGTTCCCATTATAACCCAACCGCGTAAGGAACGCAAAATCCAGGAACATAACACCGATATGACGGAAACTAGGGCGGCAAGAGTGGAACAAAACACCAGGCATAAGGCCGAGCCTTCCACCCTTTACCAAGTATATAGATGCATTAATTAAATAAGAGATATTGTGATAACCCAACAAAAGTATCCATGTTCCAACAAGGAACAAACTCCAATCTTCACCTGCAACTAACAACGCTATAAGAGGGGCTGAGCAAAGCGGTAACATACACTACAAGAAATGTGTCAACTTTTGACCACCACTATTGGTCACTGAAAGGTCATGGTTTTTCATTTGCGACCTTTTTGTGACCAAAAAACAGAAGGTCAAAAGCTGGCGGTCATAAACTGACTATAGCGACCTTTCTTCTGGAATGGTCGAAGACGTTTATGACCAAAATACGTCTAATGTGGCATTTTGGTCACTAGCAACCTCCCCAGGCCATGTAGGCATCCAGCGTGGCAATCTGACGTGGCACAAGATTCAGCCCGGTCCAATTCGATTTTCTACATGGGCCTAGCCCAACAATTCGGCCTATTTGTGTTTTTTCTGTCTATCAATTTTTGGTTGGGTTCATGGGCCAAGCCCAATATTGTAGCCTTTTTATTGTTGGGTTGTGGCCTTTTTGTCTAAACAAATTTAGTTTTTTTCCAAAAGAAGGTCCAGTAGTCAGATGGGTCCCAGTTGTCAGGTTCTAGTAATAGGTTCCCATTTGTCATGTTGTGGTAAGTGGGTCCCATCAATTGAGACTCATATTCTTCATATTTCAAGCATTATTTAGATTTTCGGAGACAAAAACACACATGATACTTAAATAAGAGCAACCAGATCACATAATACAAGCTCTATCCATTCCAATACAGAAGACCATACTGCTTTAGAAGCTCTACTATTGTAATATAGTACTGCTTTACAAGCTCCTTCCATGTGATCACAAACTACCTGCTCCTGTCGTGAACATACTGGACTCGCTGGATGAACATAGTTGCCAACAAAGAAAAGTAAGAAAAACAGGATGAGTTCTTAGATTCAGACTCCTAACAAGCTCTACTAGATGAACAACATGCCGGACTCGCTCGACGACCATAGTCAGGGCTGGGAACAAACAAAACAACAACATGGCTTCCACTATCATCCTGTTACATGAATCAGAGAAGAATTAGAATAACTGGGGAAAATATATGTCGTAGCTAACAAAGTAAGAAACAATAGTTAACAAGTCTGGGTCGTAGAAGCTAGAAGTGTCCCTTCAGAGAGACAAGAACTTAGAATTGATGCATGGATCTTATTCTAAACAGCATAAACACCATGGCAATAACAAATTAACAGTAACAAGATCAGTGTTAGCAGAATTAAGTACAAGGCAATCACGGGTACCAATCCAGTGCAAGTTAATAGAGAAAATATGTCAAAGTTACTCAGATTTACTAATGTGTTTTTCATACTACCAAATTGAAGGTAAAAGATGTGTACTGATTCAACACTGCAAGATGATTTCTGAAAGCTTTACCAAAACATTGTTTAGTCGCTTGGTGCTAAAGCGATACATGTTGAACACTAACTGCCAGCGATAGTAACAACCAGCAGGTACTAACCAGCAGGTACTGCACCTGCAACCGCCATCACTAGCTTGGAAGCAATAAGCACAACATAGGTAGGATAGGAATCATCCTGGTTGTGTGTTCACGAATCACCTACATGTACCAGACCCCACCTACCTATCCAAATTGGTAAACAATTCAGATCTTCTCAATGATCTTGCAGGCTAAAGTTAGAGAATATGCCCAGAATGACAATGCCAAACCATTTACATGTACCAGACTCCATCCACTGGTCCAAATTGCTAGCTAATTAGTTCATATATACTTGTAGAATATCAACAAACATGACCAACATGGCCAACTCAAATCAGAGCGTTTGGTCGGTCCCAGGCATGGATTTGGCACGCAGATAAGCAGTAAATCTGGAATCTATGCTAGGTAAGGACAGATTGAGATCGGAGAACATTGCCATCCGGAGATCCCAGCTCACAGAGGTGCTCTCCTCAAGGTTGGGTCGTGCGCGGATCATAGCTACATTGATGTTGCATCCAGCAATTTGCAGGCGGCCTGTCGTGAACATGAACATATTATGTCAGGGAAAGCGGATACTTCGTCTAAATAAATACATCTTATTGCAGGAACATTTTGTTGATTCCGTGGCGGAAACGTATAACACAGATGATGATACACTAATACACTGTGCATACTTGAAAAGGCCAGAAGAGTTAAAATTATTAAAGAGCAGTCACAGCAACACAACATACTTGAAAATGCCAGATTTAGCATACCTCTATTCCTACGTACTACTACACATAGGTTAACAACTAGGAGAGCAACAGAGCATGCCAAGACTACAATTGGCCGACTAATTGCTTTAGGTCATAGTGCCAAGAACAATGCTACATGTACAAGTACAACAAAATAAGAATCTCAGGCCTCTATAATTCTCTAGTTACTTAGGCAACAAACATCATTGCAAATTTTGATGAAATACATAGGTCCAGCTGATGATTACACAGCAGCAACTATTGCAGACATTGGATGGAGAAATGCTCATCTTTTTATTCATTGTAAAAGAAATTTTGAGTTCAAGCAGTAGTACTAGTTACTGACTACACATGTAGGTGCATATGCAGGTTCATACTACAGACTACAGTACAATACCAACTTGACACCCGAGTAGTCCAACTTGATAGGTGGGAGTAACATTTACAGTATCAAGCTTGGACTTGCATCCCACATGTCAATTCTTCTACTACCTAGAAGCTAGAGCATGCATATGCAGTGGTATAACATAACATAAAGAGCAACGACTTGATAAGTCTGCCCCAATAGTCTAAGTCGTGGAAAACCAAATATTTCAACTGATCGAGAAAGACCTTGCAGAAATGGCCTCGTCCACGCCTTTTCTTGGCCCCAAACTGAGGCCTTCCATCATCCACTCGAATTTGCCATTGTTGCTCAATGTACAAAAGGTGCCTGCCAGGAGGACGAAATCAAATGAATAAGAACTCCACATAAACAAAGAGGCTATACAATGATTCTGCAAAGTATATTCACATAAGTTTACTTATGAAGCCAGAGCTAACAATCTAAAAATTCAGAATCATAGTGCCCCATTCGATAAATTATTGTATACACATGAATATTGTGGAGCTTCTAAGATAGGACACATGTGAAATGTATAGTACAATACTGTATACTTGCTGTGTGCATATGTATAATTAACCTTCAGTGTATCGCATCTCGAATACAATTAGACTACTAGTACCTAGAAATCATATGCAACTCTGTTTTTGCTCTAGACCAGCCACAAGATCATAAAAGAAATCATAAGTATCTGATGCATTTGATATAATAAAGCAGCTTCCTGAACAAACAGAAGTTCTGCATCTTCACTCTGTAGCAACATTTCATGACAAATGGTGATATTTACTCTGTATAAACATGTGATCATCTAAATTAACATGCTCCAAACTGAACCAGGCACTAAATTTACATTCTGACAACATTGTAGTGAATTTCCTTATAATTTTTGTACTACTATTAGGAGGTAGAAGATGATAATTGGTTTGGACGAGCAGTGCGTCTATCCCGGCAAGCCAATGATTAGCATTTAACACTTTTGAGCAAAGAGGCAAAACGAAGACTGGTGGGAAGGGCTTTGAACTACAATCCAGCACCTGATTCCTCAGCCTCAGATGCAGCCGCCCACCTGCGGTGCTTTCTCACGCAATCGTTACCAAGGTGCAGCGGCGGAGATCCTGGTGGGCGCTAGTGGTCTCGTCCCTGATGGAACATTGCAGCGACACATTAGTCAGATCAGGACCAAGCAATTCACAAATCGGGAGGGGGTGGGATCAGGGCACGCGCGTGCGCGATACCTTGGGGGTACTGCTGCTGCTGGTGCTGGGGCGGCGGCCTTCTTGCTGGCCCTGCATGGCTTGTCGGGGTCCTCATCGTCTCCTCACGCACGGGCGCGCCGACCGTCGTGGTTCCAGCGACCTCAAACGAAGACGAGGGCGTCAGCGTCCTTGGAGCGGAAGCAGAGGAGACCGATGGAGCGGAGACCAGTGCAGGGTCGGAGACGAGGACGAACGCGTTGCTGGAGTTGCAGACGGTGAAGACGGGTGTGCTGGTGAGTGCGTGCGCGACCTCGTTGGGCCCGAGCGTGAGGGACTGAGCGGCACTACAGGGCCCCGGCGAGCGCGGGACGGCGCAGCGAGAGGTGAGGTTGGAGATTAATGCTGGAGGAAGGAGGAACGAGAGTAGTTAGCAGCGGCTGCATCGCCGCAGAAGCTGCAGAGGAGAACGGTGCGCGGTGGTGGGACGCGGGAGCTTCGAGAGGTGGGAGGGAGAGGGGAGGGGAGCTCAATCTAAGGGAGGGAGACGGCGGTGGCAGGGATCGAGGGGAGCGCCGTCGATGGCGGCGGCGAGGAGATGGGAGGAGGAGGGGTGCGATGGGAGGAGGGGATTGATGGGATCTGGGTAGGGTTTGGGTAGGTGGATGCGGCGCACGCACGCGCCTGCGAGCAAGCCAGCCACGGCGGCGCCCCTCTCTCCACTGCGGCGGTGCCTCTTTCTCAGTCTGGGGAAAGGGGAGAGGCGGCGAGAGTTGATCAGGGGAGAGGGGAGAGGCGGCGGGAGTGGATCGGGGGAGAGGGGAGAGGTGGCGGCGGGAGTGGATCGAGGGAGAGGGGAGAGGATCTGAGTTAGGGTTTGGGTAGTTGGGTTGTGGTTGGGTGAAGGGTGAGGGCTGCCGTTGGATGCGGAAGCATCCGACGGTGGTTGATGCGTGATCCGCGTGATATGCCCATGGACCAATCAGAACGCAGCAAACCATTTGATGACCTTATGACCATATAAATTGGTCGTGATCAATTCAAGATAAAAATTTCATTCCATCTTTCAGTGCTCAAAATGATTTTTTTGTGAAAGTCCTATCAAATATGTGTTCAAATGATATCATATTTTGCACAAGTTTACATCGTGGATTTGCATACAATATTGACAAAGGGAGTTTTCATTTTCTTTGGACGACAATTTTTTTTGCATTTCTCGAGTGCCCAAAATAAGTTTTTTTGTGAAGGACCTATAATATATTTGTTGCAAAATTGGACCAAATCAATTTTCCAAAATACTAGGACATATCTAATGCACAATTGACCAAATGGTTGGGTGTAAAAAGTTTTAATCCACCTCTCGTGAAAAAGACAAATTTCCGCCGATTCAGCTGGAAGCGGGTCAAATTTGAATTGCAGCTGCCTCATAGTTTGCTATTTAATTTTTCCAAAAATCATTTCTAGGTACATAAGTATCTATTTAATCAGAGAAACACCAAAAAACTTCCAAGATTCAACCACTAGCTAGGAATGGTCATTCCCGCCGTTTTGACCGCATTTTGAAATAGGCATAAAAAATTCAAAAAAAACAAAAAATTGGGAAACCTTCGCATGGTGTCATTATATGTGGCCAAGTTCCTTGGAAAAATAACAAACTTGTAATATGGCAATTATTTTTAAAAAGTGTTCTAAAAAACGAGCTGTCACGTGTGGAGATCAATGGCTTTCAAGCCAAATGATCAATCTTATGGCCACATTCATGGCATAGTTTGTTCAAATGATCTCAGATTGTGCACAAGGGTGCATATTGGAATGGCAAACAATGTTGCCTAAGGAAGTTTTCATTTTCTTTGGACGAAAAAATCATTTTCCATTTTTCGAGTGCCCAAAAGGAGGTTTTTTTTTGTGAAGGACCTCCCAAATAATGGTTGCAAAATTGGACCAAATCAATTTTATAAAATACTGGGACATATTTAATGCACAATTGAGAAAATTGTTGGGTGTAAAAAGTTTTGATCCACCTCTCATGAAAAAGACAAATTTCTGTCGATTCAGCTGGAAGCGGGTCAAATTTGAACTGCAACTGCCTCATAGTTTGCTATTTATTTTTTTCAAAAATCATTTCTAGGTACATAAGTATCTTTTTAATCAGAGAAACACCAAGAAAATTCCAAGATTCAACCACTAGCTAGGAACGGTCATTCCCGCCGTTTTGACCGCATTTTGAAACGGGCATACAAAATTCAAAACAAATCAAAAAATTGGGAAACCTTCGCATTGTGTCATCATATGTGGCCAAGTTCCTAGGAAACATAACAAACTTGTAATATGGCGATTATTTTAAAAAAGTGTTCTCAGAAACGAGCTATCACGTGTGGAGATCAATGGCTTTCAAGCCAAATGATCAATCTTATGGCCACATTCATGGCATAGTTTGTTCAAATGATCTCATATTGTGCACAAGAGTGCATATTGGAATGGCAAACATTGTTGCCTAAGGAAGTTTTCATTTTCGTTGGACGAAAAAACCATTTTCCATTTTTCGAGTGCCCAAAAGGAGGTTTTTTTGTGAAGGACCTCCCAAATAATTGTTGCAAAATTGGACCAAATCAATTTTATAA
The DNA here is from genome assembly GCF_002162155.2 of Triticum dicoccoides. Classification (NCBI taxonomy): domain Eukaryota; kingdom Viridiplantae; phylum Streptophyta; class Magnoliopsida; order Poales; family Poaceae; genus Triticum; species Triticum dicoccoides. Next base: position 601,917,716 of record NC_041392.1, on the reverse strand, counting down.
AATACTAGGACATATTTAATGCACAATTGAGAAAATTGTTGGGTGTAAAAAGTTTTGATCCACCTCTCGTGAAAAAGACAAATTTCCGCCGATTCAGTTGGAAGCGGGTCAAATTTGAACTGCAGCTGCCTCATAGTTTGCTATTTATTTTTTCCAAAAATCATTTCTAGGTACATAAGTATCTTTTTAATCAGAGAAACACCAACAAAATTCCAAGATTCAACCACTAGCTAGGAACGGTCATTCCCGCCGTTTTGACCGCATTTTGAAATGGGCATAAAAAATTCAAAAAAAATCAAAAAATTGGGAACCTTCGCATTGTGTCATCATATGTGGCCAAGTTCCTAGGAAAAATAACAAACTTGTAATACGGCAATTATTTTAAAAAAGTGTTCTCAGAAACGAGCTATCATGTGTGGAGATCAATGGCTTTCAAGCCAAATGATCAATCTTATGGCCACATTCATGGTATAGTTTGTTCAAATGATCTCATATTGTGCACAAGAGTGCATATTGGAATGGCAAACAATGTTGTCTAAGGAAGTTTTCATTTTCGTTGGACGAAAAAACCATTTTCCATTTTTTGAGTGCCCGAAAGGAGGTTTTTTTGTGAAGGAACTACCAAATAATTGTTGCAAAATTGGACCAAATCATTTTTATAAAATACTAGGCCATATTTAATGCACATTTGACAAAATGGTTGGGTGTAAATTTTTTTGATCCACCTCTCGTGAAAAAGACAAATTTCCGCCGATTCAGCTGGAAGCGGGTCAAATTTGAACTGCAACTGCCTCATAGTTTGCTATTTATTTTTTCCAAAAATCATTTCTAGTTACATAAGGACCTATTTAATCATAAATACATGGTTTGGTGGCGATACGTCGAGGTTTGGGCGGCGGCCAAGGGCCCCAACTCTAGAGCGCGTAAACTCGCATGCCCGACGCGTGGTCACCACGCGACCGTGATGTTGCCATCTGTTCTGCGCCGCCTAGGCATGTCTAGTGGGTTGGGCACTCCCCAGGTTGGTGCTAGGAAGAAAATTACAACATAAGATTCTCACGAGGAGACCGATCGATGCTCAAACATGAATTAGCAGCCAAGTGTTTGATTAGCGGTACGGGAAATGTACATGGCTAATGGGCGTGAGTTTTGGCTGAGGATGATCAGTTACTAAGAAGACCGTGTTCAAAAAAATTTAGCTCAAAAGGAGGAGCCTAGGTGGTACTTGCTTTGCAAACTACCACACTGGACATAACTACGAATGTTGAAGCTCGGCTCAAAATAATGAATGCATTGAGCTAGCATTTGGTGGAGGATGGTTATTTGGGCATAGGAAAGCACTGTAGAAAATGGATACTATTTGGACATGCCAAAGTGGTACTTCCTTCACAAACTGTTGTTCTGAACAGAATAGAAAAAAGAATATTTTTGAACTAGGAAAGGAAGGGTTTTACATATTTGACGAAGATATGACCCAAAGAATTTATGAGATTTTTTTGGGAATTTTGAGAATGAAAGAAATATAGGTTGCTTCACAACCTAGGGCAAAAACTGCCACATGGACATGACACATAGGCAAAACTGATGAGATGACGCCTAGTCATCGCAACCCACCACAATTTACAAGGCTATGACCATCTATATTGGTCGTTAACAACCAGAAATAAGGCAGCGGACTAGTGTTGTTTGCTTTATGACCATTTCGTGTAAGGAAATTATGAGCTTTCTAACCAAAATGGTCGCAATGGTTTAGGGTTTGGAGCCCCCCAGACAGCTTTTGACCAATTGGTCTAAAATGGTCATAAATTTATGACCAATTCTTTGAGGGTCACTGACAGAAGGTCATAAGTTGACATATTTCTTGTAGTGATAGCCAAACAACGGTTTGCTAGGACAAGGTGGGTTAGAGGCTTAGCTCAACAATATGGGAGGCATGATAAAGCATGTGGTAGGTATCACAGCATAGGCATAGCAATAGAGCGAGCAACTAGCAAGCAAAGATAGAAGTGATTTCGAGGGTATGGTCATCTTGCCTGGAATCCTGCAAGGAAGAAGAATGAGTCCATGAAGAAGACAAACGGACGTAGTCGAACGGTTCCTCACAAACGCGACGTTACCGGAACCAACCCGAAGAAGCAACACCAGAAAAGAGCAAACAACATAGTAAACAACCATCACATAATCATGTCATGATGCACAATCAAGTATGATGCATGTCCGGTTTAAATATGCATGGCATGGCAAAGTGCACAAACAATCCTACAAATTAAGTGGAGCTCAACATGCAACTCCGTTGCATATTGACGGAACACCACATTCCAGTTATTTAGTTCAATCTCGTTTATGTATCCAACAATATTAAATGTTGTTAAACATGGCAAGAGGGTGAAGCACAACAAAACTACCTATCTAGGCAAGTTTAAATGAGGCCGGAAACAACGAACAACAATTCCGGTAAAACCCCATATGCATATTTTTAAGGTTTGGGACTGTTCTGCCCTAAACACAATTTTAGGGTTGTTAAACATGCAAAGTGAGTACACCATGTTAAACTAGGCATTTTTCTACCCCATTTACATATAAAGTTTATTAGGTTTGGAGCTACGGTTATTTAGTTATGAAATAAAGCATTTTAACATGACATAGGAGCAAATTTAACCAAACAACATTTTAAATATTTTGAACATGGATGAAAGTTGGATATTGTGAAACTAGATGAAAATCTAGTCAAGTTACATATATAAATTATTTTAATCCGATGCACGGTTTTGAAGTTATTATATGCATGAACATTAAGGGGTTTTCTGAAAAACTGCTCTCTCTGAAAAAATACACAAATTCGCAGATGCTGGAAAAAAATGTCTACTAGGCCGAATCTGGCTTGGCCAACAGGAGCAGGGCGCTGGAGGCTCACCATGGGCCTTGGCCCGGTCGGTGGAGGAGGTAGCAGGCCGGTAGAGGAGCGCTGGGCCTTAGGGCGCTGCGGCTGGAGAGGCCCAGGCAGCAGGGCGACGTGGAAATGGGTCGGTTCGGGAGGAGCTGGGCTGCTGGCCTAGGGCACCATTGGGCCTAGGCGCGAGGCCAGCCCAGGGAGGCAGCGACTCGGTCGTCTCCCCCGAGCAGGAAGCCGGGCGAGGTCGGTGGCGGCTCATGACGGGACAGCGGAACCGCCGAAGGAGATCCGGCAGGGATGACGATGGGCCAAGGCGGGGAAGGCTAGGAATGAGTAGATCCGGGCGTGGAGAGCTCGGACCTGGCGACGGACGAGGCCGAGGAGGCCGGCGATGACCTCGACATTGGATCCTTCAAAAAATGGGGGCGGCACTTAGAGCAGAGGGAGAGCACGGGAGAAAAGGAGGAGACAAGAAGGCACGACCTGGGGTTGGCGGCGGCGGATCCAGAGGCCTGTTCGCTGGAGGCGGTGGCGGGGAGAAGATGGTCGGGCGGCGCGAGATGCTCGGGATCGGGCTGCCCCCGATCCGGATCGAGCAAGGCACCGGGGAAGCAGGGAGATCCAGGCGGCGGCGAGATTCAGGCCCGCTTCGTCTCGGCGCGGGCCGAACATGGGCCGGGCGGGCCTCGGCGGCGGGGAAGTCAAGGGGGGCGATGTGGCATGCTCCCATAGGCCCGGGGCAGCGGGGACCGCGGCGCTAGCCC
>NC_041392.1:601880873-601913826 GCF_002162155.2 Triticum dicoccoides | reverse complement strand
CTGATTTTTAAGGAAGGAGTTGTCTGCTGCCAAAAATGGAAGGGAGGGGGTGTTATATAGGGCATGTTTAGGGTTAGGGGGATTAGGAGGGGTTTTCTTCCGTTTTCGGGCATCGGATCTCGATCCGACGGTCCGGAGCGGAGGGGATACGTAGATGGACTAGGCGGGCTGTGCAGAAGGCCTTGGGCTGAGAGGAGTGAAAAGAGAGAGAGAGAGAGAGATAGAGAGAGACCCAACGACTGTTTCCGGAGACCGAAAACGTCCGACGTCAGACCAGCTATACTGCCGCTATAGTTATCCGTTGGGGCATCAAACAAACTCTGAACGCGATGAAACTTGGCAGGCGGTCTACTGACAACATAACAACACCGCACACCAAATCTCATCCCATTCCGAGAACATTTTTTGGCCACTTAAAAAATAATATTTTGGACGTGCCGCGGGCACGTGCAGGTGTGTTTGGGCTCAGAACGGACAACAGAGAGAACGAGGAGACCGGGACTGACGCAAGTTTTGAAAATATGATGATGCAATGCAGATGATGACATGGCAAGATGCAACACACAAGCGAATGACATGGCAACAACAGCGAATAACTGGAAGACACCTGGCGCAACGGTCTCGGGGCGTTACAACACTCCACCACTACGAGAGGATCTCGACCCAAGATCCTAGGATGGCACCAGAGGGAAAACAAAAGAGAAAGAGAGGAGGTAAAACTAAGTTGCTTCTTTGAAAAACGAGTGAAACTAATGAACCTTGAAAAGTTGAACAAATTGAAAGGAAGAATGCAATGGAGAAGAACAAGGTTGAAAACACTTCGTTAGAATAGAGGAGCAAGGAAGAACAAATTTGGGCAGCACTCCGGTTGGGAATGGAAGGTAAAGAATATGAGCTTTGTGATATGGAAGCACTTGGATGAGACTCCGGTTAGAAGAGGAATGATAGACACAAGACTCCGGTTAAACAAGATAGAGAAGGAATAAGACTAATATAATTTGGACAACACTTGGACTGTAAATGGAAGGAATCGAACAAGATCTTGACAAACAAGATGATGGGTCGAAGAGAGCATCATCACAATGCCTCCGGAAGAAATGAGAGAAAGGAATGGAATGAACGAATGAGAAAACAAGATCTTGGGAGAGCACGCTTACAACATATGCTAGAACGGAGTTGTTGGGTTAACAACAACGAAAAGGATAAGCTTGATATGGACTTATAGAAGACATCTCAACATTAAGAGGTGAAATACTGCCACTAACGGAAAAGATTTGATTGTGAGCTAGAAAAAGATAAAAATATTCTTCCACCGATGTGATAAGGATAAGACTTGGATCATAGATAATCACCACAAAGAGCAACATCTCCCATGAAAGGCTTTAGGTGAAATTTATACCAAGATAACTCCAACGACGAGATTGATGGATTTAAACTATCTCATTCTTGTGAATGAAAAATGATATATTACCACCTCAAAGGTAAGGAAGAACAATTGCACTCCGCATTGCAAGATGCAGAATGCTTGAGCTCCTCTGAAAAGAATCTCAATGAACACTTCGAGAAGGAATTAAATCCTTGATGAACCATCCTATAGAGCCTCCATGAAGAACTCCGATAACAAAAGGGTGATCAAACGGAAGGAAGGAGAGGTTGAAAAACACAAGGTGAAGCCTTGCAATGATTAAATGGAGCTTTGCGACAAGATAATGCGGAAAAACTTGAAACTCCGGAAAAGAAAAGATGAAAACATCTCGAACCGAGAATGTGATATGATGAACCACTCCGAAAAGCAGGAATTGAATTTACTCGATGAAACATGAATAAGAATTACATTATGCTTATCCTTGACCAATTACATTGATGACAAACAATGGATTTGGCATATTACTTATTCTCGTAGAAAGGATTAAGAGAGATATTGCGCAACTTGGGAAGGTCTCCAACGATCCACCGGAAGGGTTGAAACAACGAATAAAGTGATATGATAACAGCGGATGAGAATCCTGGAAGAGCCACCGTAAGAATTGAACAACGAATGAAGTAAAAGGATGAATCACCAGTAAGAATTAGCAAAAGAACGGATATACATTAGAGAGTTTAGATACAAGTGAACGCCAAGATCACGAGTTGATTATAGAAAGCTTGAATGATGCACCGGTAAGATTTAGATAACGAGAGCTGAAAGCTGAGGATGAATAATCCTGAAATGATGGCCTTCGGAGAATCAAACTGAAAAGAATCTTGAATAGCTCCTGATGGGTGAAAAGGATTCTCACAATCGAAAACAAATATGAGAGGATGGCAACAAGCTAGCACCATGAATCTTGAAGAGAATGGAGCAAGATATGGAGGAAAAACTCTTCTTCGGTCTTCAAAATCCTAGAAAGACGACGAGAAACACCACCATGAATCGTTTAGGCACTCTGGAAGAATCAAAAGCGAAGAGGTAGAGCCAATGATGAAAAGAATTTGAAAGATCTTGGAGAAATACATCTGACTGATGAAAATTCATTCTTATGTCACACTTTGAAATGAATTTGAAAAGCTCCGGGAAAATAAGAAGAGTCAGGTAAGATCCTGGGAAAAGACCTGTGGGTTAGGGCCCACTCAAAAGAAACGCCGTAGGACGATTACTTGAAAAGGATATAGCACCGGTTGAAATAAACGGCCTGAATGAGATAACATCCTCGAAAGAGCTTGAATGAATGAAGAGTGGAAACACGAATCTTCGAGATATCTTCAGCACTCCGGAACAATTGAAAAGCAAGAAATGAATTATTATGAGGTGCACCGGCATAAGAAAAGCATTAGAAATACGGAAAAGAATATGATTAACACCGAAAGCTTGAATTGAATCCACCGGAGAAGAAAAGAATGAAGAAGGACGAACTTGAAGCTCCATTAGAATCTTCATGAGAATCACCGGATAAGAACATTGAAAGAAAAGAATGAAGAGACTTCACAAGAATAAAATGGATACTTGATTAAGAAATCTGAGTCCTCAAAGAAAAAGGGTGGGTGGGTGGGAAAACAAAGACAACTTGGAATGGATGAAGCAAACACCGTTGAGGAGAACTGATAAATGATCTTGCGAATGTTGAAGTGATCGAATTCACTTGAAGAGAAACACACCGGTGAAAAGGATTGACATGACAGACTCGATGATCGAGACGGATTACTATTCGCATCGTAGTATGAGAACACCGCTTAGGAAAGGTATGGAATCAACATTTGACTTCGAAGCAACTCGAATACCACAATCAAAACAAAAACAAGGATTGGCTTGTAGAATAAGCCAGAACAAACATATGATAGAGATTTCGTCCGAAGTTTTCGTGGTGGGGCCTACACGGGCTCGATCGTACAGCACCATCATGTACAGGCAGTGCACATGACATACGAAGCGTCCCCGAGTCGGCATAGCCAAGGACTCTTTGAGACACAATGAGACCACTGTAAAACCAACCATGGATAGGCGGACCACTAGACGTCGAACCCCAATTTCATATCATACATCTGTCGGAAAGATATCCTAAGAGCTACTTGAATTCCCACTTATAAACTCCCAAAATTTTCCAGTTATGCAATCAGGTGTTGGGGATACAGGGGAAGCATAATATCTCACCCAAAACTAGCTAATCCTACATCCAGCTGTATCCATCCTTCAACACATAACCTACCTCAACCTTCGAAAAGCATCTGTTATACAAGTTATGGCAATACTCCCGAACTCCCGCCCCAGTACTGGGTGGCGTCGAGGTTATCTCACCAACAACTGCATAAAAGAGATTTTCGATGTCGGCGAAACTAAACTCAGGTATTCCAGAACTGCAACGATAAAATTGTGACGACAACACCTCGGAACTCAACTCCCCGGGACACTGCCACAACCCCTAAATGACAGGAGGCACCAAGAACAATGTTCTCGTCACAAAACCATCGGAACGATTCCAAGATACCCGCGTGATCCTAATTTTTTTTAGTGAAATTTGAGAAGAGAAGAGTCAAAACTCTACGTTAGGATGTCTCACCAGAGCGACGAAGGGACTGGGGAGTAAAAAGAATTCCTAACTCTCTGATATATAATCCTAAATTACTCAAAACATTTCTAGACTCAATAATGCCAGCGATTTGATCAAGCAAGGGGCTCCTAAGGTTGGGGAAGGCTCTGATACCAACTTGTAATGCCCTCGATGTGGCTATATCTCCCACGTGTCGAAGCACAACTTAGAGGCATAACCGCACTGAAAGCAATGTCGCAAGTGAGGTAATCTTCGCAAACAACCCATGTAATACAATAAGGGAAAAGATATAGTTGGCTTACAATCGCCACTTCAAACAAATACATGAATAGAGCATTACATCAACCAGATACAATCAAGGTCTGACTACGGAACCAAAATAAAAGAAGAGTACCCCAAATGCTACACAGATCAACGATCGTCCCGACTGGGCTCCACTACTGAACAACTGGAAACGGAACAACACGAAGGACAAGATCTTCATCGAGCTCCTCCTTGAGCTCGGTTGCGTCACCTGCACGGTTTCATCGGCACCTGCAAGCTGGTTTTGGAAGTATCTATGAGTCACGGGGACTCACCGATCTCACACCCTCGCGATCAAGCCTATTTAAGCTTATGGGTAAGGTAAAAGGTATGAGGTGGAGCTGCAGCAAGCGACTAGCATATATGGTGGCTAACATACGCAAATGAGAGCGAGAAGAGAAGGCAAAAGCACGGTCGAACAACTATGATCAAGAAGTGATCCTAGAACAACCTATGTCAAGCATTACTCCAACACCGTGTTCACTTCCCGGACTCCGCCGAGAAGAGACCATCACGGTTACACACGCGGTTGATGTATTTTAATTAAGATCAACTTTAGGTTTTCTACAACCGGACATTAACAAATTCCCATCTGCCCATAACCACGGGCACGGCTTCCGGAAGTTCAATCCCTGCAGGGGTGTCCCAAATTAGCCCATCACAAGCTCTCACGGTCAACGAAGGATATTCCTTCTCCCAAGACATTTCGATCAGACTCGGCATCCAGGTTACAAGACATCCTCGACAATGGTAAAACAAGTCCAGCAACACCGCCAGAATGTGCCGACAAATCCCGATAGGAGCTGCACATATCTCGTTCTCAGGGCACACTCGGATAAGCAATCTGTACAACTAAAACCAGCCCTCAAGTTTCCTCGAGGTGGCGCTGCAAGGGGCTCTAGTTTGGACCAACACTCAGAGGAGCACTGGCCCGGGGGGGGGGGGTTTAAAATAATGATGACCCTTGAGTCTGCAGAACCCAAGGGAAAGAAAACGCTAGGTGGCGAATGGTAAAACCAATGTTGGGCATTGCTGGAGGAGTTTTATTCAAGGCGAACTGTCAAGGGGTTCCCATTATAACCCAACCGCGTAAGGAACGCAAAATCCAGGAACATAACACCAATATGACGGAAACTAGGGTGGCAAGAGTGGAACAAAACACCAGGCATAAGGCCGAGCCTTCCACCCTTTACCAAGTATATAGTGCATTAATTAAATAAGAGATATTGTGATAACCCAACAAAAGTATCCATGTTCCAACAAGGAACAAACTCCAATCTTCACCTGCAACTAACAACGCTATAAGAGGGGCTGAGCAAAGCGGTAACATAGCCAAACAACGGTTTGCTAGGACAAGGTGGGTTAGAGGCTTGGCTCAACAATATGGGAGGCATGATAAAGCATGTGGTAGGTATCGCAGCATAGGCATAACAATAGAGCGAGCAACTAGCAAGCAAAGATAGAAGTGATTTCGAGGGTATGGTCATCTTGCCTGGAATCCTGCAAGGAAGAAGAACGAGTCCATGAAGAAGACAAACGGACGTAGTCGAACGGTTCCTCACAAACGTGACGTTACCGGAACCAACCCGAAGAAGAAACACCAGAAAAGAGCAAACAACATAGTAAACAACCATCACATAATCATGTCATGATGCACAATCAAGTATGATGCATGTCCGGTTTAAATATGCATGGCATGGCAAAGTGCACAAACAATCCTACAAATTAAGTGGAGCTCAACATGCAACTCCGTTGCATATTGATGGAACACCACATTCCAGTTATTTAGTTCAATCTCGTTTATGTATCCAACAATATTAAATGTTGTTAAACATGGCAAGAGGGTGAAGCACAACAAAACTACCTATCTAGGCAAGTTTAAATGAGGCCGGAAACAACGAACAACAATTCCGGTAAAACCCCATATGCATATTTTTAAGGTTTGGGACTGTTCTGCCCTAAACACAATTTTAGGGTTGTTAAACATGCAAAGTGAGTACACCACGTTAAACTAGGCATTTTTCTACCCCATTTACATATAAAGTTTATTAGGTTTGGAGCTACGGTTATTTAGTTATGAAATAAAGCATTTTAACATGACATAGGAGCAAATTTAACCAAACAACATTTTAAATATTTTGAACATGGATGAGAGTTGGATATTGTGAAACTAGATGAAAATCTAGTCAAGTTACATATATAAATTATTTTAATCCGATGCACGGTTTTGAAGTTATTATATGCATGAACATTAAGGGGTTTTCTGAAAAACTGCTCTCTCTGAAAAAATACACAAATTCGCAGATGCTGGAAAAAAATGTCTACTAGGCTGAATCTGGCTTGGCCAACAGGAGCAGGGCGCTGGAGGCTCACCATGGGCCTTGGCCCGGTCGGTGGAGGAGGTAGCAGGCCGGTAGAGGAGCGCTGGGCCTTAGGGCACTGCGGCTGGAGAGGCCCAGGCAGCAGGGCGACGTGGAAATGGGTCGGCTCTGGAGGAGCTGGGCTGCTGGCCTAGGGCACCATTGGGCCTAGGCGCGAGGCCGGCCCAGGGAGGCAGCGACTCGGTCGTCTCCCCCGAGCAGGAGGCCGGGCGAGGTCGGTGGCAGCTCACGACGGGACGGCGGCAAAGGCGAAGGAGATCGGTAGGGATGACGATGGGGCAAGGCGGGGAAGGCCAGGAATGAGTAGATCCAAGCGTGGAGAGCTCGGATCTGGCGACGGACGAGGCCGAGGAGGCCGGTGATGACCTCGGCGTTGGATCCTGCAAAAAAATGGGGGCGGCACTTAGAGTAGAGGGAGAGCACGGGAGAAAAGGAGGAGACAAGAAGGCGCGACCTGGGATTGGCGGCGACGGATCTAGAGGCCTGGTCGCCAGAGGCGATGGCGGGGAGAAGATGGTCGAGCGGCGCGAGATGCTCGGGATCGGGCTGCCCCCGATCCGGATCGAGCGAGGCACCGGGGAAGCAGGGAGATCCAGGCGGTGGCGAGATTCGGGCCCGCTTCATCTCGTGTGGGCCGAACATGGGCCGGGCGGGCCTTGGCGGCGGGGAAGTCAAGGGGGGCGATGTGGCGTGCTCCCATAGGTCCGGGGCAGCGGGGACGGCGGCGCTGGCCCGTGGGACGATGACAAGTGGCGGCGGGAGGGTTTGGCCGGTGCGGAAAACGAGCGTGGCGGCACTGATTTTTAAGGAAGGAGTTGTCTGCTGCCAAAAATGGAAGGGAGGGGGTGTTATATAGGGCATGTTTAGGGTTAGGGGGGATTAGGAGGGGTTTTCTTCCGTTTTCGGGCATCGGATCTCGATCCGGCGGTCTGGAGCGGAGGGGATAAGTAGATGGACTAGGTGGGCTGTGCAGAAGGCCTCGGGTTGAGAGGAGTGAAGAGAGAGAGAGAGACCCGGCGACTGTTTCCGCAGACCGAAAACATCCGACATCACACCGGCTATACTGCCGCTATAGTTATCCGTTGGGGCATCAAACAAACTCCGAACACGATGAAACTTGGCAGGCGGTCTACTGATATCATAACAACACCGCACGCCAAATCTCATCCCATTCCGATGTAACATCCCAAATTTTCAATTTGGAATGTTATACACTAGATCATCATTGCATATCATAATTATTGCATTTTGGTTGATCCTAGAAATTTCACGTAACTCAAGGACCCTCGGAGAGAGTTGGGGATTTCATTATTTTCATATTTGAGTTGTCTCAAATTTTGAAAATAGGATAATTTGATTTTATTTATTTTATCTTCAATTATTTCTATTGTAAAAATTATGAGAGAGGGAATAAAATGACTTTCCCAAAATAAAGAAATATTGAGGATTTAATAAAAAATCAAAAAAGATTTTATTTGGTTTCATTTGCTATTTTATTTGAATTTAGGAAAAAATGTGCGTTTTTCAAAATTGCATTTAGCCCCCAAATAAATGTTCATCCTGTGCGGCTTGATTTTAGAAGCCGGGGAAAATTTATTTCGGGATTTTTGGAGTCCGTTTAGTAGTCCTTTTGTTTTTTTTTCTGAGCATAACTATTTATAAAAAAATGCGCAACTGACCTACGGGCCGTGTCCAACCCGAACACTAAGGCCCGTCCGGCTTTAAAAGCCAGGGAGGCCCAGCCGGAAGCCCACCCCCAAACCCTAGCTGCCCCGCGCCACCTTAGCCCCGCGCCGCCGCCCCGCGCCGCCGCCGCCCGCTGCTGGACCCGCCGCCCGAGGTTTACATCGATCTCGCCGCCGTTTTTTTAGAAAAAACCGTTCAGTTTTCCGACGGTTTTGTTTGTTTTTTAGTTTTGGTTTTTTTAAATAGATCGCTTTTCCAGTTTATTTAAATAGTGAGCGTTCGTTCGTTCGTTCGTTTTAACAAACATTCGTCATTTTTCTTTTTCTCGAATTAAATCCACGATTTTTCTGATCGCGATTTCTGATCTGATTTTCGTTTTAGTATATCTTTTCGCTCGTTTATCGGATTCAGGCGATTCAAGCGCTTGGTGTTTCGTCTCGAAACCCTCTTTTCGTTTAACCAACTTAAACAAGTTTTTGCTTCTGTAAAAATTGCCTTATATCCAGAATAGTAAACGAAGCCTATTTCTTTTGTCGTTTGTCTTTCGTTGCTTCGTTCGATTTGATTCTTTTTGCCAACCGGAGTTCTTAAATTGAACTTTCTGGTTAGATCTCTTATTTGAGTTTTACCTGTGCATTAGTTGAGTACTTATTGTGTGGTTGTTTGTTTGTTTGCGATAGAGTACCCGGAGTGCGCCGCTTGTTACTTCGAATCGCTAGGTTTCCCGGATCATCAACAAGGCAAGTAACACTTTGATCATACCTCCTACTACCTAGTTTTATTACATTAGATCAATCCTCACACCTTGCATGATTTAGGATCTAATTAAATTGTGGGTTTGGGGAGTAGTTGAGGTAGAACCTATTACCTGTTTATTATCAAACCTTTGGGAGTTACTCTACGTTTGCTTATTATTGCTATGCTATGCTAGTAGACGTGGATTGGGTGAATGTATCCATGACATATGTGAGCTTTGTTAATTAATGGTTTACTTAAGGTGGCAACTTAAACACACATCTGGGTGGATTGAGGCACCTGGGTATTCCAGGATTGCCTGTTTTCTTTTGGACCGCCACCCAGGCTCAAAGGGATCATGAGATTATTCATGCTAGAAACTTCCGTGTGCAGCCACAAGCTATTATGGGCTCTAGCATAGCTGACTACGTCATGCGAACTCTTACAGTGGTAGACTAGCAGATGTAGGGGATGTAGGTTGGTACTGTCTACCCATTCGTAAGGTGCTAGCGCTTCTGAAAGACTATGTCTCGATCATCCGTTTCTCAAACACCATGCAGTGCGAGAAAACCAACGGAGGAGATCGAGTCTTGTGGGGAAAAGTGCGCAAACCTCTGCAGAGTGTATAAACTAATCATGGTTAGCTGTGTCCCCGGTTATGACATCTTGAGTATCTAGTACCTAGATTATCATGTGAATCTCAACATGTTACTCTAAAATTAATTTTGTTGGGTTTGTTTAACGATGATGTTTAATTGGGATTGAGAATGCTGTCAACCATTCTCAATGTTTAACAACCACCATGATAGTTAAACAAATTTATTCGTTTGCAGTAGGGAAAAATTGGCTTTACGCAAAACTGTAACCATAGGGCTTTCCACCAGCCAAATATGCATATAGAATAGCTATTTCATTCCATTACTCTCTATGTGTTACATTGCCAGCATATTCCATGTGCTGACCCGTTTTCGGGCTGCAACGTTAATGTTGCAGACTTTTCAGATGACGATTAAGGAGTTTTAGGTCATGGTTCTATACTCAGTGATGCCGTTGGAGTTGATGGACTCACTTATCTTCCAAGCCTTCCGCTGTTATCATTATTAGATGGCCTTAAGCCATATTTATTGTGATGAATTCTCTTTTGAGACACTCGATGTAATAAGTGTGTGATTGCTACTCTGCTATAAATCCTTCAAGTACTGTGTGGTGCCAGCATTACTGATCCAGGGATGACACCGGAGCACAGAGATTGGACCATTTGAGGTCTGGTCGCTACATCCGAGAACATTTTCTGGCCACTTAAAAAATAATATTTCGGACATGCCGTGGGTGCGTGCAGGTGTGTTTGGGCTCAGAACGGACAATGGAGAGAACGAGGAGATCGGGACGGATGCAAGTTTTGAAAACATGATGATGCAATGCGGATGATGACATGGCAAGATGCAACACGCAAGCGAATGACATGGCAACAACAGCGAATAACTGGAATACACCTGGCGCAACGGTCTCGGGGCATTACAAACTTGCACTAGCGAAAGTATGAACCCTAGGCCTTGTTTCAACGCATTGCAATACCATTTACGCTCACTTTTATCATTACTTACCTTGCTGTTTTTATAATTTTAGATTACAAATACCTTTATCTACTATCCATATTGCACTTGTATCACCATCTCTTCTCCGAACTAGTGCACCTATACAATTTACCATTGTATTGGGTGTGTTGGGGACACAAGAGACTCTTTGTTATTTGGTTGCAGGGTTGGTTGAGAGAGACCATCTTCATCCTACGCCTCCTACGGATTGATAAACCTTAGGTCATCCACTTGAGGGAAATTTGCTACTGTCCTACAAACCTCTGCACTTGGAGGCCCAACAACATCTACAAGAAGAAGGTTTTGTAGTAGATAGCAATGCCTATGTTCATGATCATGCCTAGATATTCTCAGAACTATGCACTTTTCTATCAATTGCTCGGCAGTAATTTGTTCACTCACCGTAATATATGCTATCTTGAGAGAAGCCACTAGTGAAACCTATGGCCCCCGGGTATACTTTACATCATATAAGTTTCCGATCAACAATTCTAGTTTACTATTTATTTTGCAACCTTTACTTTCCAATCTATACAAAAATATCAAAAATATTTATCTTATTATCTTTATCAGATCTCACTTTTGCAAGTGGATGTGAAGGGATTGATAACCCCTTTATCGCGTTGGTTGCAAGGTTCTTATTTGTTTGTGCAGGTACTAGGAGATTTGCGTGTAGTCTCCTACTGGATTGATACCTTGGTTCTCAAAAACCGAGGGAAATACTTACGCTACTTTGCTGCATCACCCTTTCCTCTTCAAGGGAAAACAAACGCATGCTCAAGAGGTAGTAAGAAGGATTTCTGGTTCCGTTGCCGGGGAGATCTACGCCAAGTCAAGACATATCAAGTATCCATCACAAACTCTTATCTCTCGCATTACATTATTTGCCATTTGCCTCTTGTTTTCCTCTTCCCCACTTCACCTTTTCCGTTCGTCTATTTTCGCTTGCCTCTTGTTTGCTTGTGTGTTGGATTGATTGTTTGTTACAATGGCTCAAGATAATACCAAATTGTGTGGCTTTTCCAATACCAACAATAATGATTTTATTAGCACTCCGATTGCTCCTACTACCGATGTTGAATCTTGTGAAATCAATACTGCTTTGTTGAATCTTGTTATGAAAGATCAATTTTCTGGCCTTCCTAGTGAAGATGCCGCTACCCACCTAAATAGCTTCGTTGATTTGTGTGATATGCAAAAGAAGAAAGATGTGGATAATAATATTGTTAAATTGAAGCTATTTCCGTTTTCGCTTAGAGATCGTGCTAAAACTTGGTTCTCTTCTTTCCCTAAAAATAGTATTGATTCATGGAATAAGTGCAAAGATGCTTTTATCTCTAAGTATTTTCCTCCCACTAAGATCATCTCTCTTAGAAACGATATTATGAATTTTAAGCAACTTGAGCATGAGCATGTTGCACAAGCTTGGGAGAGGATGAAATTAATGATACGTAATTGCCCTACACATGGTTTGAATTTATGGATGATTATACAAAAAAACTATGCTGGATTGAATTTTGCTTCTAGAAATCTTTTAGATTCGGCCTCGGGAGGCACTTTTATGGAAATCACTTTAGGAGAAGCTACTAAACTCCTAGACAATATTATGGTTGATTATTCTCAATGGCACACCAAAAGATCCACTAGTAAAAAAGTTCATGATATTGAAGAGATTAATGTTTTGAGTGGAAAGATGGATGAACTTATGATTTTTTTTGCCAATAAGAGTGCTTCTTCTGATCCTAATGATATGCCTTTATCCACTTTGATTGAGAATAATAATGAATCTATGGATGTGAATTTTTTTGGTAGGAACAATTTTGGTAACAACGCGTATAGAATAAATTTTAATTCTTGTCCGTTCCCTAGTAATTCCTCTAATAATTATGGAAATTCCTACAACAATTCATATGGAAATTTTAATTAGATGCCCTCTGATTTTGGGACTAGTGTTAAAGAATTTATGAATTCGCAAAAGAATTTCAATGCTTTGCTTGAAGAGAAATTGCTTAAGATTGATGAGTTGGCTAGGAACGTCAATAGAATTTCTCTTGATGTTGATTCTTTGAAACTTAGATCTATTCCACCTAAGCATGATATCAATGAGTCTCTCAAAGCCATGAGAATTTCTATTGATAAGTGCAAACAGAGAACCGCTAGGATGCATGCTAAAAAAGATTGCTTTGTGAAAGCGTGTTCTTCTAGTTTTCGTGATAATAATGATGTAGATCTAAAAGTGATTGGTGTGTCTCCTATTAAGTCTTTGTTTGCCAATATGAATCTTTATAAAGATGGGAGTAGAGATGAGTCGACTTTAGTTAGAAGGCGTCCCAATGATTCGGAGTTCTTAGATCTTGATGAAAAATTGCTAAAAGTGGGATTCAAGAGGTCACATCCCTCTTTGGAGGGATATCACATCTAGGGGGAGCTTTACTCTAATCAATTGAGCTAAAGCAACTCTAATGGTGTGAACACAACAATGCTTTATGTACAAGTGGAAACCCCACTTGTGCTTAAATGATGAGTATGACCTACGATCAAATGTTCTCATTTGACTCCTAGTCAATATACTCATATATAGATGACCTAGTCATCGCCAATTGCTTGATAGATGCTAGAGTGTTTGTGCATGCTTTGCCACATATTTCATTTGCCATTTTATTTTGTGAGCATGTTGGTTGCATATTTTACTCATTCGAGGACATCCACTTGTTGTTTTGATTGTTTGGCATTTCTCTCTTTTGCCAAATGGATGGACAAGAATGCCTAAGAACCCCCTCTGGCTATCTATGATTTTCCTGTCTCAAACTCTATTCATGCTACATCACAAAGTTTGATCAAGTCAGATTTTAACCACTCTGTGCGAGGAGCACTCAGAGTCCCCGATTCATCATAGACTTAAACTTCCAAAACCTCTTTGTGCATTTCGGTATGACCGAGTCATCCACTTCGGTCACACCGAGTTCACTAAGTTGATCTAGGTTTTCCATCTCGGTGCAACCGATTTGAACTTTTTGGTCACACCGAGTTGTAGTAACCACTTGCGATTCTACATCTCGGTGCCACCGAGTTGTTCCACTCGGTCACACCGACAGGGTCGGGATATATATACCCACGGGTGAGATTTTGGAAATTCTTCAAACTCCTCAGCCCGCCGTGTGTCCTGCTCTGACTCCTCAGGTCTCTGGATCGTCTCCTTGCCGCTAGTGACCTCCCGCCGCTGGTATCCATCACCGTCAATGGAAATCTGCTATGCTGTTGCCGCCGTAGCGAACCTCCGCTGAACTAGGGTAAGAGTTTGACTCTATGTGCTAATTCCTTAACTCTGATTCATAGCACATTGCTTTGCCGTGATCATGACCACACATGCAAACAATCCATCCACTGAAAACTTCCTTTAGATTAGATTGGATTTGAAAATTTAGGGTTAGGTCTCCGGCGAACTCATCTCGGACCGACCGAGTTGTAGAAATTGGTCTCACCGATTTGGCTTAGGCCATAGCACATGCATTTTTGGTCTGGCTGAAAATTGCAAAAGTTCGATTCTCCGTAAAACCCTAGCAGTCTCGGTGCCACCAAACTGTCACTCGGTCTGACCGAGTTCACTAGTTTAGGCTCCAAAACTGCTTCGGTATCACCGAGTTTATCAAATCGGTAGCTCCGAAATGCTTTCTGTGGAGAACTAAAACTAAGTTTTTGACTCATCTATTTTTCAAAAACTCTGCACTTTGTGATGCTCATCTACATCTATTCACAGGGTTTGTTGTTAGTGATTGCCAAGATGTCTGGCCAGAGTGACAATCAGAACAGATCTGAAGAACATGTGCAATTGAGTGAGGGTTCAGATCCCTCAAGCAGCTATGATGAGTCCAGTAGAAGCACACCTAGTAACTTGCCCAAGGAAGCCACTAGAGCAAGGATGAAGAGAACCTCAGACTCTGAGGATGAAGACTATGTGGCTGTTGAGGATGAGGCCAGCTCAAAGAAGAAAGTCTTGAAGAAGGAATATGGGTCAGCTACTACAACAAATCCAGGGATGCACAAGAAGGCACCTGCCAAGAGAGTGCCAACATCCAAGCCTAGGAAAGCAGCCTTGGAAGAAACAATGGAATTCACTCTTGAACCTAAAGAGGCTGGAGAAGGCAAGAAGAGAAAAGAGAGGGTCAAGAAGACCACTGCCAGAGTCCTAGGGAGATCATCCATGTTTAAGGATCCCGCGAAAGAAGAGGAAGAGGATGCTCCAGCACCCAAAGCTCAGAAGATTATGGGAGATGCTATCAAGTCAGGGGCTGCAACATCAAAGCCCAAGTCTGCTCCCAAAGCTCAAGCTCAGAAGTCAAAGCCCAAGAGAAACACTAGAAGTATTCCTACAGAAGAGAAGAATAAGGCCCCTGTGCCTCAAGATGAAGAAGAGGATGATGAATCTCTTGTTTTGAGGAAATTGAAACCCAAGATCCCAAACCACAATGATGCTCATCCAGTGGCTGAAGACATGCACATCAGAAAAGATGCTGGACTGAGATTCTGGAGACGGTCTGATCCCTATGATGTGAGGAGAAGGACTGCGGTTTATTATAGATTTCATACCAAAGAACAACAAGACTTCTACGAGACATTTTTGCTCAACAAGAAGCCCATTGTTTGTGACATGAGATGGGTTGATTGGGAATACATCAAGGAGAATGAAGATCACTTCCCAGGAGTATATGACAGCTTCAAAGCATGTGGGGTAGATGAGTTTGTTGGACAAAAGCTCACAAAATGGAATGACGAGCTGATCATGCAATTTCACTCCACTGCTCACTTTTACCCAGATGGGAAGATAGTTTGGATGTCTGAAGGTACTAGGTACCAATCCACTGTTGAAGAATGGGCCAAGATAATCAATGCCCCAGAGGGACATGAGGATGACTTGGATGTGTATGCCAAGAAGAAGAAAGACCACAACTCCATGGCAAACATGTACGAAGAGATCCCTGATAAAGCTTTGGAGACTCACAAGCTTGGATCTGTATATTACTTGTTGTCTGGTCTACCTACCATCAACACCATCCTAAGGGACACATTGCTACCCAAATCAGGAGATCACAAGATGATCAGAGGACATTCCATCAACTTGCTGCAAATCTTTGATGTCCCTCAAAAGTTTAAAGTCATGATCCTGATTCTAGAGACAATCAAGAGGACAACTGCTGACCAAAAGAGAAGCTGTGGGTATGCTCCACATATTCAGGAGCTCATCAATTCTAAGATGGGCACATGAACATACTTGTTGGACAAGGAGCATCTACCCCTATATCCTGAATGAGAAGATAATGAAGTTGTCATGAATGAGAATGAACCGTCATCAGCTCAAGCACAAGAGAAGAGAGCTAAAGCTAAGGCTGAGAAAGCTGCCAAGATGCCTAGTGTAGAGGAAGCATCTCAGGTGTTCCTGAAGAGCAAGCAAGATCATCTAGCATATCTGATCCAGTCTACTTTGAGTATTGAGAAGGGCTTAGCCACCCTGACTCGGAATTAGGAGAGGTTGGAGAGGATTGTTGAGACCGAATTTTATGATATTGATATGAAGGTTACTGAAATCCAGACAGTTGTTGGGCAGCTCCAGGAGGAAGCTGAGGAGAGGAGAGGAAAGGCAACTGTTGATGCTTTCTAGCGTGTGCCACGATGTCAGAGGTCTGCCGCAGTGCTAGTACCAGATTCTAGAACTACTTTGTCAGCACCAGCCGCTACAGCCTCAGTACCACCTCCAGCAGCCACTCCACCAGCTCCAACTACATCAACAGATGCCTTCGTCCTTGGTGTTCTCTCTACACCACCTCCCGAAGACCAAGTCTGAGAGACGCATAGCAGTATGCATTTTCAAACTTTTTGGTAATTTCTTGCCAAAGGGGGAGAAATATGCATAGATCATAGGCTTCGAGGGAGAGTGTTTTGCCTTTTATCTCTCTTGTTTTTGGTTGAACCCTTTTTATGCGCTTGGTTGATACACTATGTCTTTGTCTGTGTGAGATACTTGTTTGATCATGTGATTGATCATATGCTACCTTAATGCTTGCTTGGATGATATTATCTCTTATATTCCATATATGATCATTCACTTTCCTTGGTGATGAGTGCATGTTTTTAATGTTTATCATTTTGAGCGCTCCACCAAGATGTATGTGACATGGAAGAGTGACCCATGATCCTAATCGATTGTGCATTTGCATTCAAAAGCAAATTTTAAATAATTCACAAATTTAGGGGGAGCGCTTGCTTATCACATACTTCTCAAAGCAACGATGTATTTCAATCTTATAATCATTTGTCGAAGCTTTGATCTATATGTTGTCATCAATTACCAAAAAGGGGGAGATTGGAAGTGCAACTATCCCTGGGTGGTTTTGCTAATTCCTAACAACATATAGCTCATTGAGCTAATACTATTTCAAGATAAATATTTCAGGAAAGCTCGATGATTGGCATGGCATGGATTAGAAATGTGGACCCCTCAAAATGCTAAGGACAAAAGATTGGACCAAGCTCTAAAGCTGAAGACTCTACATTTTACTTTTAGTGATCTAAGATCACATTGAGTCCATAGGAAAAGCCAATACTATTAAAAGGGGATGATGTGTTGCTTAATGGGTTACTTGCTCAAAATGCTTAGTGATATGCTCCAAAAACCCTCAACCACTTTCTCATATACACATATGTCCCAAACCAAATGTCAAACTCGACCCCACTGAAACTTTCTATCCGGCGCCACCGAGTTCAGTTGACATAGCCACTGCCACACAACCCTAGTATTTTCGGTCTCACCGATAGGGATCTCGGTCTCACCGAGATGGGATTGTAAACTCTCTGTTTCCCTTCATAACATTTTGATCCAACCGAAATGAGCGATCGGTCCCATCGAGTTCGCTATGCAAACTCTCTGTTTCCACTTCATAACGTTTTGGTCCCACTGAGTTTGCCTGACCAACTCTCTGGTTAGCTTATTACCAAAATCAGTCTCACCGAGTTTCTGTAATCAGTCTCACCAAGATTATGTTATGCCCTAACCCTAATGAAATCAGTCTCACCGAGTTGACATGTAGGTCCCACCGAAAATCTTAACGTTCACATTTTGAACTAAATCGGTCCAACCGAGTTTCATTATTCGGTCCCACCGAGTTTGGTGATTTGTGTGGAGGCTATATATACCCCTCCACCCACTCTTCATTCGTGGAGAGAGCCATCAGAACATGCCTACACTTTCATCATACATTTTCTGAGATAGAACCACCTACTCATGTGTTGAGGTCAAGATATTCCATTCCAACCATATGAATCTTGATCTCTAGCCTTCTCCAAGTTTATTTCTACTCAAATCATCTTTCCACCAAATCCAACTCAGCGAGAGAGAGTTGAGTGTTGGGGAGACTATCATTTGAAGCACAAGAGCAAGGAGTTCATCATCAACACACCATTTATTACCTTTTGGAGACTGGTGTCTCCTAGATTGGTTAGGTGTCACTTGGGAGCCTCCGTCACGATTGTGGAGTTGAACCAAGGAGTTTGTACGGGCAAGGAGATCACCTACTTCGTGAAGATCTACCCTAGTGAGGCAAGTCCTTCGTGGGCGATGGCCATGGTGGGATGGACAAGGTTGCTTCTTCGTGGACCCTTCGTAGGCGGAGCCCTCCGTGGACTCGCGCAACTGTTACCCTTCGTGGGTTGAAGTCTCCATCAACGTGGATGTACGATAGCACCACCTATCGGAACCACGCCAAAAAATGTCCGTGTCTACATTGCGTTTTCTCCCTCCAAACTCCTCCCTTTACCTTCATGTGCAATGTTTTACATTCCGCTGCTATACTCTTAGACTTGCATGTGTAGGTTGATTACTTGACTAGTGCTAAGTTGCTAAAATCTTCCAAGACTTAAAATTGGGAAAAGTCTAGATTTTTATTTGGTCAAGTAGTCTAATCACCCCCCCCCCTCTAGACATACTTTCGATCCTACAAGTGGTATGAGAGCTTTGGTCTCCATTTGCCTTGATTTCCACAACTTTTGGTGATCATAGCCTTGGTTTCACAACCTAGGAGAGTATGGCATCTAGCGAGGGAAATTACCACCGTAGAGGTCCTTACTTTGATGGTACTAATTTTGCTAGTTGGAAGCATAAGATGAAAATGCATATTCTTGGACATAACCCCGCCATTTGGGCTATTGTGTGTATTGGCTTGCAAGGTGAATTCTTTGATGGGAGCGAACCGAACCGTGAAGCTAGTAGCATGGAAGAGTTGAAGATGCTGCAATACAAAGCTCAAGCTTGTGATATTCTCTTCAATAGACTGTGCCCCGAAGAATTCAACAAAATCAGCCGTCTTGAGAATGCAAAGGAAATTTGGGATACTTTGATTGATATGCACGAAGGAACCGACTCCGTCAAGGAATCCAAATTGGATGTGCTTCAAATTCAACTTGACAAGTTGAAAATGAAGGATGGTGAAGGTGTCGCTGAAGTGTACTCTAGGCTTGCTCTCATCACAAATGAGATTGCCGGCTTAGGAAGTTAAGAGATGACCGATGGATTCATCATCAAGAAGATCCTAAGAGCCTTGGATGGAAAATATGATACCATGTGCACATTGATCCAAATGATGCCCAATTACAAAGATCTCAAGCCAAGGGAAGTCATTGGAAGAATTGTTGCTCATGAGATGTCACTTAAGGATAAGGAAGAGCTTCACAACAAGTCAAGTGGTGCTTACAAAGCCTCATGTGATGCTCCCACATCATCAGGTGAGAAACAAGCCTTCAATGAAGAATTGAGCCTAATGGTGAAGAACTTCAACAAGTTCTACAAGAATAGAAGCAAGGAAAGAAGTTCCAAGTCAAGGTCCTACAATAACAAAAGATCTTCAAGTCGTGAACGTAATTGCTACAATTGTGGAAGACTCGACACTACTCTAATGAGTGTACGGCTCCCCACAAAAGAAGAGAAGATTCTCCCAAAAGAAGAGGTAGAAGAGAAGAATCGCCACCAAGAGAGAGAAGGAGTAGAGATGACCATTATGAACGAAGAACATCACAGAGAAGCAAGGATTCAGAAAGAAAGGACAAATCATCAAGGAGCTACACAAAACGGAGACATCAAGCTCGTCTTGGTGAATGGGTATCCGGCTCTGACTCCGACAATCACTCCGAGAGAAGTTATCACTCTGACTCCGAATATACTCAAGATGAAGGTGTTGCCGGTCTAGCACTTGTGTCAACCAACTCCTACGAAATATTTGAGTCACCAAATGAAGGAATTGGAAGATGCTTCATGGCTAAAGGCCCAAAGGTATCACACTCCAAGTATGTTGATTTCAATAGTGATGAAGATGATTTGCTAGGTGATGATGATTTACTTGTTGACAATTCTAGTGATGAAAACTATGATGAACTTGCTATTAATCATGCTAATCAAGATAAAACAAATTACGATGATAAGAAGGAGATTGAGCATCTAACTAAAGAACTAAACACTCTTAAGTTAGCTCATGAAACTACCTTGGAAAATCATTGAGAGCTTTTAAAGAGTCATGAAAAGTTACGCTTTAAAAAGCTCAACCTTGAGCAAGAGCATGGGTTCTTAAAAGCGATTAATGATGATCTTCACAAGAAAAGTTCTTCTTACATGCCAAGTGTCGGTGTCAAAACCGGCGGATCTCGGGTAGGGGGTCCCGAAGTATGCGTCTAGGGAGGATGGTAACAGGAGATAGGGGACACGATGTTTACCCAGGTTCGGGCCCTCTTGATGGAGGTAATACCCTACGTCCTGCTTGATTGTTCTTGACGATATGAGTATTACAAGAGTTGATCTACCATGAGATCATAGAGGCTAAACCCTAGAAGCTAGCCTATGGTATGATTGTATGTTGTCCTACGGACTAAACCCTCCGGTTTATATAGACACCGGAGGGGGCTAGGGTTACACAGAGTCGGTTACAAGGGAGGAGATCTACATATCTGTATTGCCAAGCTTGCCTTCTACGCCAAGGAAAGTCCCATCCAGACACGATACGAAGTCTTCAATCTTGTATATTCATAGTCCAACAGTCCGGCCAAAGGATATAGTCCGGCTGTCCAGAGACCCCCTAATCCAGGACTCCCTCAGTAGCCCCTGAACCAGGCTTCAATGACGATGAGTCCGGTGCGCAGTTTTATCCTCGGCATTGCAAGGCGGGTTCCTCCTCCAAATACTCCGCAAAAGATTTTGAACACAAGGATAGTGTCCGGCTCTGCAAAACAAGTTCCACATACCACCGTAGAGAGAATAATATTTCCACAAATCTAATCTGCTGGCACGTCTTGACAGCATGACATCATGTCATGGCCTGGTCTTTATTCGAACCATTTTTCTCAACCAGCACTGGACATATCACGAGGCGGTTTTCCTGACATGTCTTGTCAAAGCAGAGATCGTGTCCCCCTTATTACGGGATTCTCATCAATACGGACGTGGGTAACCCACTCGTGCCCGTTGGTATGACTCCTAGATTTTAGGCAAGTCCAAAACGTCCACGAGGAGGACGCTTGATATTCACCCTCTTTATAAAGAGGCCAAGGCCTGTCCTTTTTTCCTCTCGTGCTCAATCGAATCCTTCCCCTGCCTCGAGTTCCAACACCCAAGGCTCAGGTCAGGCGCTTCGGACCTTCAACCATGTCTGGATCCAACCTCCAAGGTCGGTGGATGCCTTCCTCTGTCACAGAGGAGGACATCAAGAAGCTGAGAGAGGCCAGGTATCTGACCACCGAAATCTCGCACAGGCTGCCCGCTCGAGGCAGGTCATCCCCACTCCCGAACCCAACGAGAGTGTTGTGTTCATCTCTCACTTCCTCCGAGGGCTAGGCCTCACTCTGGATCCCTTTGTTAGGGGGCTCATGTTCTATTATGGGCTGGATTTCCATGATCTGGCCCAAGATTCCCTCCTTCACATCTCATCGTTCATCGTCGTGTGTGAGGCCTTCCTCCGCATCACCCCACAGTTCGGCATGTGGCTCAAGACCTTCAATGTGAAGCCGAAGATGATCGAGGGGCGGCACGCAGAGTGCGGAGGTGCCGTAATAAGCAAAAGCGCTGAGGCTCCATGGCTAGAGGGTTCCTTCCTAGAGGTGTCTAGTTTGTGGCAGCGGGAGTGGTTTTATATCACAGCTCCCCGGAGTTCCAAGTGAGTAGCTGCCCCTGCTTTTCGCTCAGGCCCCCCACCACAACTGACATCATGGATCAACAAGGGGCTGAACTGGGGGGCAGTAAATGATGTGCCAATATTGCAGAGTCGCATCCGAGATCTCCTTGAGAGAGATGTCAGCCTAGTCTCGGTAATGCAAGTTATGCTAGTTCGTCGGGTCTCGCCTTGCAAACGTCGACCCCTTCGTATGTGGGAGTTCAACTTGGAAGGACCGCAAACTATTCAATACTTCCTCGGCATGACGCTCGAAGAGATGTACAAATTGTTCTTCGGACCCCAAATAAAGTGTACGGACACCACCGAGGATGCGGGTCTGAGCTGTAATCGCCCTGATACCCAAGTAAGTAATCCCATGGCCGAACACACTGTCTTTTTATTTATCATGACATCATTCTGAAAAGTCACTGTCGGTGTCAAAACCGGCGGATCTCGGGTAGGGGGTCCCGAACTGTGCGTCTAGGCCGGATGGTAACAGGAGGCAAGAGACACGAAGTTTTACCCAGGTTTGGGCCCTCTTGATGGAGGTAAAACCCTACGTCCTGCTTGATTAATATTGATGATATGGGTAGTACAAGAGTAGATCTACCACGAGATCGGAGAGGCTAAACCCTAGAAGCTAGCCTATGGTATGATTGTTGTTCTCTATCTTGTCCTACGGACTAAAACCCTCCGGTTTATATAGACACCGGAGAGGGTTAGGGTTACACAAAGTCGGTTACAATGGTAGGAGATCTACATATCCGTATCGCCAAGCTTGCCCTCCACGCCAAGGAAAGTCCCTTCCAGACACGGGACGAAGTCTTCAATCTTGTATCTTCATAGTCCAGGAGTCCGGCCGAAGGTATAGTCCGGCTATCCGGACACCCCCTAATCCAGGACTCCCTCAGTAGCCCCTAAACCAGGCTTCAATGACGACGAGTCCGGCGTGCAGATTGTCTTCGGCATTGCAAGGCGGGTTCCTCCTCCAAGTACTTCATAGAAGATTTTGAACACAAAGATAGTGTCCGGCTCTGCAAAATAAGTTTCCACATATTGCCATAGAGAGAATAATATTTACACAAATCTAATCTGCTGTTGTATTCCGTAGTGTGACACCCCACGGCCAAGCCTTTATCCGTTTTATTATCCCACCTCAGCGTGTCATGCGAGGCGGTTTCCTTGGCACGTCTTGTTAAAGCAGAGATCATGTCCCCTTATTCCGGGATTCTCATCAATACGGGCGTGGGTAACCCAACCGCTTCTAGGACTCCTAGATTATAGGCAAGTCCAAACGGACACGGAGAGGACGCTTGATATTCACCTCTTTATAAAGGGACAAGGCTTTTATTTTTTCCCTCCCGTGCTCAATCGAATCCTCCCCCCACCTCAAGCTCAAACACCCAAAGTTCAGGTCAGGTGCTCCGAACCTTCAGTCATGTCCGGATCTAGCTTTCAAGGCCGATGGGTGCCTTCCTCCGTCACGGAAGAAGACATCAAAAAGTTGAGGGAGGCCAGATATCTGACCGCCGAGATTTTGCATCGGCTGCCTCCCCGAGCGCAGGCCGTCCCCTCCCCCGAACCCAACAAGAACGTCGTGTTCGTCTCCCAGTTCCTTCGAGGTCTAGGCCTTGCACTGGATCCTTTCGTCAGGGGTTTGATGTTTTATTACGGGCTAGACTTCCATGATCTAGCTCCGGACTCCTTTCTTCATATCACGACATTTATTGTCGTGTGTGAGGCCTTCCTCCGGGTTACCCCTCACTTTGGCCTATGGCTCAAGACCTTTGAAGTAAAGCCGAAGGCGATCGAGGGGCAACATGCAGCGTGTGGAGGTGCCTCAATACGCAAGATGACGGGAGCTTCGTGGCCCAAAGGTACCATCCCAGAGGTGTATGAGTTGTGGCAACAGGAGTGGTTCTACATCACGGCTCCTAGAAGTGCCAAGTGGGCGGCCGCCCCTATTTTTCGCTCGGGCCCTCCACCACAACTGATGTCATGGATCAGCAGAGGTCTGAGCGGGGGTCCAGCCAAGGACGTGCCTATACTGCAAAGCCGCATTCGAGATCTCTTCAATGGAGATTTTAGTTTGGTTGCGGTAATACAAGTTATGCTGGTTCGTCAAGTCCAGCCTTGCAAATGCCGGCCCCTTCGCTTGTGGGAGTTCAATCCCGAGGGACCGCGTGTCATTCAAAATTTCCTCGACCTGACGCACGAGGAGATGTACAAGTCATTCTTCGGACCTCAGGTAGAGTGTCCGGAAATCACCGAGGACGTGGGCCTGAGTAGTAACCGTGCCGCTGAACAGGTAAGGAATCTTCCGGCCGAACATACTATCTCTCATTTGTTATGAAGTTATTTCTGAGAGTTCGCTTTTTGACAAGGACCAGCTAAAAAAGGCAAAGTTGATTCGGTGTTCGGCCCCCCTACCTGAGGGTTTGGAAAATCCGGTATTGGAAAAGATGCTCCAGATTGCACCTTGCCCGGAGCCCTTGAAGGAAGATACTTCGGAGGATAATACGGGCGGACGCGGGTCCCCAATGCTACCCATTCAAACCGAGGGAGCGAGCGTCTCCATGAAGGAAGACGACCAGAAGAGGAAAAGGAGTGCGCCCGGGGATTCGGAAGCCGAAGCTTCCAAACAGGAGAAGAAGTCTCCCACAGAGGGTCCTACCTTGGGGGTGATGTTGCCGCACAAAGTCCGCGAGGGGATCAATTCTCCCGCGAGTCGTAAGTGACCCGAAATACTTTAATAGTACAGATATGCCATCTTTTTCTTCTGAGAAAATAACCACCGCATATATCTTTGCAGTTCGGGCCTTAGCCCCTCTCAAATGAGCTCGTCTTCGGGGGATCTTCTTCCAGAGATGATGGAGAGCGAAACGCCTCCTCCGGACTCCTCCGCTCCAGAAGCGAGCGACCCTGAAGTGTCGTCGCGGAGGGCCTCTCCGAGTCCGGTGAGGCCAGAAGATAATCCCATTGACCCGAAGCTCCCAGTGTCCGGCTGCCGAAGAGAGCAGACAAAAGAGTCCGGCACCGTCTAGTGTGCGATCGGATGTTCTGAGGGAGTTGGTGGGGCGAGCGGCCATCTTAGATGAACACCGTGTGCTGATGAATACGGTGATGAAGAGAATCTCGTCCGCCGAAAGCGGATTGCATGAAGCTTTTATGAGTCTATTGACATGCTTTGAGGTACGTAAAAGAATGTATGATAGTCCTGCACATGCTAGGTGTGCCCTGTGTAGATAGTAGCCCCTGAGACTCTGGTTGTCGTCAGAGACGACGATGAACAGAGGATCATATTCCCAGATAACAACCATACTGCCTTTATGTGCAGGTGATGGAAGCTCCGGTGGCTAGCCGGACTAGCAAGTTTGCCCATTTAAAACAGCAGTTGGATGCAGCAGACGCCGACATTGAGCTTGTTAACAAAAGGCTTGACGAGGCACAAGGTAAGTGTCATTATCTGGTAAACGCCACATAGGAAGAGCAGCATGATGCCAGTATCTTTAATATGTTGTGACTGTAGATGGAGCTGCCACTGTTGAAGCCTTGCGGGCAGAACTTGCCCGAACCAAGGAACAAGCGAGGTTGGGTAATGCGGCTGCTTTGAAGGCGGCCGAAGAGTTGAAAGCCGAGAAGTCTGCACATGGCGAGAGCCGAGATAAGATGGCCAAGATGGCCATAGAATTAAAAGCCGCCGCCGACCGTTGCCGGGTTCTTGAAAAGGAAAACCTAGCGAAGGCATCGGACCTTGAGAAGTCTGTTGCGACGAGAAAAGACCTCCGCTCTGCTGTGAGGGCGAAGAAGGAGGAGCTGCGGGAAGCCGGGGATATTGTAGCTGGGAAATCCTTTATGTTGCGGAGGAAGTTCGGAGATCCACGGTATGCCCCTCTGGATCGGCTGTGGAATTCGGAGGATGTGTATATGGATTTGGCGGCGAGCGCTGCCGATGCGGCCAAGTACTTCTAGGGTCAGACGGACCGTGAAGTAGACCAGCTGTTTTGGAGACAACTCCATTCTCCCGAGCGTCCGCTTTCATTGACTGACCAATTAGCCGAATGGGCCGAACTGAATAGGTTGTCCGGACTCGCCATAAGGTCTGTTGTTGATCAGCTATGGCCGGAAAGGCCAAAACCGAACAGCTATTTCAGCTTGGTGCAGCAGTTCCTTGACGTGGTGTCGCGCATTAATGCAATGAAGAGGTCGGCGTGCATAGAGGGCGCACGGATGGCCTTTGCCCGTGTTAAAGCATACTGGGCGGAGATGGATGCTACCACTGTTGCAGCGCGGGACTCGGCCATAGGTCGAATGGCTGCTGAGCACTACTTTGAAGAAGTTCTTGAGGGTGCTCGTTTGATAGAGACCCAGTGCTCAAAAAGTATTATGTTTGAGTGATATGTAATCTCATTGTAAGCAAAATGCTTTTATAAATTTTTATAAGTCTATTTTTATACTTTTGCCTGAAAGTAATATGATGCCTCCTGGGCGGCCGTTTATGTATACATGTGTATAACTTGAAAGATTACAGCCATCGGCTTCAACCCTCACACATATAATGCGGAGGTGCTCGCAAAAAAACACGCGTGCACACTTAACCCAACATCTTGGTCCTATTAAGGAGGTGATAGCGGAGCGAGCGAGGCAACCGGACTATAATGCTTTAGCACTTTCACTTAGCCAGAGGAGTTTGACAGTGGGGCTACTAGATAGCCCCTGGTGGCTCCGCACTCTCCCAATCCCGGGGTGCGTACATGCTTGGCCGGAAAACGGCCCTTCGTTAAGGCGGGGGAATTCTAACATTCCAACAGGTCATCGAGTGGTTGACCAGTCTCACGCTATATCATGACAGTCAGTTTTCGGCTTTCTCTACTGAGGTGCTCGTCCGGATGAACCAGGGCACAATCGCAGTAGTTCTCCTGGTGCTACCTTAGCCGGTAAAGCGGAACATAAGGCACCAAAACACAGGATCCGAGAAAACCCAACATTTGACCAAAGACAATGATTCGGAGCTGATGCATATAAGGCCAAACTCGTGACGCCGAACACTCCCTAAGGTATTCGGTCTTTGTGGTTAAACCGGGCCTAAATAATGGCCTTTGTAAGAAGCCCCTTGTGTCCAGGTATGTGCATTGTACTGTCGTGGCCACATGCCAAGACGTCAGGATCTTCTCAACGGTGGATATGTATCAACAAAAGACAGTAAAAAAGGTTTACGCAGGGTCTTAATCTAAAAAGAATCTTTGGAGCGGGTCCCTGCTGCACGTCTGCGCCTGTGTCTCCGTTGTGCCGTATCCTAGATGGGTGTAGCACGATGATCGTCTGTAAAAGAGAGGAATTTAGGTGAAAAAGTTGTCGTGCAAAAGGATAGTTTTTAAATAAACCATGTATAATTCAAGATGAGAAGAAATTGCCACTTGTCTGCGCGCGTTGAGCCCCTTGTATGGACAAATAGGGGTGTAACCATTTATTCGGTATAAATAGCGGCGCCGGACTTGATTAGTTGTGTCTGAGGTCTTGACGACCTATTGGATGCTTTCACCGGTCCGGGCGCCTTTAGTGTGCGGCTGCCAAGGCAGCTGCACTCTCTTCGGCGCGCACAGATCGCTTGATATTTCCGTTCACTGAAATGATGCCCTGTGGACCGGGCATCTTGAGTGTGAGGGAGGCGTAGTGTGGTATTGCATTAAAGCGAGCGAAAGCTTCATGTCCGAGCAGTGCTTGGTAGCCACTTTGGAACAGAGCGATGTGGAAGGTTAAATGCTCGCGACGGAAGTTACCGGGGGAGCCGAATATAACTTGTAGTAGGAGGGAGCCCATACAGCGAGCCCCTGGGCCTGGCGTTACTCCTTTAAAGGTAGTATTGCTATGGCGAATTTTTGTTGGGTCTAACCCCATCCCGCGGATTGTATCCTGATATATTAGGTTTAGACTGCTGCCACCGTCCATCAAGACTCGTGGAAGTGATATCCTCCAATTACTGGGTCTAATACCAGGGCAGCCCATCCTACGCGTCGGATACTTGCTGAGTAATCGCGATGGTCGAAAGTGATCGGTTGAGACGACCAGTGGCAGGACTTCGCGGTGACAGGCACTTGGGTATATTTTCCTGGGAGTGCCGCGTTATTTTTTTCCCTTGATCATGTGTAACACGTTTATTGTTTTGACTTTTGGTGGAAATTTCTTTTGTTCCCCAGTGTCTTGTTTGGGAGGCTCGTCCTCGTCTTCACTTGGTGTATCCTCCCCCTTGTGTACGGCGTTGAGCTTGCCGGACTGCTTGAAGACCCAACATTCTCTGGGGGTATGATTAGCGGGTTTACCAGGGGTACTATGGATCTGACATACTTGGTCCAGGATTTTGTTGAGGCTGGACAGGTCATCCCTGGTGCCTTTAGAGGGCGGCTTTTGACCTGGCCAAGAGCTTTTGAATCCGGCATTTACTGCCATGCCCTTCGTGCTGTCTTCTTTATTCCGGCGTTTGTTATTGCTATTGCGCTGTGATTTCCCGTTTCCATCTCTAACTTCAGATGTACTGGGGTCGCTGGTGCTGCATCTGGCTAGCCAGCTGTCCTCAGCCGCGCAAAAGACGGTCATGAGGCTTGTTAATGCGGCCATCATTCTCGGCTTATTTTGGCCGAGGTGTCTGGCGAGCCATTCATCACGGACGCTATGCTTAAAAGCTGCCAAGGCTTCAGCGTCCGGACAGTCGACAATCTGGTTCTTTTTAGTAAGAAACCTGTTCCAAAGCTTTTAGGCTGACTCTCCGGGCTGTTGAGTTATATGACTCAAATCGTGCGCATCCGGAGGTCGGACATAAGTCCCTTGAAAATTTACCCGAAAGGCGTCTTCGAGCTCTTCCCAACTTCCAATGGAGCTTTCGGGGAGGCCTTTAAGCCAGTGACGAGCTGGCCCTTTGAGCTTGAGGGGTAAGTACTTGATGGCGTGGATATCATCTCCTTGAGCCATACGGATATGAAGGATGTAGTCCTCAATCCAGACCCCAGGGTCTGTTGTTCCGTCGTATGTCTCTATGTTTACGGGTTTGAATCCCTCTAGAAATTCATGGTCCAGCACCTCATCGGTGAAACATAGAGGGTGTGCGACACCCCTGTAGACGAGTGTACCGCGTTGTTCGGATGTTTGTTGTGTTGCATTGTATGTTGGGGCGCACTTGCGTGGTCCATAGATGGATCTTGTTGCACCGTCCTTTGGGTGCGAGCCCCTGCATGGGTTGCGTGTTGTAATGTGAGTGGCATTGTATGCCGCTCTGTGTTGGTAGAGGGGTCGTCTATCCGGCCAGGTGGCTGCTTTGATATTTGGTTGTGGGGGGTCTGAGGCCTCCTCATCGAATTCAGGTAGCAGCTTCCGCTTTGGGTATCTTTTGGAGGGGCGATTGTCGCCGTACCTCACTGTTGTGTTGAGTATTTTACTCCACCTGATTTGGAGTGTGTCTTGCACAGCCTTGAGCCTTTGCTTCTGCTTTTTAAGACTCCTCGCAGTGGAAACAAGCCTTTTACGGGCATTCTGCTGCTCCGGGTGCCTGTCCGGTGTTATGTTGTCCAGACCATTATCCTTGATAGAATTTGTTTGTTCGGCTTGATTATCCGGATTCCGTTGTCCGGCAGCGGTTTGCCCTGCTCCAGCGCTGGGTCTGTGTGATCGTTATTTCTATCGAGGCGGGATTTGGGGCGGCGCTTGCGTTGCCGCTTTGACTACTTTTCGAGGGAACAAGCCTTCGGTGCATCCTTCTGCTCCTCGTCGTCATCTTTTGGTGCGTCCACCATGTATACGTCATATGACGAGGTGGCTTTCCAGGGCCTAGTAGGCGCTGGTTCTTCATCGTCTCCTTCATCAGCGTCCATACCGTTGATGTCTTCGGAGTCGAAGTCAAGCATGTCGGTTAAATCCTCGCAGTGGCTACAAAGTGGGTGGTGGGTGGTCTTTGAATTTCTTCATCATCTGTATCCCAACCTTGCTGACTGTAGTCCGGCCAGGGCTCTCCTGATAAAGAGAGAGACTTTAGTGTCTTCAGAATATCGTCGAAAGGCGAGTGCTGAAAGATGTCCGCGGCAGTAAACTCCATGATCGGCGCCCAATCGGATTCGATCGGCAGGGGCGCGGAGGGTTCAGAGTCCGGAGAGGAGTCCGGCTCCTTGGAGTCATGAGTCCCGCGGAGTGCGGGGCTGGTGTTCGGCTCGATCGCCGTTGGGATCGCAGCCCCCGAGGCGGCGTCCAACCACCCATCCTCGGTCGGTGCAGTTGGCCCCGAATTAAGGGTCGAAGCCGATGCGGGTGCGGCCTCCAGGGCACTGTTCGGCGGCAGAGCTAGATCATGCTCATCGTGACAGTGCGGCGCGCTCGGTAGTGGCTCGAATCCGTCGAAGATCAAGTCCCCGCGGATGTCAGCCGTATAGTTTAAACTTCCAAATCTGACCTGACGGCCAGGGGCATAGCTTTCGATCTGCTCCAGATGGCCAAGTGAATTGGCCCGCAGTGCGAAGCCGCCAAAGACAAAGATCTGTCCAGGAAGGAAGGTCTCACCCTGGACTGCATCGCTATTGATGATCGTAGGAGCCATCAAGCCTGACGGCGACGAAACAGAGGAACTCTCAATGAAAGCACCAATGTCGGTGTCAAAACCGGCGGATCTCGGGTAGGGGTCCCGAACTGTGCGTCTAGGCCGGATGGTAACAGGAGGCAAGGGACACGAAGTTTTACCCAGGTTTGGGCCCTCTTGATGGAGGTAAAACCCTACGTCCTGCTTGATTAATATTGATGATATGGGTAGTACAAGAGTAGATCTACCACGAGATCGGAGAGGCTAAACCCTAGAAGCTAGCCTATGGTATGATTGTTGTTCTCTATCTTGTCCTACGGACTAAAACCCTCCGGTTTATTCAGACACCGGAGAGGGTTAGGGTTACACAAAGTCGGTTACAATGGTAGGAGATCTACATATCCGTATCGCCAAGCTTGCCCTCCACGCCAAGGAAAGTCCCTTCCGGACACGGGACGAAGTCTTCAATCTTGTATCTTCATAGTCCAGGAGTCCGGCCGAAGGTATAGTCCGGCTATCCGGACACCCCCTAATCCAGGACTCCCTCAGCCACTCTTTGACCAGGACTGGATAACCAAGGCGAAGATGATCAGGTGTTTGGCCCCCCTTCCCGAAGGCCTGGCCAATCCCGTACTAGATATAATGCTCGAGCCAACGCCTTATCAGGCGCCCTCAGGTGAATATAAAGGGGGGAATAAAGAGGCTGAAAGCGGGCCTCACTCACTACTCGTCCAAACCGGGGGAATTAGCGCCTCCGCGAAGGAGGATAACCAGGGAGAAGAATCTGACATTCCCTCTCCCCGAGGAAGGAAGAGGACCACCTCTAAAGACCCGGAAACAAAGGTTTCCAAACGGGGGAAGAAATCTTCGCTAGAGGGTCCTGCCTCGGAGGGTACTCTTGCCGCACAATGTCCGCAATGGGATCAGCCCTCTACCGAGCTGTAAGTAATCAAAAAGTACTTAATAGTGAAAATATCCTACCTTACTTCTGAAGACAATAACCGAAGCTTATATCTTGTAGTTCGGATTGTAGCCCTTCTCGACAGAGTTCGTCTTCGGGGGATATTCTTCCGGAGATGATGGAGAGCAAAACACCTCCCCCTACCACCCCGCCTCATGAGGCGGGCGACCCTGAAGTGTCATCATGGTGGGCTTCTCCTGATCCGCCAAGGCCAGAGGGTAATCCTTTGGCCACCCGGAGTCCTCAGTATTCGGCTCCTAGAGAGAGGAACAAAAAGAGTCTGGAACCATACAGTGTGCGGTCGGACGCACCAAAGATCTTCTGGAGCAAGCGGCCATGTCAGAAGTGCATCATACGCTAATGGGTACGGTAATTGAAAGGATTTCATCCGCCGAAAGCAGGTTGCATGAAGCTTTTATGAGTCTGTTGAAAGGCTTTGAGGTACGTGAAATGGTGTATGTTTTTGATAGTACCGCACATGTTAGGTGTGCCCTATGCAGATAGTAGCCCCTGAGACTCTGGTTGCCGTCGAAAACAGCGGAAACAGAGGATCATAGTCCAAAGTAATGACCAGACCGCCTTTATGTGCAGGTGGCTGAAGGTCCGGTGGCTAGCCGGACTGATGAATTTGCCGAGCTAAAGCAGCAACTTGATGCGGTAGATGCCGACGTCGTGCTTGTCAACAAGCGGCTTGACGAGGCACAGGGTAAGTGATGTCTCCGGTGATTAACACATAGTAAGAGGAGCATGATGTCGGTATCTTTAATATGTTGTGACTACAGATGGAGCTGCCACCGTGGAGACCCTTCGGGCGGAGCTTGCTCGAGCCAAGGAACAAGCAAGGAATAGCGATGCGGCCGCTCTAAAGGCGGTCGAAGAGCAGAGGGCCGAACAGGCCACGCATTGCCAGAGCAAGGAAAGAATAGCCAAGATGGCCGTTGAGTTGAAAGATGCCACTGAGCGTTACCAGCTTCTTGAAAAAGAAAGCCGAGCGAAGGCGGCAGACCTGGAGATGGCCATGGTAGCAGCCAAGGAAGCCCGCTCCAAAATCAGAGCGACGAAGGACACTACAAAAAAAAGACACACCCGTGACATTTTGGGCCAAACAAATTTTTTTCTGTCATACATATGACACTTCTATGACGATAATTGTGACAAAACCCGGTATCATTATAGATGTGGTGGGCTCCTACTTCTATGACAAAAAATCATGACAGAAAATGGGCTTTTCGTCCTGGGCGGGCCGGAGACGCAGCTGCATGACATTCTTTGGGCCGTCCATGACGGAAAAAACCGTGGTAGAAGCGAGGGGGAGGAAAATTTTGGGGAGATCTCGGTTACGGTGGGAGGTCGGGGGCCGAGCGATGCGCGTTTCTCTCGTACACATATGCGCGTGTGTGTGAGGCGTTGGGCTCTAACTGAACCCGAGCGATTGCACTGCAGGCTACGCGTTACTGAACCCGAGCGATCGATCGATGGCTGTTAACTGAAGCCGATCGAGCGATTCCTTGGCTACTGCTGCTAACT
>NC_041392.1:601879954-601880459 GCF_002162155.2 Triticum dicoccoides | reverse complement strand
TGGTGTGGTGGAGGGCTGGATGAACAGTAGACGGTGGAGGGGTGCCCGTGGAGGGGTAGATGAACAGGACCCCATGGTGTGGAGGGCATGATGAATAGTAGATAGTGGAGGGGTGCCCGTGGAGGGGTGGTTGAACAGGACCCCGTGGTGTGGAGGGCTGGATGAACAGTAGACGGTGGAGGGGTGGTTGAACAGTAGCCGGTGGAGTAGCGCGCGGTGGAGGCTGGATGAACAGGAGCCCGTGGAGGCTGGAGGAGGTCGAAAGTGGATGAATAGTATCTTGTGGAGGCTGGAGGGGATCGACGGTGGAGATGAACAGTATCCCGTGGAGTCCCGTTTTGCGGTATGCCACACCCCTCCCGATGAACAGGACCCCCATTTTGACCGTAGTGCTCCAACACAAGTCCGTTTCCTCCGTTTTGCGGTACGCCACACCCCTCCCGATCAACAGGACCCCCGTTTCGACCGTAGGAGGTCCGTTTCCTCCGTTTTGCGGTACGCCACA
>NC_041392.1:601879232-601879944 GCF_002162155.2 Triticum dicoccoides | reverse complement strand
TAGCGCTCCAACACAAGTCCGTTTCCTCCGTTTTGCGGTACGCCACACCCCTCCCGATCAACAGGACCCCCGTTTCGACCGTAGGAGGTCCGTTTCCTCTGTTTTGCGGTACGCCACACCCCTCCCGATCAACAGGACCCCCGTTTCGACCGTAGGAGGTCCGTTTCCTTCGTTTTGCGGTACGCCACACCCCTCCCGATCAACAGGACCCCCGTTTCGACCGTAGGAGGTCCGTTTCCTCTCTTGTGCGGTACGTCAGGCCTTGTTTCCATCGCCTCTTCCGTCCAAGCCCTCCCGATGAACACGACCACGCATTCCATTCCGACCCAGCCGCGTTGCCTCCCGATGAACATGACGCATTCCGTTGCCTCCCCATGAACACGACGACGACGCTGTTTCTCCGTTCCGACCCAGCCATGTACACGAGCCCTCACCATACGTATGCGCGAGTAGGCGTTCGAGACCCTGCCCGTATGTACACATACGTGGCCGTATTTTCTTTCTTGCACCCTGGCCGCCTCTACTACGACACGTGCGCGCCTCTACATCCACCAGTATATATGTACGTACACGTTTGCGACCAGAATGACAACGCCACGTACGCTTTGACCAGGTGGGTCCCAGCAGTCAGGGGGCGAATCGTTTTTTTTGCCTGGGCGCACTTCCTTGCGTGCGAAGATGTAGCTGGTGGGTCCCAGCAGTCAGGGGGCGA
>NC_041392.1:601801750-601879222 GCF_002162155.2 Triticum dicoccoides | reverse complement strand
GCCACACCCCTCCCGATCAACAGGACCCCCGTTTCGACCGTAGGAGGTCCGTTTCCTCTGTTTTGCGGTACGCCACACCCCTCCCGATCAACAGGACCCCCGTTTCGACCGTAGGAGGTCCGTTTCCTCCGTTGTGCGGTACGCCAGGCCTCGTTTCCATCGCTCTTCCGTCCAAGCCCTCTCGATGAACACGACCACGCATTCCGTTCTGACCCATGAACACGACGACGATGTTGTTTCTCCGTTCCGACCCAGCCATGTACACGAGCCCTCGCCGTACGTATGCGCGAGTAGGCGTTTAAGACCCCGCCCGGATGTACACATACGTGACCGTATTTTCTTTCTTGCACCCTGCCGCTGTACGTACTTGTACATGCTACGTGCGCACCTCTACTACGACACGTGCACGCCTCTACTACGACACGTGCGCGCCTCTACATCGACCAGTATGTACGTACACGTTCGCGACCAGAATGACAACGCTACGTACGCTTCGACCAGGTGGGTCCCGACTGTCAGGCACTTCCTTGCCTGCGAAGATGTAGCTGGTGGGTCCCAGCAGTCAGGGGGCGAATCGTTTTTTTTTGCCCGGACGCACTTCCTTGCGTGCGAAGATGTAGCTGGTGGGTCCCAGCATTCGGGGGGCCGGTGGGTCCCAGCAGTCAGGGGGCGAATCATTTTGGTTTTCTTTTTTTTCCCGGACGCACTTCCTTGCGTGCAAAGATGTAGCTGGTGGGTCCCAACAGTCAGGGGGGAAACGTTTTTTTCGCGAAATACGGTGGCCCGTCCGGTGGGTCCCTGCTGTCAGGTGGAGGAATCATTATTTTCCGCATAATAAGGAGGCACTTCCTTGCTGCCGCCGTGGACCCAGCTGTCAGCCTCTCCACGTATAGTCCACGTCCGATGGAAGTCGTTCCTTGACCACGTTGACCACGCCGCACCGAGAGCACCAGGGCGGTGGACGACGGCGAGGCCTAGGAAGGGGACGACGTGGAGCCGGTGAAGACGCGGCAGTGGATGCCCACGCGGAGAGGAGTATGAGGGTTCACTCGTTCGACTGCCGTCGCCGCGGGGCCTGGCCAGCGGTGGGAATAGTAGGGGCGATGAGGCCTCCGCGGCAGCACAGCCGGCCACGGGAGGCAACAGCAGGCGGCACGATCGGCGCTGCTTTGGGCGGCTGGAGCAAGAAGACCATAGGTTGAATAAGCACTACGGCCGTTGGATGGACATCGTATGGTCACTAGAGCTAGAATCATTCATATTGACTAAGTTGACAAAGCCCTTCATCCCCGTCAACTTAGTAGGCCCACAAGTCAGCCTCCCACCAAGGTGGGTCCCAGCTAGGCGGGGGAGTATTCATTTTTTTGTGCGTAATAAGGAGGCACTTCCGATGGGTCCGAGCTGACAGTGGGGGAACATTTCGACTGTACGAGGCCTCGCCGTCGCTGGAGAATAACAGCAGGTGTGGGTGAGTAGAGGGATGGCTAGGCCAGCGACGGGAGTACAGTGGGGCGGTGAGGCCTGCGCGGTAGCAGAGCCGACCATGTTGAGGAGGGAGGAGGCAGTCCCGCCGGCGCCTGTTTGAGCGGCTGGAGCAGGAAGAGCAGAGATTGAAGAAGCATGACGGCCGTTGGATGGCCATCCAACAGTCACTGCTTGTGCGTCAACCTTTTTTTAGGAAAGCCTCAAATCTGTGGGAAACAGCATACAGCCCATCTGCCATTATTTTTAATAATTTACAGCCCATTTGCTAATTATTAAGGTTTTTTTGGAGCCCATATTCTTTTTGTTAGCATTACAGCCCATATTGTGGCCATGGTTAAAAAATTATACGATATTTTGCATATTTCGGTGCGGTCCGAACTGTTTTTAAACCCGAAATTTCGACTCACATTCAAACTGATTTTAAAAATAAATGTATATCAATATAAAATCCAACAAATTCTCCACGCATAAAAATTAATGTAATTTCGAATCTCGAAATGAAAAAAAGATATTTGAAACTAATTGCCGGTTTGATGTGTTTTAAAAATTTACAACCCATTTCTCATTACTGATGGGCCATTTTCTCGGCCAGCCGAATGAAAGCTCTCCTCCTCGTCTTGAAAGATTTGCAGCCCAACAGGCCTGACAAAGCAACTTACTTGGCAAATCACAAAAAAACTGGGCTGTGGTCATGGACCCAGCTGTCAGCCTACCCACGTACAGTACTCTTCTGATGGAATGGCGTTGACCATGTTGACCACGCCGCGCCGAGAGCACCAAGGCGGTGGACGACGGCGAGGCCTACGAAGGGGACGACGCAGAGCCGGGGAAGACGCGGCAGTGGATGCCCACGCGGAGAGGAGTACGAGGGTTCATTGGTTCGGCTGCGGTGTGAGGCTGCCGTCGCCGCAGGGCCTGGCTAGCGGTGGGAGTAGTAGGGGGCGATGAGGCCTCATCGGCAGCACAGCCGGCCACTGGAGGCAGGAGCAGGCGGTCTCCCCGGCGCTGGTTTGGGCGGCTGGTGCAAGAAGAGAAGCGATTGAAGAAGCAGCAGGACCGCTCGATTCAAATCCAATGGTTACTGCTGCTAGAATCATTTGTTGACTAAGTTGACAAGCCCTGCGTACGCGTCAACTTAGTAGGCCCACAGGTTAGCCTCCCAACCGGTGTGCCCCATATGTCAGTGGGAGGAATCATTTTTTCGCGTAATAAGGAGGCAGTTGATTGCGTGCGGCCAGGCCAGCGGAGGAAGTACGATGGGCCGGGGAAGCCTATGCGGCATCACAGCGGGCCACAAGAGGCGGGAGCAGGCAGTCCCGCCGGCGCTAGTTTAGGTGGTTGGAGCAAGAAGATCAGAGATAAAGAAGCACGTTGGTCGTTGGATGGACATCCAACACTAACTGCTGCTAGAATCTTGTGTTAACTGACAAAGCCTTTCGTAAACAAGTCAGCCTCGAAATCTATGGTGTGTACAACCCATTTGCTATTATTTTTATATTTTTTGCTCATTTTCTAATTCGTATGGAATTTATTGCAGCCCGTTTTCCATTTTTAGAATTGCTGGCCATTTTCTGGTCACTACCAGGGTCAAAAAATTAACTAAATATGTGGGAAATTTTGAAAATTCGCAAATTTTTGCTGGGGAACGAAATATTCTTAATCCAAAAATTAATAGCCATAGTAAAACAGATTTAAAAATAAATTAGTACTATGTCATGTTAAATCCAATGAAATACGTATAAGATATCAGTGAAGAACAAAAACAAAAAAAGAAACTTATATCCCATTTGATATAATTTTATTGGAATTTTTAACCCCTTTTGATATTACTTTTAACATACATTGATCATACTCTTAAGCCAGGCCGGAATGCATCCCTCCTCGTCTTGAAAGATTTGCAGCCCAGTAATTCGGAGAAAACAAATAGGCCTAGCTTAGGTATTCTTCAAAAAGAAATACCGGGCTAGCTATTTTCCCAAAGAACTGGTGCATGAGCCTTTAGCTTTATTTATTTATTTATTTACTTATTTATGTTTAGGGGACTGTCGGTGTCAAAACCGGCGGATCTCGGGTAGGGGGTTTCGAACTGTGCATCTAGGCCGGATGGTAACAGGAGGCAAGGGACACGAAGTTTTACCCAGGTTCGGGCCCTCTTGATGGAGGTAAAACCCTACATCCTGCTTGATTAATATTGATGATATGGGTAGTACAAGAGTAGATCTACCACGAGATCGGAGAGGCTAAACCCTAGAAGCTAGCCTATGGTATGATTGTTAATCTGTATGTTGTCCTACGGACTAAAACCCTCCGGTTTATATACACACCGGAGAGGGTTAGGGTTACACAAAGTCGGTTACAATGGTAGGAGATCTACATATCCGTATCACCAAGCTTGCCTTCCACACCAAGGAAAGTCCCTTCCGGACATGGGACGAAGTCTTCAGTCTTGTATCTTCATAGTCCAGGAGTCCGGCTGAAGGTATAGTCCGGCTATCCGTACACCCCCTAATCCAGGACTCCCTCAGTATTCCCTGAACCAGGCTTCAATGACGACGAGTCCGGCGCGCAGATTGTCTTCGGCATTGCAAGGCGGTTCCTCCTCCAAGTACTTCATAGAAGGTTTTGAACACAAAGATTGTGTCCGGCTCTGCAAAATAAGTTTCCACATATTGCCATAGAGAGAATAATAATTACACAAATCTAATCTGCTGACGTATTCCATAGTGTGACACACCATGGCCAAGACTTTATCCGAATCGTTTTATTATCCCACCTCAGCGCGTCATGTGAGGCGGTTTCCTTGGCACGTCTTGTTAAAGCAGAGATCATGTCCCCTTATTCCGGGATTCTCATCAATATGGGCGTGGGTAACCCAACTGTGCCATTGATTACGGCTCTTGGAGATAAGCGAGTTTTACCAGGCTGGTGGGGACACGTAGTTGCGTCCACCCATATAAGGGGATAAGGATCCACCTTTTCACCTATGCCTTCTTCCTCCTTTGCCTATCCATTCTCGCGCACTCGAGCTCCAGCGCCCAAGTCCGCACTCCCCACCTCAACCTTCTCCAGCCATTTCCGAGGCGGGAGGCAAGTGGATGGTCTCCTCTGTCACGGAGGGGCACATCAAAAAACTGAGGAAGGCCGGATACTTGTCTAACAACATCGCGCACCAACTTCCCGAAGAGGGGCAGCTCCTCCCCACCCCAAGGCCCCGTGAGAGGGTAGTGTTCCTTCCCCACTTCCTCCACGGACTTGGCTTCCCTATCCACCCATTCATCCAGGGACTCATGTTCTACTATGGCCTAGATTTCCATGATCTGGCCCCGAACTTCATCCTCAACATCTCGGTGTTTATCGTCATGTACGAGGCTTTCCTCTCTATCCACCCCCATTTCGGGCTA
Source organism: Triticum dicoccoides (assembly GCF_002162155.2). Classification (NCBI taxonomy): domain Eukaryota; kingdom Viridiplantae; phylum Streptophyta; class Magnoliopsida; order Poales; family Poaceae; genus Triticum; species Triticum dicoccoides. Next base: position 601,874,336 of record NC_041392.1, on the reverse strand, counting down.
TGGCTCAAGACTTTCAACGTCAAGCCGAAGGTGGTGTGCGGCAACCAGGCGGAGTGCGGAGGCGCCATGGTGGGCAAGATGCCCAACGTCTTATGGCTCGAGGGATCCTATGTGGAGACCCTGAAGGGGTGGCAATCAGGGTGGTTTTACATCACCGAGCCGCACGACCCTGAGTGGGTCGCAGCCCCCGAGTTCTGGTCCGGACCCCCAACGTGGCTCACGTCCTGGAAAGAGACGGGCCTGTCGTGGGGCAGCAAAGGAGAGGTGACTGGACTACAAACATGCATCCAAACCCTGGTGGACAAGCAGCTCAAGCTTGTTAACGTAGTCCAGGTTATGCTCATCCGCCTGATCCTCCCGTGTCAACAACGGGCCTTCAATCTGTGGGAGTTCAACCCGGCGCAGCACCGAACTCTAAGCAGGCTCTTTGACACGACATACGAAGATGCCTGGAAGGTGCTTTTTAAGGGCACCGAGGCTCCCGCATCCGCTACCGAGGATCGCGGATTCAGCCCGCAGCATCACACTAGCGCGGTAAGTTGTTTATACCTTTTATAGGGTACTAGTTTTTCATAGTTTAACTCTATGCGGGATCTAAGCTCCCTTACCTTTGACAGGTTTGGCAGGCGAAGTCCGGACAGATCGATTGTCCGGCTCCTTTGCCCAAAGACCCAGCCGATGCCCGCTTGGCGAAGCTGCTGGTTCCGGCACCCCATGTGGTGCCGGAGAAGAAGGCCACGAGACTCGAAAGAGTGCCCGACGCCAGGAGGTGTCAGGTTCATCATCCGACGACTCCAAGGCACATTCCTCCCGTGAAGATGAGGAGGAGGAAGAAGAGACCTCTCCCCCCCAGCAGGAGGAGAGAAGAAAAGGAAGGCCACCCTCACTAGGGAGGCCGAAGGGTCCAAGAAGGGGAGAACCCTTCCCCGGACTACTCCACCGACGCCGACGACATCGGAGAAGAGTGGCCGCTCAGGGCCAAGCCCCTGGCGAAATCGTAAGTATCTGGATACCAGAGTAATTCATAGTATTCCTTTATTGCATAGCTTTCCCTTATGTCGAATATGATTATGCAGCCCACCCAAAGACCGGCTCGACGCATCGTCAAGCGGTTCACTGGACTCGTCGGATGTGAATTCACTTCCGACGGCTTCCTCCCCCCGCCCTACGGATGACACCAAAGTGTTGTCTCAACAGGTTCCAAGCCGGGAGGAGGTGGTCCTGGAGGCGCCGCAAGGCGACCTCCCGGACTCCTGGAGTAAAGGGGATAAAACCCCCCATGGCTCCAAGTCCGGCTCTAGGCCGGACACCGCTCCGGAACCTTCAAAGGTTCCAGAGTCCAGCGGGGGACCTCCTTCCAAGAGGAGCAAGCCCACCGTGTCGATGACCCCCATCCAACCGGAGGCGCCGGACAATCTGTTGGAGGTGCTCAAAGGCGCCTCCATCGACGAGGAGCACCGCACCATTATGAGTGCGGTGGTCCAGAAGGTTCAGTCCGCCAAGAGCGGACTGACTGAAGCTTGTACTAGCCTTTTAACAGGCTTTGAGGTAAGTAAAGAATGTGTAAATAATATTACCGCATAGACAGTAGCCCCTGATGCTCTGTTTGGCGTTTGGGAAGAAAAGCCGAATAGAGGATCAAATAAAATTCGGAGGAGTCTAACAAAAAGGTGTCAATATGCGTATGCAGGCTTCTCTGCTGGAGTCCGCCGTACTGACTGCGGAAGTGGACACGCTAATGCAGAACCTCGAGCAGTCCGAGCAAGAGCTCGGGCGTGCCAAGAAGCAGCTCGAGGAGAAGGAAGGTAAGAAATACCTTGTTTAAATATATATAAAAAAGGTGCAATTGCAAAAAATGACAGGATTATCATGGCTATTGTAGGGGCCACTTCTGAGCTGGCGACCCTTAAGCAAGCGCTGGTTGAGGCCGAGAAGAGGGCGGCCACGGAGCGCACCGAGCGGGAGAAGTACGAGGCCCAGGTTGGCAAGGTGCGGCAAGAGCTCCAGGCTCTCATGAAAAAACATGAGAGTTTGGAGCTTGACTCAAAGACACGAGCGTCCGAGCTCGCGGTGGCTATTAAAGATGCCAAGTCTGCCAAGGCCGAATCGCAGAAGACCCTCCAGGAGTAGGATGCGGTGAAGAAGATAGCGGCGGGTAAGGCATTCTTTATGCAAAGTAAACATGTAAATGTGAGTTACTTGTTACTTACCCGAATCCGGAGTTCTCCAGGAGCCTTCGCAGATCTTCCCCGTAGCGTGTCCGATGCCATCGCATTCTATCGAGCCGAGGAGGGCAGCTCGACAGAGAAGGTGTTCTGGTCTCAGTATGCTGAGGCCGGACACCCCGTGCCCCTGAGCGACCAGCTGAAGCAACTGGTCGAGCTCCACAAGGCGGCCGAACAGGCCATGAAGGGCCTCATAGTTCGGTTGTGGCTTGGAGAGGCTCTACCTGGGAGCTATTTCGGGCTGGTGCGGCGGCTGGTGGGGGCCTGTCCAAGGCTCGAAGTCATCAAGCGCTCCGTCTGCATTGAAGGTGCCCGTAGGGCCCTTACCCGTGCTAAGGTGCACTGGGGCAATCTGGATGCTGAGAAGCTTATGAAGGACGGACCACCGCCGGGGAAAGAGCATCGCAAGCCCGAGAATTATTAGAAAGATGTTCTGAAGGGTGCCTGCCTTATGGCGGATGAATGTTCCAGGGATGTAATTTTTGAGTAAAACTCGCTCGTTTTGTCCTGTGCGCTGAAAACTTGTTCATATGCGCTAAGCAATGCTGTTGGAATTTAAAATATTACCTTCTGTGTGGCTGTTTATCAATTCTGAGAGATGACGAGTCGTCGGCTTCTGCCCCCATGCCGCTAGTGCTGGGGTGTTCGGGGATAAACCTGAGCGCTCTTTTCCCATGTTTGGGTCCTTCGAGGGAGGCGCTCAGCACAACGAACAAGGCAATCGGACTATAATGCGTGAACACTCTCACTTAGCCATAGAATTCTATAATTTTAAATTTTGGCGAAGCCCCTGGTATGCGGAAGATCGAGTTCGGGGCGCTATCCACGCCTTGGCCGGATAGAGCCGGCTCCTCGCTCTAAGCAGCATAAGTCTTTAGGGACTCGAAAAAACCTCTCGAACATCGACCAGCTCTCGCTTCATCATGACAGTCAGTTTTAGCTTTCTCTACTGAGGTGCTCGACCCAGCTCAACTGGGGCACAATCGCAGTAGTTCTCCTAGTGCTACCTTAGCCGATATAGCGGAACGTAAGCCACGAAAACATAGGAGCCGGGCAAACCCAACTATTGACCCAAGACATGATTCGGAGCCGATGCATATAATGCTAGAAGTTCGGGGTGCCGCACTTGTTAAAGTGTTCGGACTTCTCACACCATATTAAGGGGTACTAAAGCCCCTGGCGTATTTTGGCCGTACCAAAGTGTACGGGTGCAACATGTCGTTAAGGAACATATATTTGTAAAAAAAGTAATGAAAAAATAGGCAAAAGCTATGCATTGTTTATTAAAAAGGGTTGCGATCAAAGCAGAACGATACAAATAATGCGATAAGCAAAAGGTTGGACTATTTAACATGTCCGTTCCAGGGGCAGGCTGCGGAATGGTATGCGAAACAGGTATACTGCTCGTGATAGGGACCACCCGGGAGTTCCGTAATGCGGCATGGCTTGTCTACTTCCCTGGTTCTTGCATCGTTTGTGCGGCAATTGAACTGCCGAACAGGCCTTCCGAAGAATGGAGTCCTGAAAGTAAGAGAAAATTAAAAAATCGGCAACCCCTGGTGCGGTTTAAGCCGTGTTTCAGGCGTGCCGTGATGGTGCCCCTCCCCCTGTACCCATGGTATTTCTAGAGCGTAGTTATGTACGCGAAGCACTGGCATCACATTTTTGCGAGGGCTGGGGTTGGGGCCGCTTTGCTACGCCTGCTCGGAACGTGCCAGGCGGTCTTGTTGTAGGTTACTCCGGGCGCGCTTGACAGTGTCCGGACGTTTAATGGCCGGACTGGAGAACTGCCTGGAGAGGCTGCTTTGTACTTCCGCTGCAAGGGCCGCCGTGTGCTCCTCCGTTCGGAGAGAGCATTCGGTGTTTCCATTGACCGTAATTACTCCTCGAGGGCCTGGCATCTTGAGCTTAAGGTATGCGTGGTGCGGTACCGCGTTGAACTTGGCGAATGTGGTTCGCCCGAGCAGTGCGTGCTAGCCACTGCGGAATGGGACTATGTCGAAGATTAACTCCTCGCTTCGGAAATTATCCGGAGATCTAAAGACCACTTCAAGTGTGACTGGGCCTGTACAGTTGGCCTCTACACCTGGTATTACACCTTTAAAGGTCATTTTGGTGGGCTTAATCCTCGAGGGATCTATGCCCATTTTCCGCACTGTATCCTGGTAAAGCAGGTTCAGGCTGCTGCCGCCGTCCATAAGGACTCTAGTGAGATGAAATCCGTCAATAATTGGGTCTAGAACCAATGTGGCGAATCCGCCATGACGGGTGCTAGTGGGATGATCCCTTCGATCAAAGGTGATCGGGCAGGAGGACCATGGGTTGAACTTTGGGGCGACTGGCTCTACCACGTATACGTCCCTTAACGCGCGCTTCCGCTCCCTCTTGGGGATGTTAGTTGCGTATATCATTTTCACCGTCCGCACTTGTGGGGGAAACCCCTTCTTTCCACTGTTGTTCAGCGGCCGGGGCTCTTCGTCGTCATCGCTATGCAGCCCCTTGTCGGTATTTTCGGCATTTAACTTGCCTGCCTGCTTGAACACCCAACAATCCCTGTTGGTGTGATTGGCCGGCTTTTCGGGGGTGCCATGTATCTGGCATAAGCGGTCGAGTATTCGGTCCAAACTGGACGGGCCCCTAGGATTTCTTTTGAATGGCTTTTTCCGCTGACCGGATTTATAGCCTCTGAATCCGGCATTAACTGCTGTATCCTCAGCATTGTCACCGTTAATGCGGCGCTTCTTCTTGTTGCGACGCGACCTGCCACTACTGTCCCTGGTATCCGAATTACCAGGGTTCTTGGTCATATTGTTACTACGAGCAAGCCAGCTGTCTTCTCCCGCGCAAAAGCGGGTCATGAGTGTCGTGAGTGCTGCCATAGATTTCGGCTTTTCCTGTCCAAGGTGCCGGGCAAGCCACTCATCATGGATATTGTGCTTGAAGGCTGCTAGGGCCTCTGCGTCCGGACAGTCGACTATTTGATTTTTCTTTGTGAGGAACCGTGTCCAGAATTGCCTGGCTGATTCATCTGGCTGCTGAATTACATGGTTAGGTCATCGGCGTCTGGTGGTTGCACATAAGTGCCCTCGAAATTATCGAGGAATGCGGCTTCCAGGTCCTCCCAACAACTGATTGGATCATGCTGGCAAGCTATTAAGCCAATGCCGAGCTGGTACTTTAAGCTTCAGTGGGAGGTATTTGATGGCGTGGAGATCATTGCCGCGGGCCATGTGGATATGAAGGAGATAATCCTCGATCCATACCGCAGGATCTATTGTGCCATCATATGATTCGATGTTTATGGGTTTGAAACCGTTGGGGATTTGATGATCCATTACTTCATCTGTGAAGCATAGTGGGTGTGCGGCGCCTCTGTACTGGGCTATATCACGATGTAGCACCAATGCGCTTTGTCTACTGTGTTCGGCCCTACCAGATTTATGTCCGGCATGAAGGTTACCGTCTCGAGTCGTGGGGCGCCCACGCGATCCATAGATCGATCTTGTTTGCCTTGCCTTGTCCTCCAACATATCTCGCAGGTCTGGCGCATTTTCCCGTGCCTTGGTATAGTGTGCGGCTTGAGTGGAGGGCCGAGAGGCCTCTTTGTCGCGGCCACGAGGTGGCTGGTCGGCCGTATCAAGTGCTAGTGATGTAGGTTTGAGTGCTTCCTCCTCTAATCGGGGTAGCAACCTGCGCTTTGGGTAGCTTTTGGAGGGGCGTTCGAGTTTATGCTCTTCGGCCGCAAGGACTTCAGTCCATCTGTCGGCTAGCAAATCTTGATCAGCTCTAAGCTATTGCTGTTTTTTCTTGAGGCTTCTTGCCGTGGCCATAAGCCTACGTTGAAAACGCTCTGGCTCGACGGGATCCTCTGGCACGATGAATTCGTCATCGTCGAGGCTTGCCTCGTCTTCGGAGGGAGGCATATAATTGTCATCCTCGACCTCTCTGTCTGCCGCTCTCTCATGAGGGCTAGCTTCTGCATCCTCCTCTGCTGAATCTTGCTGGAGGGGATTTTCTTCGGCACTCTCTGGAGTATTATTATCTCCCATGCTGGAGTCACCATATTTGTTTTGGCGGGATTTTGAGCGGCGCCGCTGACGCCGGCGCTTAGGCTGTTTCTTGGAGGGGTCATCCTCCGCTGTTCCATCGCCATCTCCTTCTTTTGGGGTGTCCACCATGTATATGTCATATGACGAGGTGGCTTTCTAGGGCCCAATAGGCGCTGGTTCTTCATCGTCTCCTTCATCGGCGTCCATACCGTCGATGTCTTCGGAGTCGAAGTCGAGCATGTCGGTTAAATCGTCGACAGTGGCTACAAAGTGGGTGGTGGGTAGGGTTTGAATTTCTTCATCGTCCGTATCCCAACCTTGCTTACCGTAGTCTGGCCAGGGCTCTCCTGATAAAGAGAGAGACTTTACAGTCTTCAGAATATCGCCGAAAGGCGAGTGCTGAAAGATGTCTGCGGCAGTAAACTCCATGATCGGCGCCCAATCGGATTCGATCGGCAGGGGAGCGGAGGGTTCGGAGTTCGGAGAGGAGTCCGGCTCCTTGGAGTCACGAGTCTCGTGGAGTGCGGGGCTGGTGTTCGGCTCGATCGCCGTTGGGATCGCAGCCCCCGAGGCGGCGTCCAACCACCCATCCTTGATCAGCGCAGTTGGCTCCGAGTTAAGGGTCGAAGCCGATACGGGTGCGGCCTCCAGGGCACTGTTCGGTGGCAGAGCTAGATCATGCTCGTCGGGACAGTGCGGCGCGCTCGTTAGTGGCTCGAATCCGTCGAAGATCAAGTCCCCGCGGATGTCAGCCGTGTAGTTTAAGCTTCCTAATCATACCTGACGGCCAGGGCCATAGCTTTCGATCTGCTCCAGATGGCCAAGCGAATTGGCCCACGGTGCAAAGCCTCCAAAGACGAAGATCTGTCCGGGGAGGAAGGTCTCACCCTGGACTGCATCGCTATTGATGATCGTAGGAGCCATCAAGCCTGACGGCAACGACACAGAGGAACTCTCAATGAAAGCACCAATGTCGGTGTCAAAACCGGCGGATCTCGGGTAGGGGGTCCCGAACTGTGCGTCTAGGCCGGATGGTAATAGGAGGCAAGGGACACGAAGTTTTACCCAGGTTCGGGCCCTCTTGATGGAGGTAAAACCCTACGTCCTGCTTGATTAATATTGATGATATGGGTAGTACAAGAGTAGATCTACCACGAGATCGGAGAGGCTAAACCATAGAAGCTAGCCTATGGTATGATTGTTAATATGTATGTTGTCCTACGGACTAAAACCCTCTGGTTTATATAGACACCGGAGAGGGTTAGGGTTACACAAAGTCGGTTACAATGGTAGGAGATCTACATATCCGTATCGCCAAGCTTGCCTTCCATGCCAAGGAAAGTCCCTTTCGGACACGGGACGAAGTCTTCAGTCTTGTATCTTCATAGTCCAGGAGTCCGGCTGAAGGTATAGTCCGGCCATCCGAACACCCCCTAATCCAGGACTCCCTCAGGGACCATGAGCATGTACCTGGTCCGGATTCATGTGAGAGCCTCCCTTCCAGTTAATTATGGACTTCTCTATTGGGCCTTCATCAGTGGGATGCATGTTATCAACAAGTGGAAAATGTGTTCCGAGTTTCAAAAAAATGTGTTCCATACGATAAAGAGTATGCGCTACGTACGGTACGGGGCACTAAAGGATCGAACCGTGCAACGACTTCCAAAGCATTTTGTTTGTCGTTCTAACAACACATTTATTCAACCAACAGACGAAATATACTACTGATTGTACATTGAAAACAGCAGCGGCAGCAACCAGGGCTGGGGGTGCAACAGAAGCAGTAAGCAGGCCAGAAGAGTGAAGACGCAGCTCTCTCTTCCAAACCAAACATCAGCCATCATTAAAAAAGGGCTACCAAAAAAGAACAAGTGTATGCATCAAACTAAATAAAGTTCCTACTACACCAAGTGTACACATCTAACTAACTGGCTCAGTTAGACATTACTATTTATTAAGCTGTGGTGATTGGCTGACGGCTTGAACCAGATGGATGCCTGACGGGGGAAACTCCGGCCAGTAGTTCGAAGTCTGATACTTGCGACCCGCTCTCCTACTTTGGGTTGCAGAGCGTGGCAGCACATATCAGGGTATGGTGCATGCAGAGACACATGGTACGATGTGTACACACAGTTTTGCCTGATGAACGAAACCGCGCTGCCATCATGATCCTTGCCATCGGTTATCTCCTGGTTAATCGGATAATTCAGCCCGACAAACAGAGAGCGTGTACCAAGGCTACTTACCAGCCTCCAGTCAAAAATTCCTGAAGGCCCAGAGAAGCTGGGATCCTGCTCAAAGACCTTGCAGTGACTGTGATTGTATTCCGCAAAACAACACGTCCGGTACGTGCGAACGATCATCAATCTTTCGCCATCGTCTGATTGAGCCAGGAACCACCTGCAACTGCCATGCCGCTTTTCTTTGAAAGGTTCTAGGATTAGGAAGGGTAGGGACACCGGGCGGCCTACAACATCATATCAAGTTGGAGTCAAATAAAAAAGGGCTCTTGGTTTAGTTAATCTTAAGAACAATATGTTATGAGCATGAATATTTTTTCGGCAAATGTTGACAGTAATATAAGCAAGCCATCATGATATCATAGGAAAGTAATATACTGCTGTAACAGCCGTTGGTAGCGATGACTGGAGTAGGCTAGCAATACGTCCAGCCATAGAAGGAGTCGACAGCGTAAATGAAGCCCTTGTGTTCAATTGCATCAGAGAACCATGGAGGATGTATGATCCTGCGATGGACGTGCAGATTTATCCACTTACTGCAGTGACCTGTCAGATAGGCGAGACCGCGGTTGAAGAACGCAATTAGCCTGAAGTCTTTATAATTCGTAGATCTTGTGGGCACTTGGCAGATTACAACCTTGAGCAAATCAAACTTGGTATCATGTTGGCTACTGTAAGATTCCAAGTATTCTGGGCCGCGGTGCCAAAGCAGTGCAGTGTTAATCGAAGGAAGGGGGATCAATCGCTGGGTGTAGACCTCCACGAGCATCCAGCTGTCGCGACCGTCGATGAGCACCATCCAAGACGTGTTCATGCCGACCTAGTACATACCGTTAATGTAGTTGAGGCTGACGGGGATCGGATCGTAGTCAAGGGGGTTGATGCTCGCCACCCTATGATCATTATGCTGCGTGACACGCCGTTTCTGAAGATCAGGCGGCATCAGCAAGCAAGGAGCTGGCTTAAAAAGCTCCGGCCTGAGGGCTTTGAGTAAACGGTACAGCCCCGATGAGCACGCGTTGAGCGGCATGGTACTGAGATTGTCCACACGCGAAACAATGAGCTTGATTACCTCTGCGGGGAGGGAATTCTAGCCACTCTTTTGGCGAACGCTGCTCGGTTCTACCATTGTTAGTGCTTGGGTTTCGGACGAGGGGGGGAGGCGCCTTAGCGGGGATGGAACATTGGACGAGATTATGTGTGGACAAAGATGGAGAAGCGAATATGTGTTGCGGGAAGTGGACAGGTGATGATGACTACAGCACGCCACTTGACTTACGAGACACATACCATCAGCGTAGGGTCATGTCGATGCCAGACAACTTGCTTGAGTGATCACAGTATTGGTACTCCCTGCAGTGCTATGCCCTAACTTGCTTGAGTAGAGTAGTAGAGTAGGACTTTGCTCTACTACTAGCACCGGAGGAGTAGTATATTCTAATCTAAAATAGTTACAAACTTCAATGCCCGAGCGTGGAGCGACTACAAACCATGCTCAAAGACCGTGTCTATGTGGTGTTTGGACTTGGGCGACAACCTCAATGCCAACGATGCTGCTCCCGTTGCACTGTATGTGTTTCTGTCCTTCCTGTTCGAAATTGTGGTAGAATTCATGTTTCTACTCTGTATCCTACTACTATGCTAGTCCACATTATTAGTTTCATCTCTGTTATAGCCATCATGATTTATTTTGTGCTTATTCAGATTAAATCTTGTAGTAACTTGCTCATATATTCAACTGGCGCAACGTCCCCTAAAGCCACTCCCGTTTCATGGACGGCCTGGTCGATGTTGGAATTTTGCTAGTAGGCCTTTATAAGGTGAGCTCTTCTACCACTTGTATGAGCATGAGAAGAGGAGACCTACACGCGTGGGTGGTGACACTGGCTACGCCGAGCATACTTGGACTCTGCGGAGCTGGGACTTTCCTGCCGGTGTGGACATGGAAAACCGATGGTGTTATTTGGACTCCAACAGTGTGCACGGGGACTCCAAGGAGGTTCACCTAGACATCTGCATTTGCAAGTTAAATGTTGATCATTAGTCTTCGCTCAATGTAATCCGCTGTCTAAGCATGTGGAGACTTCCATGCATGATCTTGCTCTATTGGAGTATCGCGCATGAATAAAAGTGTATCCATTTATGGTTTAGTCTAGAATCTTCCATGTATGAATTTTTACTCTAGTAATGGTGAAAGACTTATGATGAACCATTTCTTACATATCCTCTGCCCCCTCCCAAGTCATCCTGATTTAATCCCTCCGTCTAGGTGTATAAGGGCATGGTTAATACTTAAATAGTATAGCCAATTGTTGGCTACAAGAAAGTGCCATGTCATCTGTAGCCAACATGTATAACAATGGATACTCAAAAACTAATTCTTGAAGATCATTTCCTGCAAAGCACAATAAGAGTTATTTCTTCACAAGTTTTGGATGCAGGTTGAACAGTTGAACAATTTTGTTTAAAAAAGATACTTTTTATCTATTTCACCCAGATGTTTGTGAGCTCTAGAGATGAAATAATATCCGAACAAACCTATCCAAATGAACTAACTGAGGCATCTCCATCTTAATTTTCTCTTGCAAGTCGTGTGTGGTCCCTTCATCGTGAAAATGCTCTGGTCGTCGCATTGATTTGCATGCATGGATAGCACCACCATATTTTCAAAGGAGGAGCGAGCTCTATATTTCAGCCAAGGCATGAATGTAGAAAAGGGAGGAGAGTAATTTGCATGCGAGGGATTAAAGGAAGGGAGGCCAGCGGCCAGGCATTCAAAGTAGGCTGCATGCAAGATTACACGGGATCTAGATACTAGTCCCAAAACCAGTTCCTCTTTTTGCGGACATGCCTTGGTACGAAAGATTGACAAGTTAGGCCCTGTAAAAATGGATGGAGGGAGTAGTAGTACATGTAGAGGGCGGCGCTGCACGGGAGTCTCACCTCTCACCCCGCTCGTGGCGCGGCAGTAAAGCCGTCATATCACAAAACCCAACCACTCCCAGTAATAAGTGGCCTGGTAAAATAAACGGACAAGCAACCATCACATCCCTCCGTCTTTTTTGCATTTCATCTCTCTGCATTTACTTTCTCCAGTCCATCTCGCACACTCGGTCCCTAGTTACTACTCCTAGGGCCAGTTCTTTTGGCGGCTTCCCCAGCTTTTCCCACAAGACTAGTCACAGTGGAGAGTAACAATAAGGCGCCTCACTCATTTATTTGGGCTTCTAAACTACTATTCCATCCTGGTTTATTCCTCACCATTGTAATTTGTGCTAAATTTTGACCAAAGATTTAACTGGTTTTTCCTCACCATTGTAATTTGTGCTAAATTTGAACCAAAAATTTGACACAGATTACAATGGGGACCAATAAACCAGGACGGAGGTAGTAGTTATGGGATTACTAATCTAGAAGCCTAAAAGAACTGGCCCCTGGTACTCCTACTAGTAGTAGTACTCAAGTTGGAATTCCAATTGCACGGCACAACCTGTTAGGCAAAAAATTCGATACAGGGTGTAGGAAGCGGTTTGGGAATTTGCTTGCCTTTCCAACCAGTGAGATACTCCGTACAAAGTACGACAGAGAAATAACCACAGAGAAGGAAGCTAAAAGTAAACAATCAAACGAGCATTTTTGCATTTGTTTTGCATTGAATCGTTTCACAAGCTTGACTAGTGCTGTTTTTTCACTTTTACAAAAACCGCATCGCAATGTTAAAACGTGCATTTGCACATACATAAGTAATAGTAGTACTCCCTCCGTCTAGGTGTATAAGTCTTCCCTCCTTCTTGGTCATGGTGCACAACCGAAGATGACTTATTGACCTGGACGGAGGGAGTAGCACAGTCTGCAAGCATATATCGAGAGATACGTGTAGTGTGATAGTATATAGTAAAGTTTGTGCTATATGCACGTACTTGAAAAATGCGTATGAATACACAAGGTTTCCAAACTTTCCCTTTTACATACTTAATTAAGGAAGCTAAAAATTCCTGAATGTTCGGGATTTATCATTTGCGTCCCAAAACTAACGAGATCGCCTTACGAAACAAAAATTATACTCCTCATAAAAGCCACGACGCTCGCAGGAGCGCTTGCGGCGCGCCACAAGTGCCCTGGTGCGCGGCCGTTTCCCAGCGTGCCGACACAACGCTTCTTCCTCAGCCTCGCAACTCGCGAGGTGCTGATTGGCGGCTTGCCGGCGGGCGAGCGCGATCTCACCGGTTTGGTGATCCGGCACCAACAGGTACTCCTCCTCGCTGGAAGCATGCACCCGGTCCACGTACCGCCAAGCGTAGATGATGCACTTGGTCCCGACTGCACTCAGGGCTTCGGCACGGGCGTCCTCCGCCACCCTCACGGCCCTCGCACGAGCCTTCTGCCAAAGAGCCAATTGCCTGACTCTCTCGGACACGACATAGGCCTCCCACGCAGCTTGTTCCGCGGTGCGCTTCTCTTCCTCGGCCTTCTTCTCTGCCTCTATTTTGGCGCGCTCTGCTGGAGGCAAAGCCTCCCACAAGGCAACATCCATTTCTTTCCAAAGCTCCTCAAGGCTGGGGAGGCTCGGCGGTCGGCGCGGCGTTCTCCTCGTAGCAGGGAGCCGACGCGTCCTCCGGCGTGTGTGCTGGCGAGATTGGGAACGCCGACGCGTCCACCTCGACGCGTCGCGGCGAGGAGCGAAACACCGATGCGTCCTCCTCGACTAGTGGCGGCGAGGAACGGAACGGCGACGCGTCGTGTAGCGGCGAGGAGCGGAACACCAACGTGTCCTCCTCGACTAGTGGCGGCGAGGAACGGAACGGCGACGCGTGACCGTCCGTGCGATGCTGAGGGGCTCCTAGGGCTTGGGAGGGGCGATGCCATGGTGGTCGACGTGAGAGGGAGGGGGAGGAGATAGCGATGAACGTGAACGTGAGGGGGAGGAGATAGCGATGTCGTGGGAGGCGCAGTATTTATAGCGAGCAATGGCACACCTATGTAAGATATGGACTGAGCTACAGTGACTTAACTGCAGGTCCAGTTGCATCACTGACATGTGGGCCAGACCCATGTTGGGCCCATATGTCAGTGACCGAATGCACCTGCAGTTAAGTAACAGCTACATGGGCATATTTGTTGGAGTAAATTACGGGTGAGCGAAGGGGTGGAAATATTGCTGGTCACAACGGATTGGACGAGCGTGGGGGGAGGAGAGTCATGCATGCAGATTTTTTCACACGGGGTGGAGTGGTGGGACCGCCGGAGGGAGAAGGAGAGTTTGGCAGGCATATTATTTCCACACATGGAGAGGAAAAGATTTGGAGATGAACGGGCTTCCGGCAGGTATGGGGAACGGTGCATAATAAGTCATCTTGCATGCCGGGCTAGGTATAGTCTCAAGTCATTAAAAACAAACACGCCCCACACATGTTCATATTTCAAGGTGCACTAAATTATTGAATGCGATGATTAAGGCTGGCCATAATGGTGGTATCTTAGCACACGGGAATAGCAAACATGCTGATGTGGCAAAGAATTAAAGAAGAGAGGAGGGTTAGAGTAACTAGTGTTCATGCATGCATTGGTAAAAACATTTTTTTTGTGGAGAACGACAACACTAGTTGAGTACTTTTGCAAACTTCAAAAACTATTCCACAATGTGTCAACATTAACAATGTTAAATCAATATTTTTACACTCATTATAAAACGTAGTTCTTATACTCATTATAATCAGTACTCCCTCCTTCTAGGTGAGCAAGTCATCTTAGATTGTGCACTGTGACCAAGGAGGAGGGGAAAACGAGAGATCTTAATGTTTATTTGCTAATTAATAGCATTGCATGCAATGAACTAACCACTGCATGTCGTGTTTGGTAGTCTCAAGTCATTAAAAGCATGCACACCCACATCTCCTATTGGTTGATATGTCAAGAAACAAGAAACGAGGTAGAAGTTAATGCACCGCGCCTAAGTGTTTTGGAAATATTGTATCGAATGAGTGTACTGGTGTGGCTGGTTAATTAATATAATGTGGTGTTCAAAAAAAGTATAAATTTGGTCAAACACTTTGCAAACGGTTGACGGGAGTAAAAAGGACGAGAGGGAGTATCATGCATGCGGAGTAGGCAAAAAAAATTGCTTGTCTAAAAAAAGGCAAAAAAATTGCTCATTTATAGCCGATCGAAGTCTCCAAGGGCGCGACCACGCGAGGGAGGCGATGGTCATGGGAGGCGCGATGTTTGACGGAATTAAGTGAAGTTACATCCACGCGCCGGCATGGCGTGCGAACAGGCAGAAGCTATACCGTCAGGCCTACGATATGGGTCTAGTAGACATGACATCTAGTGGTTCCCGCATAGTTCTCAAGAACTCTTTGGGGGCTTGCAGCCATTTATCCACCAGGCAAGCCAGCAACCCCACGCCGTTCGCACGCCCTACTCGTCCCCGTCTTCTACCTTACAATAGTTCACTCCCAGTCGTCCCGTCCTTTCACATTAGTTCGCTCCCAGTTTTTTTTGCGGGGTACAACAGTTCAACTTCTCCTAACCCTCCTCTAAAATCCATGGCCTCCCAAATCTCCATGGTCGCCGCTGAGTACTAGGTTAGAGCCATCACCGGCGATCAGTTCATCGTCATCTACACACGTGGATCCGAGACGGTGAAAGCATGGCTTGCTTGCTTCCTACACATGTTCAACAGTTCAACGGATGAGTGGGTCGCTGGGCTAGATGTTGAGTACACCACAGTCCTAGGACGAGAGAAGGATCTAAAGGATGAAGAGAGGAAGAAGCCCGCCGTGATCCAGGTTTGCATACATAACGTTTGCTTGGTCTACCATATATGCCATGCCGACGTTGAGTGCCGGGATTTTAAGAACTTCCTCAAGGACAAAAGAGTGAAATTCGTTACTATAGGGTTTAAGAACGACAGTGACGTCCTGCGTCGGATAGGTCTTGTTGTAGGCCAGCCCTTTGATCTCCAGAAGGCAAGCCTGGTGTCCTCCTCTCAACCTTCAATGCGGACCCTGGCAGCAGCCATGATTGATCCTTCGTACGCTAAACTGAAGAAACCTCATCAGGAGTTTCATCATGCATGGGAGTCGAAGACATTAGATGAAGATCACATCCTATACGCAGCAATGGATGCCTACCTTTGTTTAAATATCTACAGGGGTTGGATGAAGAAGCAGAGCTTAGTGTCTGGTTCAAGCAAAGAAGCGTCAGCGAAGAGGAAGAGGAAGAGGAACGAGGACGAAGTCGAGGACGTGGACTCGGACTCCAAATAGGTGGCAGTGCCGTCGCTCATGCTGGTTCTACTCTAGTGTCAAGCGGACTAGTTGCTTATTAGTTTATTTTCAAGGGTGTGTTGTGCTGAGGCCCCAGCAGAACTATGTTTATGTTCTTTCTCGTTATTTGAACTCTTTAGTACATACAGTAGTACTAGTACTATGTCTTACTACTGTTCTTCTTGCAGTTGGTACTACTGCTCGTATCTTCGTGTTCCTATTGTACTTAATACGTTCGTACTAGTAGTATAATTTGGGTTAGTCGATTTGTGAAAGAAGTTCGACGGAGCGAAGGAAGAAGACGGCAGAAGAGGTGGAAGAAGCCCTTCTAGCCATCCATGTTGCATCAAACGGCTCACATGAGTCGACTGACCCAAATTGCTCCTTCAGATTGTAGGATCCACGTGGCATTCAAGGTCTCGAAGGTAGATTCCACGTCCGCACCCGGTTTGCGGGCTCGATGCGCGCACGACCGGCTTCTGCCGTGATAGCCACCATGCGCGCCTCCTCCGCGCGGGTGGAGACGACAATGACACGCTAGTTCCTTCTCGCCGGCGTGCTGGAGCACGCGCTCGTCCTCCTCTTGGTATGATGTGTGCATAGACGCGGCTCCACCAGCTGCTCACGTGCTTGGCAGCGCGGCGGCATCGCGGGGAGGGACTGCAGACGACGTGAGCGGCAGAGCCTTCGGCTTCATGGCACAGGGATGGCGGCGACACGACGGTGATGGGCGAGAAATTGTTGGCCCGAGTAGGCGGGCGCCGGCATGCGCAACGGCGGCGGCATATTGATGAGTGCGCGTGTGGGAGCTTACTTTAGTTTTAAATATAAGGTTGGTCAAACTTAAACCGTACTAGTACACGTAAACATTAGACTTAGGCAGCGCTTTTATTAGTTAGTACCATAGCCACGATACGGAATCCTGTGCAAGCCCGTGAACCGCGGCCGCGCGGTCGATCAAACGGTGCGTCACCGTGTCACGCTCGAAGGACATCCACCGAACCTTTTTGTGTGTGTGAAAACAATCCTCGAGTATTACTCAACTTTTTTTTTCCTGTGAAAGTTCTTGACGCTGCAATATTTCCATATATTTGAATTTAGTTGCAGTTCATGTTTATTTGGATTTGGACGTTTTAGGTGCACCCTAGTTTTTTTAATACTGATTTTGTGCGTGTGACTGAGAGAGAACGTGTGTATGTGTCCATATGTGTGTTGTGGCGGAAGGGCAATGTGGAGACAGTGTGCGTGTGATACAGACATAGAGAGGTGTGAATGTGCAAATGATCATGCATGAGTGAGACATAGACAGATGCCGATACGTTGTGTATACATGAGGGAACGGTCTTCTAGTTTACTTGTGTGTGTGTGTGAGAGAGAGAGAGAGGAGCATCCGTAACACAACAACCATCTCTCTCGATTTGTCCGTCCCTCGCACGGTTGCATGCAACACATGCATCAACGCGCACATTTTGACACCCTCACCCGACCCCTGCCCACCTCAAGGCCCGCACAATCTCTTCGTGAATACCCATTTCTCTCCTTAGGTTTGTTTTCTCTCAATATCTGACACATGCACACACACACACACACAGAGACACACACACACACAGACACCCGCAGCACAACACACACACACACACACACACACACACTCCCCCGAGCACACAATTCATCCCCATCCAAGGTTATACGGCGACCACTCTTGCTTGTGCTTCTTTGCACCCCAACATGCACAACACCTCAATCTTCAAAGAGGGCAACGAGCAGATCGAAGACGGCGACCACACCGCGCTAGAGAATGCGGGGTCATTCGGGAGCAGGGTGATGTGACGACGGCTGACTGACTCCTCCCCCCGCCCTCTCTCTCTTGCACAAAATTACCAATCCCTCTCTCCCCCACACAAAATTGTCAATCCCTCAACCCACGAGATCCTTCCCCTCTCGTCCATGTTTTTCCTGCTCTCTCATCAAACATGTTGTCTCTTCTCCTTCCACGTATACAGAATCCAGATGCACACGCATCTCATGTATATTACATGTATGCATCTTTCTCACAGACATATCTTCTTCCTCTCTCTTTCTCTCTCTCTCTCTCTCTCTCTCTCTCTCTCCCTCTCTCTGTCTTGTTAGGTTTGATTCCTACTCTCTCGTCCACATACATACAATCTTTCCCGCCGTATCTGCTCCATCTTCAAAAGCTCTCTCTGCACGTTTCATTCACACATCGGGATATGTCAAAATGTTGCTTATATAATGGCTGATGTAGAGTTATGGTTGTTCTTGTTGCATTCTACAAAGTAATAACTATGAAATGCATTTAGATTCTCATTTGACTAGGATTATGTGAGTTTGAGCATGTTGTGAAGTACTCCCTCCGTCCAGAAATACTTGTCATCAAAATGGATCAAAGAGGATGTATTTAGATGTATTTTAGTTCTAGATACATCTCTTTTTATTCATTTTGATGACAAGTTCTTTCGGATGGAGGGAGTACTATAGACCTTGTATAAATCTTGGGATTCGACAATGATTGTAACTATTGAATTGTATAGACCATTACATTCGAAGTCAATAGCCTAATATATTTATTTCACAATTTCAACAAATGATTAGTTCACTACAAACTAAGAAAACAAATGTGTACTCCCTCCATTTTTATTTAAGTCTGCGTATTAGCATTGGTCAAAGTCAAGTTTTGTAAACTCTCAGAAAGCTTATAACAAAAAATATTAACATATACAATAACAAATAAATACCATTAGATTCATTATTGAATGTACTTTCACATCATACATATTTGTTATGGTAAATGTTTATATTTTTCTATAAACTTGGTCAAACTTTAGGAAGTTTGACTTCGGTCAAACCTAATATGCAGAGTTTACTACTACTACTCGCTAGGTGCTTAGCCAAATCACTCAACACGCCACACGGGGAGTCCAGTGTCACAAAATTTTGAGGTCGGCGGAAAAATCTCCCGCGACCCAGATTTGAGCAGTGGGAAGTTACCATCATATCCTTCGGAACAGGCCTACAGATGACGCTAGGTAGGGGGCTGTTTTCGTAACTTCAGGTTCACCCTACCCAGCCAACCCCACCCCGGAACACAGAGTAGTACACCTGAATACTCCCCATTTTCTATCCCCACCACAAAATAGACTTCTCCACGGCACCGCAGCCTTCGTGCTCCTCCCCTTTACATCGGCACACTCATCCACTGCAGCGCATCTGCCTCATCGACGACCTCATACGCCGCACTGGAGCCGGTCCATCGTCGTCGTCGTACATGGAGCCTCTTCCCCGGCATCGTCTTCCACGGTCTCGGATCTGCTTCCCGGAAGCTGACGCCAAGCATAGAAGTACCACCGTCGTGGACAATGAACTGACTCCCGTTGCCGACCATGACTCACATAGGCCGCCGCGACCATCGTTCTCCTCCTCGATTGGTAATGTGTGTATTGAATCACTTAGCAGTACATGTGCAGTTTCATACCTACCCTTCAAATTTCCTGGGTGCTATTGTTCCCGTAAAAGTAATTGGTTATAGCCTCCATTGTCCAACAGAATAT
The DNA here is from genome assembly GCF_002162155.2 of Triticum dicoccoides. NCBI lineage: Eukaryota > Viridiplantae > Streptophyta > Magnoliopsida > Poales > Poaceae > Triticum > Triticum dicoccoides. The sequence goes on along the minus strand of NC_041392.1, from coordinate 601,854,985 downwards.
CAGCTTGTAATTGTGCGTCGCTCCTGTATCGCGCTGTGCTTGGGTAGGTTTTTCATCTGCAACCAGTAGTGTGGCAAATGATGGAGAGGTTTTTAGAACTAGCAAAATGCCCATGCGTTGCACGCATCAAGATGCATTTGTATGAGTAGTTTATCTTGTTGGAGATGCTCTAACATGGCAGACGAGTGCTTTAATGTTGCCCACAAGATGCGTGAGTATTACTAGTAGTATATTTTTCTTGCCATGTTGAGATTTTAAAACCACGAGTGCGAACATGCAGAGGAGCAATGAAGACCAAACACGGGATATTCGGGACATCTTCAAGGAGCGTGGCAAGTTAAAGAGGAGCTGCACCGAACCTATAAAACGAGCTTTGGTAAGTAACACCCTTTCAATTACTTTCGTGTAGCCTCGTGTTCTTCGATGTGTATATGTTGTAGTTTATGTTTCTCTTAAGCGTGGTGTTCTTCGATGTGTAATAAGAAGAGTCTTAATCGTCCTAATGCTTTCATTTTTAGCTTGATGTAGGAAGTGGGTGTTCTCACCTTGTAGTCTGTTTTTATTTATTTTTTCCTTTTGAATTCACTTCTTCGAGTTCTGTTTATCTGGCTTCTACTAAATGGATCTAGGTTGCTCTGAGTATTGATCTAAAAAAGAAGTAACTTCATGTCAGGATGCATTTCCTGCGAGGAGGGAAGTATGGTCAACCTCGAGATCATGTTTCCAAAATGAGGCTAGATTACACACAAGGTGCCAGTTCCCTAATGATGCTGGATTAGACACAAGGTGCAAATTCCCAGATGATGATGGATTACACACAAGCCAGGTGGAGTCGTCAGCTGTTCGTGTCCTCGTGGCATTAGTAAAGGCTAAAAGAAAACGTGCAGCAGCCCTTGAGAATGTAGCTGAGTTCCTGAAGAAGTGAAAAGAGCAATCAGATGCTCTCTTCACCCAAGCCAAAGAAGAGATGGAAGAAGCCAGAAATAAGCTAGCAGAGGCAGAGCAGGCTAGGCGTCTCCTGCTATCTAAAACTGTTGACAATACAAAATCTCCTTCATAATAGCTAGGATCAAATTTTTATCCAGCCAGCATGCCTGTTGTGATGTCTGTGCATCTACTGATGTGGCACAAAATGTTTTTTTCGGGTCATGTAATAACAGCAATTACTTTCCAAACAATAACATACGAAGCATTGGACATGGTATAGTTCACGCGCAAGCCCAACATTCCAAGTTCAACTTCCACATCAAACTCATGTTCACAGATATCTGCACATTCATACATAATGTCCACAACCATGTTTCACTTCAAAGCCAAAAAAATGTGAGGAGAGTTATGAATAAAGAAAATCCTCTACTAGTTCCTGATACCAGTGCGAGCACAACAAGTCAAGGCCATGCATAAATTAATTATATTTTAGTCATTTTTTGTGTTCTAAAATGCCTGCCGGCTCGCGGAAGGACGTGTTGCCGGCACACGCGCAGATTCAATGAAGGCAGATGGGGCAGTCTTAAGCTGGTTGCACGCGGCGAGGAGGCGTGCTCAGCTGGGCCTGCAGCGAGTGCGGCCCTCTTGGCCGGCGCGCCGGTTCAATGCCTGCGCTATGAGAGGTCGCGTCCGTGTCAGAGCAATCACTCCCTCTAGTCGTTTTTTGTTTGGGTATAACAAAATCTCGTTTTCCATTCACATTTTACAAGTAAAGTTCGTGGACAAACTTTGACCCAAAGTACGATGGGGACTAGTAAACCAGAATGGACGTAGTAGTTTTTTTAATCGAAGAAGGGTTTCCCCTTCCGAATTTCATTAAAGAAAACCAACATCTAAATCTAAACCATAGTATTTGCCCTAGAGACTACCAGGTTCAACATCTCGCAACATAAACCAATACAACCTCCATCAGAAAAAAAACAAACCATACAACCATACGCCAAGGAGGTATGTAGTACTATGAATTCCTATTTCGCTCCATACCAATCGTTCTAAAAACTACTTACTACTTATAACGTGCCATTGAAAATCGGAACTCTTAACCCCGCTAAAAAACGATATTTTAAATGTGGCTACTCGATCTGTGGCAACTGGCGAGCCCCGCGCTCCAAGTCGTTCACCTGTGGTCCCGACCATCAACTCCTATGGATCAAATTATCACGCGAGCTCACTATTCCTACAAAGGTGCTCCACCACGTACCCGGTACCCGCAAATGCAGCAATCGTGCCCCTAGGGTTTTAGAGTTTATTTGTTAACGTCGCTATCGGTATCAAAACCGGCGGATCTCGGGTAGGGGATCCTGAACTGTGCGTCTAGGCCGGATGGTAACAGGAGGCAGGGAACACGATGTTTTACCCAGGTTCGGGCCCTCTTGATGGAGGTAAAACCCTACGTCCTGCTTGATTAATATCGATGATATGGGTAGTACAAGTGTAGATCTACCACGAGATCAAGGATGCTAAACCCTAGAAGCTAGCATATGGTATGACTGTTGTATATGGAGTTGATTGCCTACGAACTACAACCCTCCGTTTTATATAGACACCGGATAGGGTTAGGGTTACATAGAGTCGGTTACAATGGTAGGAGATCTTGAATATCCGCATCGCCAAGCTTGCCTTCCATGCCAAGGAAAGTCCCATCCGGACACGGGACGAAGTCTTCAATCTTGTATCTTCATAGTCTTGGAGTCCGGCTGAAGGTATAGTCCGGCTACCCGAACACCCCCTAATCCAGGACTCCCTCAGTAGCCCCCGAACCAGGCTTCAATGATGACGAGTCCGGCACGCAGATTGTTCGGCATTGCAAGGCGGGTTCTTCTCCAAATCTTGTGTACCTATAGGAATAATGTCTGATTTTTGTAATGTAGTGCTCCTCGGCTTCCACGCCCAATAATGGCCGTCTTCCATGTGTCAAACGAATGCGAAAAGCCGGGGCATTTTTACATCCACACCCCTAGACGTATAAACGAGCCGCCTATTTAACGGGATGGGGATTTAGGTCCAAACCACATCTTCTCCTTTCTGCGAGTTATCATCAGAGCGCTTCTAGCAAAGGTCCATTCCAACATGACCAGCCGTCGCAGCTCCTCCCCTCGCCCCTCCAGTCCCAAACCCGAGGGCTGGGAGAGTTGCACCATCCCGCATAGCGAGTTAGTCTCGCTTCAGGCCAAGGGATTTCTCCCTCCGGCATACATGGTCCCGGTCCGAGCCGGTCTCGCCACCTACAATGGCGGAAAACAAGCGGAGAGCACCCCCAATCCTTCTAAAGGAGAGCGGGTGTGCCTCGTCCCCTATCTAATAAGGGGACTGGGATTTCCAATTCATCCATTTCTCCGCGGGCTTCTGGAGTTCTACGGCCTCCAACTGCACAATCTCACGCCCGCCTCCGTATTGCATATTGCGGGTTTCGTCGCCCTTTGCAAGCTATTTTTAGGCGTTGAGGCTCATTTCGCGCTGTGGAAGAGGTTATTCTGCTTGGTGCCCCGTTCTCAAGAGGGGTCTATATACCAAGTGGGCGGAGCCGAAGTATGGCGCATCGCCGGGACCGGATACCTATCCGGAACCCCAAAGAAGGCATCTGAGGACTGGCCTTCAGAATGGTTTTACATAGATGGCGTCCCGCTACCGGACCCTATACGGGTCGATCTCCCTGAGTTCAACAGTGCTCTATTGCAGAAACGCTTGAGCTGGCGTCCGCGGAGCTCTCAGAGAGAAAGCGATAGAGACGTCCTTTACCTGATGGGCCGGATAAGACTGTTGGCTCATTCCGGACTAACCATGATTGGAGTCATGGCCGCATGCATTATGCGGGGGGTGCAGCCGCTTCAATATAGAGGCCAGTCCATGTGGGATTTCAACGGGGAGGATGATGCCACACGTTACGGTCGTAAGGGGCCGGCCTCAGCCGCCGCCTTAGTAAAGATCTTATCCTCTTTGTACAAGGGAGAGAAGGAGGAATTCCTCCGCGTCAACCCGTGGGACGGATTCAGTATGTATGATCCTCCAAGTTGGGTAAGTGAACAATTGTGCTTGCCCGTTTGTTTTATACTCCCATGGTTAGATAGGTAGTCTAATGACTTCAATGCAGGAACTGCGACATGAGGTAAAGGATATAAACAGCGGCCCTCCACAACCCGAGGACCCAGAGCGGTCCCTCAATCCGGACTCCGAAGAGGATCCGGACATATCGATGGAGCTTATCGATAGGGTGTTCCATCAGCTAAGCAAGGACAATACCTTGGTAGCCATTACGACGGATTACCCAGGGTTAATCCCGGCCTCCGAGGTGACAGAAACCGGGGTCTTATTCCCTTGAAAGAGATTCCACCCTCACGTAGCCCGGTGTTTCTGACGACAACCGTGTTTTGCAGGGGAGATTTCCGAGGCAGGAGGCCGAACCTATGGCGGCTAGCCAACGAGGGGCCGCAGGGCCCCGTGGGGAAAAAGGAATGTAATCCGGACTGAGATACCGGCGCAAAGGTATAGTGCACCCTCTGTTTCCCTGGAGTTATTCTGTCAGGGCATATTAAGGTTCGTGCTATCTTCAGAACGAACAGACCTCGCTGGACTACATCCGGAGAGGTTGCTAATCGCGCCTCGACCAGCCAGGCTCCAACGTCTGGCCAAGAAGCGGAGGCGAGCACAAGGCACGCGCCGGACGCTCCTCTGACAGAGGATGCGGATAGGCTGTCTGCCACAAATTCTGAAGTGGAGAGTGCCATGAACCACAGGCGTCGCCGGACAATTCTACGCGACGCTTGTTTCTCCCAAGAGGCTTTAGATGCCTTTAATTCGGGAGATGCGTACCTCCGTGCCGCTCAAAATGGTTTAGCCAGAGCCACGGAGCAGTATGTAAAAGACATATGGGTAAGAAAATTTTGGTTAAATATATATATATATGTGCTAGTAGCCCCCGAGACTTGAAGCAGTTAGAGCAACTGATTTAAGGATCATTTAATATGAAGGTTCTTACAGAGAAGAATGCCGTACTGTCCCAGGAGCTGGAAAAGTGCAAGGCCCAACTAGAGGCCGCACTAGCCGCAGCAGGGGAGCCCAAAGAGACCCCCCAGGTAAGATACACTTCGAAAGATTTGTATTGTGCGGTGTGGGTGCAAATCTGACAAATCATATTGCAGATGGCGCCGAACTCGATCCGGACAAGCAACAACTCTTACGCCGGCTAAAGGCCGGTGAGAGTATGTTGACAAAGGTGAGGCGAGAGAAGAATGATCTTCAGGATGCCAACACCAAGCTGGACGTCAAACTTAAAGATGTTCGTGGCCAGCTGTCGGACTCCACGAAGGAGAATCAGCGGCTTTGACGCGGCATTTTTAGTAAATGCTTGAACGAACTTTGAAAAAAAAGTTCGGCGAGGAAGTCGACTAACAGAGTAATGTCTGTAGGTATGCTCACAGGTCATCCTGCAGAGGAGATGCCCGGTTCTACGGGTGACCTTCTTCCCGAACTCTTGCAACTTCATGAGCGAATTCGGCACGCGATGCGGGGTATTGCCCAAGCCTTATGGCCTGCCCACTCCGTGCCCGAGGGCCTTGGAGAGCTTGAGGAGAAGCTGAAGGGAGCTCGGCGGCGCTTCTGGTTATGGAAGATATCGGCCTGCCGACAAGGCGCTAGGGAGGCCTGGGCTATGGTGAAGACCCGTTTTACAAAGTCTGACCCAAACCACATGGCCGAGGTCGGACCAGTGGGGCCTGACGGGAAGGAGATCCCTGTAAGCTTAGTATACGGCCAAGTAGAGTTGGCCGCGAAGTATTCCCAGCAGGACTGTAAATTAGACAGCCTGTTAGATGGTATAGAAGAGGAATACAATCAGTCAGACTGACTATGTAATTTTGAATTAACATGTGTAATGCCTTCTAGCCGGATTGTAGATCGTTTGTCGTTGCCGACCTTTTCGCTTCAACCTCGGGACCTGACGGTCCGGAGTGTGTCCGAATACCATAGCGGTTATATAAGAACCGGGGTATGCGTGGAGACCAGGCGTAGGGGTCATTAGTGCTTTATCAGACAAGTGCCCAACTAGTTATGTTATATTACATGGTTAGTAAGAAACATCTTCCAGAGAGAATAGTTCCGTTAGGGGTTCCTTTCGCTAGGAGGCATGCCCTAAAGTGCATGTCCGAACTGCGTAAAAAAACGCAGAAAAAAGCATCTGGGGGCACATAAAATGGGTAAAAAGATCATCTTTTATTTCACCGACCGAATATTCCCTTAAGAACGCTAGCTTTCGGCTTCACCCAGTCTGAGGTACACATCCGGCTGACCCGGCAGTAACAATTGAAGAGGTGCTCCCTTTACCGCCTAGCCGAACAATCGGGAACGTAGGGGTAAGCACAGGAGCCAAGCAACCCAGGTTGGCCAAAACTTAAGTCATATCGATGCATATAATGGTGAAGAAAAAGGTACATGCGGAAGTTTGACGCATGTGTTGGGCGTGAAGCCCGTATAAATAAGCTTCTATTAAAGAAGCCCCCAGGTTTAATGAGCGCGAGTGGCGCGTCACTAGATGAGCCTTTAAGGGCTATAAAAGAAAAGAGGGGAAGGAGAGAAATGTAAGACAGAAGAATGCAAAAAAAATGTAAAAAATGGACAGAGGAAGGAGACGAACACAGAGTCCGGCGCTAGGCATAGAATCTTCGGAGACGGGTGGCGTTCCACGGGTTCGGCTCGAGTCGGTTATCCGACGCATCTCGCAGGTGGTACGCCCCACCAGTCAGGACTTGGTCGATTATGAATGGACCTTCCCACTTGGGCTTGAGTTTGTCCTTTTTCTTATCCGGCAGGCGTAGAACTAGTTCGCCACATTGTAATTTTTGGCCCATACTTCTTTGCTTTGATATCTTCGGGCCTGCTGTTGATAATATGCGGAACGGGCTTTTGCCACGTCACGCTCCTCCTCCAAGGCGTCCAAGTTGTCCTGCCGATCGAGCTCGGCTTCTCTTTCTTCGTACATGCGCACTCTAGCTGAGTCATGAATTATGTCGCAGGGCAGAACTGCCTCTGCGCCGTACACCATAAAAAATGGTGTGTATCCGGTGGTGCGATTTGGCGTGGTCCGCAGCCCCCAGAGCACGGAGTCGAGCTCCTCTACCCAGTGCGTGTTAGATTCCTTGAGGGACCGCACCAGTCTGGGTTTAATGCCGCTCATGATAAGACCATTTGCGCGTTCGACCTGGCCGTTGGTTTGTGGGTGATAGACGGAAGCATAATCGAGCTTGATGCCCATGTTTTTGCACCAGAGTTTTACCTCGTCGGCGGTAAAGTTTGTACCATTGTCGGTTATGATGCTGTGGGGGACGCCATAACGGTGTACAACCCCGGATATGAAGTCTATCACAGGTCCGGATTCGGCCGTTTTAACAGGCTTGGCTTCTATCCATTTGGTAAACTTATCCACCATGACCAGTAAGTATTTTTTCCTATGGGTTCCACCTTTAAGGGGTCCGACCATGTCAAGCCCCCAGACCGCAAAAGTCCAGGTGATGGGTATAGTTTGGAGTGCAGTGGGTGGCATATGGCTTTGGTTGGCAAAAAGTTGGCAACCAGCGCATCGTTGGACTAGGTCCTGAACGTCTGCTCGGGCCGTCGGCCAGTAAAAGCCTGTACGGAAAGCCTTGCTAACAAGGGACCGAGCAGCGGCGTGGTGACCACCAAGTCCGGCATGAATTTCAGTCAGGAGGTTCCGCCCTTCCTCTTCGGAGATGCACCTTTGAAGGACTCCGGTAGTGCTTTTCTTATAAAGTTCTCCCTTATGGACTCTGTAGGCCTTAGATCGCCGCACTATGCAGCGGGCCTCATTTTGGTCCTCCGGGAGTTCCTGCCTAGAAAGGTAGGCTAGGAATGGTTCTGTCCACGGGGCGATAACCGCCATTATTACGTGGGCTGAAGGTCTAATTTCGTTGGCAGAGCCTCCAATTGTGTCAGATTGTTCGACGTCGAGTGGTGTGGCTGGGTTTGGGCTGTTATTTGCGGGTTCCCCCTCAAATGCTACGGATGGCTTGAACAATCTTTCCAAAAAGATGTTGGGGGGGACTGTATCATGTTTTGCTCCAATGCGTGCTAGGACGCCCGCCGCTTGATTGTTTTCTCGGGCTATATGGTGAAACTCCAGCCCTTCGAACCGAGCTGACATTTTTAGGACGGCGTCGCGGTAAGCTGCCATTTTTGGGTCCTTGGCATCGAAGTCTCCATTTATTTGGGATATCGCGAGGTTTGAATCCCCATGTACCTCTAGGTGCTGGATACCCATGGATACTGCTATCCGGAGGCCATGTAGGAGGGCCTCATATTCGGCTGCATTGTTGGAATCTGTGTACATGATCTGGAGCACATATTGGACTGTGTCTCCCGTGGGGGACGTCAGGACGACGCCGGCCCCCAGTCCGGCCAACATTTTGGAGCCGTCGAAATGCATAATCCAGTTTGAACATGTGCCGTACTCTTTAGGGAGCTCGGCCTCCGTCCATTCTGCGACGAAGTTGGCCAAAACTTGCGATTTAATAGCTCGCCATGGCTTATAGGTTATATCGAACGGGAGAAGCTCGATGGCCCATTTTGCAATCCGGCCCGTTGCATCGCGGTTGTTGATAATATCGTTTAGTGGCACTTCTGAGGCTACTGTTATGGAACACTCTTGAAAGTAGTGTCGTAGCTTCCGGGATGCCATGAATACTGCGTATGCAATCTTTTGATAATGTGGGTACCGTGATTTTCATGGAGTGAGGACAGTGGACACGTAGTAGACCGGCCTTTGAAGGGGGAATTTGTGTCCGTCCGTTTCCCGCTCGTCAACGAGCACTGCGCTGACAACTTGGTGTGTTGCTGCAATGTACAATAACATTGGTTCGCCAGTGATTGGCGCGACCAGGACTGGGTTTCCTGCCAATATGGATTTTATTTCATCAAGTCCGGTCGTGGCGGCATCCATCCACTCGAAGTGTTTGGTGCGCCGAAGGAGGCGATAAAGGGGTAGTGCCTTTTCTCCCAAGCGGGAGATGAAGTGGCTTAAAGCCGCCACACACCCGGTTAATTTTTGTATTTGTTTAAGGTCCTTTGGGACATCCAATTGTGACAAAGCTCGGATCTTGGCTGGGTTTGCTTCAATTCCTCTACCGGATACAATGAATCCCAAGAGCTTTCCGGCTGGAACGCCGAAGACGCATTTTTCTGGGTTGAGCTTGATGTCATATTTTCGGAGGTTATCGAATGTAAGCCTCAAGTCGTTTACTAGGGATTCGACATGTCTTGATTTGACGACCACATCATCCACATACGCCTCCGCTGTTTTGCCGATTTGGTTTGCCAGACATGTCTAGATCATGCGCTGATATGTTGCGGCAGTGTTTTTCAGCCCAAAGGGCATTGTGTTGAAGCAGAATGGGCCGTATGGTGTGATGAATGCTGTTGCAGCTTGGTCTGATTCTGCCATCTTGATTTGATGGTAACCGGAGTATGCGTCGAGGAAACACAACAAATCGTGTCCTGCGGTGGCATCGATAATTTGATCGATACGGGGGAGGGGGAAGGGATCCTTTGGGCAAGCCTTGTTAAGGTCTTTGAAATCTACACACAGGCGCCAGGATTTGTCCTTCTTTGGTACCATCACCAGGTTTGCTAGCCAGTCCGGATGTTTTATGTCTCTGATGAATCCGGCCTCTAATAGCTTGGCTAGCTCCTCTCCCATAGCCTGTCTCTTGGGTTCGGAAAAACACCGAAGGGCTTGTTTGACAGGTTTAAATCCTTTTAGGATATTTAAGCTGTGTTCGGCCAGCCTGCGTGGGATCCCTGGCATGTCTGAAGGGTGCCAGGCGAAGATGTCCCAGTTCTCTCGTAGGAACTCTCGCAGTGCGGCGTCTGCATCAGGGTTCAGTCGTGCCCTGATGGAAGCTGTTTTATTGGGGTCCGTTGGATGGACCTGGAATTTGACTATTTCGTCAGCTGTCTTGAAGGACGTGGATTTGGATCTCTTATCGAGTATCACATCATCCCTGTTAACCGTGGAGCGCAGCACAGTCAGTTCCTCGGCCGCTAAGGCTTCGGATAGCGCCTCAAGGGCTAATGCGGCGGTCTTGTTTTCGGCGCGGAGTGCTATGTCCAGATCACTAGCTAGAGTGATAATTCCATTCGGCCCGGGCATCTTGTGCTTCATGTACCCGTAATGGGGTATTGCTTGGAAGATTGTGAATGCTTCCCGCCCTAGTAAAGCGTGATATCCGCTCTTAAACGGGCCACCTGAAACATGACTTCTTCGGACCTATAATTATCCGGCGTGCCGAACACCACATCTAGTGTGATTTTTCCTATGCAGCGCGCTTCCCGAATGGGGATTATTCCTCTAAAGGTTGTGCTGCTTCGCTCGACGCGGTTCCAATCTATTTCCATTTTTTGAAGGGTTTCCTCATAAATGAGGTTCAGTACGCTGCCTCCATCCATGAGCACCTTGGTGAGGCGAAAGCCGTCCACTATGGGACTGAGGACCAATGCGGCTGGTGCTCGGGCTGTTCGGAATCTAGATTCATCACTTGCGTTGAAGGTAATGGCAGTGTCGCTCCATGGATTTATTGTTGCAATTTGATAGAGTTCGGCGAGGCTGCGGAGTGTTCTTTTTCGCACATTGTTTGATGTGAAAGTCTCGAAGACTGTGAGAACGGTACTGGTGTCCTTGGGCTGGCTTTCTGCGGCCTCTGGAATTAAGAGGTCCTCGCCGATTTTGGCCACCTGCCGGAGTATCCAACATGCTCTAAGGCTGTGAGTTGGTGTGGCATCCTCTGTACTGTGAATTCTACAGGGTCCATCAAGCCATCTTTCCAGTACGGTTCCATGCCCTCTAGAGGGTTTTGGCTTTTTGGTGTTTATCCCGGGTGTCCTGTGATAATGAACCCTCTTAGTTCGGACGGGATTACTATTCAAGGCCGGATTATACCAAAAATTTATTTCGGTTTTCCGGGCGCTTTCCATGGTACAGTATTTTTGTACTATGGACTCCAAGTCAGCGAAGCGTGTGATATCACGACGACTTACGGTGTTAAGGATTCCCTTGTCTGTGCAATTACTGCAGAAAATTGAGATTGCGTCTTCCTCGCGGCAATCCTTTATCCTGTTCATAACCAGGAGGAATCTGGCCCAGTAATGATGTACTGTTTCCTCGGGCCTCTGCCTGATTTGGGAGAGATCGCTTATGATCGGGTGGGCGGTGTCGTTGAATCTGAAACCTCACCCAATCCAAGATTCGGAGGCCGAAGAGTTTCCGAACTCTGAAGTTCGGATTCTTGGATGTTGTCTAGTGAATCTGGCCCGTTGCCTGATCCTAAGCTCAGGTCTTGAGTTACATCTCCCCCTCCGCGGGTATCCGGCTTGGAGGGGTCGGGAATTCGGACGTAGCTAGTCCTTAAAATAGATGAAGGGTCGCCACACTGCGTCTCTACCACGGCAACGTGGTGGGTGACTTGGGGAGAGTTAATTTCTCTTAGATCGGGTTTAAGCCCAACCTGGTCGTAATCCGTAGCGACCCCCAGGGCGGCGATGCGATCCAAGAGCTTGTTTACGGAAGAGATCTCCATTGGATCTAGCTGCTCGACGAGCTCCGAGCTGACGTGTAGGTTGCTTTTGATGACCCAAGAGGTCACTGTCGGTGCAACAGCCGAACAGGCGGTCATGAGGAAACCACCTAGCCGGAGGGTTTGACCGACAGCCAAGGCTCCCTTAACAACAGCGCCGTCTTTAAAGACGGGAGGAGGCATCCTTCCTGATTGTGATGGCACAGAGGAACTCTCAATGAAAGCACCAATGTCGGTGTCAAAACCGGTGGATCTCGGGTAGGGGGTCCCGAACTATGCGTCTAGGCTGGATGGTAACAGGAGGCAGGGAGCACGATGTTTTACCCAGGTTCGGGCCCTATTGATGGAGGTAAAACCCTACGTCCTGCTTGATTAATATCGATGATATGGATAGTACAAGAGTAGATCTACCACGAGATCAAGGAGGCTAAACCCTAGAAACTAGCCTATGGTATGACTGTTGTATATGGAGTTGATTGCCTACGGACTACAACCCTCCGGTTTATATAGACACCGGATAGGGTTAGGGTTACATAGAGTCGGTTACAATGGTAGGAGATCTTGAATATCCGCATCGCCAAGCTTGCCTTCCACGCCAAGGAAAGTCCCATCCGGACACGGGACGAAGTCTTCAATCTTGTATCTTCATAGTCCTGGAGTCCGGCTGAAGGTATAGTCCGTTTACCCGAACACCCCCTAATCCAGGACTCCCTCAGTCGCCTTTACGTAACACTCATGTGTGCGAGATAGCGAGAGGCCAACTGCATGCGTGCGCCTCTTCTCTTCGTATATGTACTCCACCATTTGTCTGGTGTCCAAAAAATTATAATAACTACTAGCAATGTGCCAATGCGTTGCCACACGATCAAAGTAGATTAATACAGTGGCGAAGCTAGATGCAGATTACGCCTAGGGCTGTGCTATGTTGAGTGATAAACTTCTATGATTTTCTATGCTTTGCATGAAGAAATTACAAAGGAAGTTGTTTCTAGGCCTGGGGCTATAGCCCTAGCTGCCACAGGCCTGTCTCCGCCACTGGATTAATACATATTCACCGATTTTATAGAAAAAAGTCTAGCTTTGAAATACGTATATCACTAAAAATATGTTATGTTTCACTCAAAATATATTCCTTTGGCGGTTTTGATGAGATAAGGGAGGAATGTTGTTGGTTTCAAGATTCTAGAAGTGGTATACGTCTAATTTCTACTCTTACTAGCAAGATGCCCGTGTGTTGCACGGAACATCAGGATCTTGTGGGAGAAAAGGATGAACGAGGGAAGGCCTTATCTGCAAATGTGGTGAAGAGTGCGGGTAAATTGCCATATTTTCCTTCCTATCCGTCAGATATAAATCAGATGACCTACATTGCAGGATGGCAGGCCCACCATCATCACCAACTCTATTTTTATCCCTACTCTTATAATAAGCACTGTCGGTGATGATCGTGTGCCTGTCATCCTGCAATATAGGCCGTCCGATCTATATCTGACGGATAGGAAAGAAACTATGGCAATTTTGCAAAAAGATACCCACACCCCTCTCCACATTTGCAAATAAGGCCTTCCCTCGTTCATCCTTTTCCCCCACAAGATAGACTACTCATACAAATGCATCTTGATGTTCCATGCAACGCATGGGCATCCTGCTAGTTGTTGCAAAAAGCCCATGTGTGTGTGAGAGAGAGGGCGAGTGGAGGAGGACGGAGTGCATGTGTGACAAAGACACAAGGAGTGTGTGTGCGATAGGTATCAGCTTATAATGAGGTGATAGTGTGTGTGTGCACGATCGAGAGGGCGTGTCTCAAGAAGGGAAGAAAAATCTACATAGATACAAGGAGCGGGAGAGACACATGTATGCGATGGTGGAAGCACGAGTGTGCGGGTGTATAAACCTATCTAGAGGCTAGCTAGTCGATAAATGTTTGTGAGAGAAATACGAGTCGGGGTGCGAAATCGAGAGTTTTATGTGTGTGTGAGAGAGAGACGGTAGTCGGGAATGGGAGTGGAAGCAGGAGTTGTGTGTGTGTGTGTCTGTGAGAGAGAGAGGAGACGGTAGTCGGGGTTGTCTGATCGGTAAACAAATGAATAATGTCAGTCTGGGATGGAGACAAAAAGGAGACCGGAACAAATGTTGTGTATATAGGAGAGATAGAGAGAGTAATTTTAGTGGTATGAGTCATATGTAGAGACATATAGGGTGTGTGAGAGGATCCCATAGAGAGAAAGACAAAGTGAAAGACGAGTGGAGACTGTGTGTTTGGCGGTGAAAAAGAAAGCTTAGGTACCGAGTGATACCAGAGAACAGTAGAGACGTGAGAGACAATGAAAACCGTGTAATGTATAATGATAGGGAGAGTGTGACACTTCTCAAGGGAGACCTCGAGAGACCATGTTTGCGAGGATAGGAGCAACATGAAGTGAGCGTGCGGGTGAGCTGGAGAAAAGAGAGTGATAGCTACCTGAAGGAGCATGCATGCGAGAGAGAGATGGGCGTGAAAGGAGTGAACAAAAAAGGGATTCAAATATTTGAATTCGAGATGATGATACATGTAATCCATACTCGAACCAAAATTGATCTATCAAACATGCATACTCATATGAATTCACACACATCTATGTTATTTAATATGTAGATATTACTGATCCGTACATTTTAGTAGAACATAATTAGGTTAAATTTTTTCGAATTCAACCTTAAGATTTCGAGATCGTTGTATTTGTAAATCATATTATACATATAAAGGAGCAGAATTCTTTGTTGTGCTTTTGAAAGTATATATAAAAAATGATGTATATAGAATGTAATTCCAATTGAAAATGGATCCCGCCCGGAAAAAAATAGAATACAAACGGGATTCGAATTGAGTTGGCACGGTAAACGTGCACTCTGCAAAATTTGAACGAAGCGGGGAAAGTCGCGGTAACCGCCCGAAACCAAAATCCGCGAGATGGAAATCACTACTACCTATCCCTGCCACGCAAAGCCTGTATGCTGGATTTCTATAGGTTTCGATAGGGGTAGGTTTGTAATTTCACCCAAACGTGACGTAACCGCCTCTCACCCGGATTCATACACGGTGGGCGCCAAAACATAGTGTGTCCTCGGCCGAAATCGACTTCCTCCCCGATTCATATTCATACACGGTGGGCGCCAAAAACAAACTCTCGTCGGCAAATATTCGGTGTATGCGAGATTACCGTCCTATCCCCAACCGACTAGTATTGATGTGATGTAGTAAAAATTTGAAATTGGGGGCTAAGTTTGTAAATTTCCTTGCATTTGAGACAAGCGCGCCCTGAATACATGGTTCCCCCCTTCCTCTCTACCTCCCTTTTCCCCATTCGTACTCCGTGGGCGCCAAAACACCCTCTCCACCCCACCCTCCTCCGTCCGCCGCCGCCGTCCACCACCCCATCCACTGCCGTCCTCCTCCACCATGCCGGTGCTGATACCCCGACGCCGCCGTCCATTACAAGAGATCGACCTCTCTCATCCATGGCTTTGGACCGGGATCCTTGCATCGCGTCCTCTCGCTTCATCCCCGCCGTCGTCCACCTTGCCGGCGCCGCTCCTACGACCGTCTCGTCCACCGCGCCCCACCGCCACCGTCTACCCTCCTAGATCTGCTTCCACGCCGTCGATAGCCATCGCTACCGCAGCACCGTCAAATTCTCAGCAGATGCGTACACGGCGCTGCACCAGAGGCGGTACTCTTTCTTATCTGCTCAACTTATTTATCGCAGCAAGAAAATAGATCGCCACTTCTTTACTCCGGTTTCTTGTCTTGGTTGCGAAGTTGCCTTTGTCCGGTTTGCATCTTCAGATCCGCCATGGAACGCTTAACACCATACCCGCAATGCTCACGGTTTTCCCTTTTATATTCCACACTAGTTAAATCACAGTAGACGAAATTTCAAAATTGGGCAGTCGATTTTTCAGAGCTCGCCAGAGTTCGCCCGTGCGATCGAAGGGGCTCGGGTGGGGATGGTGGTTGTGGGGGCGGTGGTGGGGCCTCGTCGAACGAAGAAAACTCGATGCGGGTGGGGCGGGGTGGGGGTGGGGGCGGCGGAGGAACACAAGCGGTGGGGCCGGTGGTTCGGCCGGCGGCCCGTGTGGTGTTCTGTATGGGAAGCATAGTGTGTACCTTGTCAGGAAGGGGAGCAGGGACATATGCAGTCTAACAGCTGATAGAGCTGGCCTATACGTGATCGATAGGCTTTCAATTACTAGCGGCAATACAACACCATAATTTCCAGCCAGTTCCACTTTCCCGATTTATATATCCTGGTTATGGTGTACCCCTGTTATGTACACTATGATCTGCCTAGTTGCTGTGTGCTCTTGTTATCATGGTTTGGCAATAAACTCTCTATACAGTATATTATGAACCTATCATCTGCCAGCTATCCTTACTTCTGGAGCCTATTTTTGTGTAGTTGTGCCAGGTTATATAAATGCACGCACCATATTACAGCACACATGAGCTCTCTCATCAGAATCCAGTGATATCACACAATTGTTTACAGGGGCGCCCTATATTAGAATATCATCTGCATTACAAAGATAATCTCACAACTATTTATGTTTTCATAGTTCTCGGATATCATACGCAATTACAGTGAATATCAGAATCCGCGCATCAGAAGAATATTGTGGAACACTGCAATGACTTACAAAATTGGCACCAAGGCATTGAGTGCCATTCTGGAAGCAATGAAACTCGTACGCTCCCCACCTGTTGATTCTTGTTCAGAATATCATCCTAATGACTATTCTAACCTCGAGGAGTCAAAGGCAGATGGCCTGTCCTGTTCACCCATCAAGGTGCCTGTTCTAATTTGGCAAGGTTTTATTGATTGCGCGTATCTTGCATATGTTGTCTTGCATTTCTTCTACTTTGTTGCACCGCCATCTGCTTAGTTTACTCATCATATATGTCGAGATGCCATGCCCATCCATTATCAATACATATTCCATCTGTCATCGTACCATGTTTTTCCACTCAAATGTTGTTCTGGTGCATCAGACATCAAAAAGGAAGAGGGTGATTGCCAAACCTGAAGGGGCACCAGCAAAGTCCTTGAAAAACGTGGTGGTGCCAGAGAAATCAGAAAGCACCCCACTTATATTGGTTGTACAACCAGTGACACAAAACGTAGGACCGACTCCAGCAGACTGTACCCATACTTCACTGGCCACACCACTAGCCCCACCACACAGGACCTGCACTCCAGCAAAAGGTATACCGATTTCATTTGCCATAGCACCAGCTGTACCACAAAAAATCCCACTCCAGCAAAAAGTACATCAAGTCCACCGGCCGAAGACCTATCCCAACTGCAAAGACGGCCAATTCCTGCAGATTGGAACCCCATTCCATTTATTCCCAGTTTAAAAGACAATGCTTTCAATGTTTTTAGGGACTACGTGCATATATTCCCATCATGGGAAGATTATTGTGAAGACAAACACCATTTTCACATCTTCCTGTCCAACTTACGTGTAAGTGCTATTTTATTCAAGGTTATTATTTTCCTGTTTTCTACTGATTGAACACATCAATGATTTGCATTACATTGTTGTAACTAGGTGAGGGTCAATCTGGATAGTCATGACGAGCAAAGCTTGCTTGTGCTTTTCAAGGAAGCATTGCAGCAGTATCGGTGTTACCTGAGGAAATCACACTTTGATGACAAGTCTATAAATGAATTTCCGGTGAAGTCTCCTGTGCTAAATTTAGAAGACATTGAATGGAAAAACCTTGTTATGCACTGGTCTTGTTCCCAGGATGAGGTACTGTCTATGAAATCACATGACAATTTGAACTTCTACTTTTCCGCATGTGCCTTACGGATCTTTTTTGCAGGAAATCTACTCGAAGAAGAACTCCGGTTTGACAAGAATGACAGGATATCGCAAATATGCTGCCCGCTGCTTTGCTCTTGTTAGTACATGTTGTCCTGTATCACTGTACTTGCATACATACCTGGTTCATTATGTGACAGCAGTATGCATGATAGCTTGCTTATCAATTGTTCGCTCCAAATTATCTGATCTGTATGAATGGTTACATTAGTGTAGAATATATCCAATGCCAATGTTTTTTTAGCTCTGCATTGCTCTTGTAAGTACATGTTGTCCTTTATCAGTGTACTTATAATGACAGGTAGTTGTTCATGTACCATCACTCTGCAGCTTATTTTCCTTTGCCCTTCATTTTCTACACATCAGATCTATATTTAATCTTACCATAAGGTTGGTACTGAAGAAGTTTAGCTATGCATTGCTCTTGGCTGTACCTTTTGCCTATATCGCTGCACTTACATTTATAGCTACTTGGTTATGTAGCATCACTCTTCATCTTATCTTAAATATTCTCCATTTTTCGTATATTATCACATCTATATTTACTCTTAACAAAATGTAGAATAAAGGCAATGCTTTTGAAGAAGATTATGTGGTAAACTTCTTGAATTCCCCCCCCCCCCATCAGCATGGACAAGGCCTTTATAGAGCCTGTCTTCACCAATGTAAGTTTGTCCATCTCAAGCCTTCAAACTTTGTTGTATATATTTGGTTAGGCATGACTACAACAACTGTTTATTTTTGGTGTTTGCATCAAATTGCTTGTTTAAAGTTTATTATATGTAGTTCATAAACAAAAGTTCGTCCTTTCTCAATTTAAATTTTCAGTTGTACAACCAAGTTCCTTCTTCATACCATGTAAATTAAACTATACATAGCAAGTGATCTTCTTTTGCACTGCATGTATGCTTCTGTTCTTCATCTGTAATCCAGTGGTGTGGTGAACCTACCCACTACAGCACAATGTCATATTCTGCAATGTCTTAACTATGAACAATGTCATATCATTCTACTATTATTTAAACCGTCTCTTTGTTTACTAATCTGAAATGGTATAAATTGACAACACACTAACCATTGATAATTATGAGTTCTTGATCTGTAATCCAGTGGTGTTGTGAAGCTGCCAACTCCTTCACAATGTCATTTCCCGCCATGTCTTGACCTGAACAATACCATATTGTGTTAATGCAAATGTGATGAATGTGATGAATTGTCAGCACTGTGTCACTTTATTCGTCATTAAGAAATGTGATGAATTGTCAGCACTGATACATTTATGTGCAAAACATGTCATCTGTCTGCTTGTTTATCTTTCAGAGTGAGGAAGATACAAGTGTTGAACAAGCGCAGTCTCATCATCTTGCTCAGCTGCTTGCCAGGCAGATCCCCAGTAGGGCTAACCTTTCTTCAACTCTATTGAAGTGCTATCGGTTTTGTATATTCTTTTGTCGGTGTGTTTATTTGCACTGGTGGCGATCTTTGATGCCCAGTGTATGTAATCTGCTGTCCGCTTGTGCTTTATTTTCATAGTGGCGAACTTTGATGCCCAGTGGATGTAATATGCCGTAATTTCTTTATTGTATGGTCTAGGTTTTTTCTTATTCATGATGCTGCAGTTATTTTACTGTATATATATATATATATATATCCTATCTTCGCAGTAAACCGGCCAAACTGTAAAATTACGGTACATAATCAGGCCGTCATGCAATCACGATGTAGGTTGGGCCTGAAACGTGCCGATCAGCTCACATGCCGGCAGCAGCCCGAAATGAACCCCGACCCATGATTGTGCGAAGCAAATCACGGGCTTTTAACAGGCCGAAAAATTGTCTCGGTCCTTGTTTGGCCCAATCAGATATCGGCTGCGAGCAGGCCGGATGCAAACTGGGCCGTAGTTAGGCCCAACTATATGACGGGCTTTTAACAGGCTGAAATTAATATAGGACCGAAATGTTAAACGGGCCCTTAACAGGCCAAAACTAATATCAGGCTGAATTACTAAGTGGGCCTTTAACAAGTGGGCCCAAAAGCATAGTGTCTAGTTGACGGGTTGAATCTGATATGGGCCATATTTGAGCCCAAAGCGTCTTAAATGGCCGGACCTGATCTGGGCCGTAATTTGGCCCAGAACGTGGTAGGCCTTTAACAGGCCGAATCTCATATGGGCCACTATTAGGCCCGGAGCGTGGCGGGCCATTAATGGACCGGATCAAATATGGGCCGGCATTTGGCCCAAAACATGGCAGGCAGTTAATGGGACGGCCTACTAGGGTACTCAAAATCTTGTGGGCCTAGAGCTGGGCCGGCCCATTAATGTCGGCAAAATCTCGTGGGCCTTTAGCTGGGCCGGCCCATTATGATCTGCAAGAATCTTGTGGGCCTTTACCTGGGCCGGCCCATTACGGCACACAAAAATATTATGGGCCTTTACCTGGGCCAGCCCATTATGGCCCGCAAAATCTTATGGGCCTTTAGCTGGGCCAGCCCATTATGGTCCGCAAAATCTCATGGGCCTTTAGCTGGGCCGGCCCATTATGGTCCGCAAAATCTTGTGGGCCTTCAGTTGGGCTGGCCCATTTAAACTTGATGGGCCGGTCCACGTGTCAACATATCATAGGCGTGTCTCGCCCATTGGGTGAGTTGACACGTGTCTCCTCCAGCCAATGATGATTTTACATGTGGAAAATCCCCATTGGTCGTGGCTGTTAACGGGTAATCGGATCCAAAACCCGACCCGATAGCTTAACGGCGTTCCGTTATGGTGGATGCCACATGTCGGTCACCCTTGATGAAAGCACTTCTGTGATGCGTGACTTATTGTCATGGAAGTGGACACTTCCGTGATGATAATTTTGGTAATGTCATGGAAAACTTCTACGACAGCACAGGTATGACTATCTTGATTCTGTCATAAATTTGTCATGGATGTACATGCATGACAAAAAAGTGACCTACTGTGACAAACACGTATCATCACGGAAGTGTATTTTTTTGTAGTGGGAGGAGCTGCGTCAAGCTACGGATATCGTGGCTGGGAAGCCCTTTTTGTTGCAGACTAAGTTCGGAGATCCGAAGTATGCTCCTCTTGATCAACTATGGAGTTATGCAGACACATACATGGATTTGGCAGCAAGTGCTGCTGATGCAGCCGAGTACTTTAAGGATCAAAAAGATCATGAAGTGGAAAAGCTGTTCTGGTCACAGTTCCATGCTCCAGTGCATCCGCTGCTATTGAATGAGCAAATGGCCGAGTGTGCCAAACTCCATAGGTTGTCCGGACTTTCCATGAGGTCTGTTGTGGATCATCTGTGGTCGAAGGGCCAAGGCCGAATAGTTACTTTAGTTTAGTGCAACAATTCCTTGGTGTTGTGCCGCACATCAACGCTATGAAGAGGTCAACGTGCATAGAGGGTGCGCGGATGGCACTTGCCCGTGTTAAGACATACTGGGAAGAGATGGAGGCCACCACTATTGCAACATAGGGTTCGGCCGTGGGCCGAGTGGCTGCCGAGCACTACTTTAAAGAAGTCCTTGAAGGCGCTCGTTCGATAGAGGCTCAGTGCTCGAAGAAGATTATGTTCTAGTGACATGTACTCCCATTGTAAAAACAATGTTTTATTGAATTATAAAGGTTGTGTTTATACTTTTGCCTGAAAGTATTATGATGCCTCCTGTGCGGCCGTTTATGTATATATGTATATAACATGAAAGTTTGCAGTCGTCGGCTTCAGCCCCCACGCATATAATGCGGGGGTGTTCGCAAAAAACGCATATTCACACTTGATCCAACGTCTTGGTCCATGAAGGAGGTGGTAGCGCAGCGAACGAGGCAATCGGACTATATTGCTTTAACACTTTCACTTTGCCATAGGAGTTTGACGGTGGGACTACTATATAGCCCCTGGTACTTCTGCACTCGTCCAAATACGGGGCGCGTACGTACATGACCGGGAAACGGCCCTTCGTTAATGCAGAGGAATCCCAAAGATTCCGCTAAGTCATCGAGTGGTTGACCAGTCTCACGCTTTATCATGACAGTCAGTTTTTGGCTTTCTCTACTGAGGTGCTCATCCGGATGAACTAGGGCACAATCGCAGTAGTTCTCCCAGTGCTACCTTAGCCGATATAGCGGAACGTAAGGTACCAAAACATGGGAGCCGGGCAAACCCAACATTTAACCAAAGACATGATTCGGAGCTGATGCATATAAGGCCAAACTCACGACGCCGAACACTCCCTAAGGTATTCGGTCTTTATATCATATGCCGGGCTGAACAATGCCCTTGATAATAAACCCTGAGTGTCCAGGTACGTGCAATATCCTGACGTGGCCACATGCCAATAACGTCAGCATCCTTCTCGGTTGTATTGAGTATCCGGAGGATGTGAACAACAAGAGATAGTAAAAAAGGTTTACGCAGCGTCTTAATCTGAAAGGAAACCTTTGAGCAGGTCCCTGCTACACGTCTGCGCCTGTATCTCCGTTGTGCCATGTCCTGGCCGGGTGTAGCACGATTGTCATCTGTAAAAGAGAAGAACTTAGGTGAAAGTTGTCGTGCCAGAAAATTGGTTATTATCAATAAACCATTAAAATTCAAGATAAGTAAAGTTGAGCCGGACTAGCCCTGATTACACGTGGGAAGCCCCTGGTACCATCTATGAGGGTTTGACCATCAAACCAATCTCATGTATATGTAGTAGTGCACCGGACTTGCCTAACCGTGTCCGTGGTCGTGACGACCTGTCATTTTTTCTGGTTGGTGAGGCCGTCTAGTGCTCGGCTGTTAAAGCCACCGCACATTCTTCCGCACGTAGAGAACGCTCAGTATTTCCACTAACTGTGATGGTGCCACATGGACCGGGCATCTTAAGCTTGAGAGAAGCGTAATGCGGTATTGCATTAAAATGAGCGAAAGGCGTTCTTCCGAGTACTTCTTGATAGCCACTTCAGAATGGAGCGATGTAGAAAGTTAACTTTTCGCTTCGGAAGTTGTCGGGAGAACGGAATACAACCTCTAGTAATAGAGAGCCCGTACAGCGGGCCTCTGGGCCTAGTATTACTCCCTTGAAGGTAGTATTATTGTGGCTTATTTTTGTCATTCTATCCCCATTTTGCGGACTTTGTCCTGATATATCAGATTTAGACCACTGCCGCCGTCCATGAGGACTCGTGTGAGATGGTATCCGTTTATTATTGGGTCTAACACCAAGGCAGCCAATCCTTCGTGTCGGATGCTTGTCGCGTGATCCCCGTGATCAAAAGTGATCGGACAGGCCAACCAGGGGTTGGACCTAGGGGTGACGGGCTCTATGGCGCGTGTGTCTCGGAGTGCATGTTTGCTTCTCCTCTTCATCACATGGATCATGTTTACTGTTTTAACCTGTGGTGGGAATTTTTTCTGTCCTCTAGTGCTTTGCTAGCGAGGTTCATCCTCATCTTCGCTTGGTGTCTCACCCCCCTTGTGTTCGGCGTTTAGCTTACCGGCCTGCTTGAAGACCCAGCATTCTCTGTGGGTGTGATTTGCAGGTTTATCGGGGGTGCCATGAATCTGACATAGTTTGTCAAGAATCCTGTTTAGGCCAGACGGTCCATCTCTACTGCCTTTGAAAGGCTTTTTTCGCTGACCTGGTCGAGAGCCCTTGAATCCGGCGTTTACCGCTGTATTATCTGGGCTATCTTCTTTATTTCGACGCTTGTTTTTGTTGCGTCGTGGTTTTCCATTGCCATCCCTGACTTCGGATGTTCTTGGGTCGCTGGTGCTACTGCGGGCTAACTAGCTATCTTCGCTCGCGCAAAAGCGGGTCATGAGGCTTGTCAAGGCTGCCATTGTTCTCGGTTTTTCTTGGCCGAGGTGTGTGGCGAGACATTCGTCTCGGACGCTGTGTTTGAAAGCTGTTAAGGCTTCGGCGTCCGGACAGTCGACAATTTGGTTCTTCTTAGTGAGAAACATGTTCCAAAGCTTCCGGGCTGACTCTCTGGGCTGTTGAATTATATGACTTAAATCGTCTGCATCCGGAGGTCGGACATAGGTCCCTTGAAAATTAGCCCGAAAAGCGTCCTCGAGCTCCTCCCAACTTCCAATTGAGTTTTCGGGGAGGCTTTTCAGCCAGTGCCGAGCTGGTCCTTTAAGCTTGAGGGGCAAGTATTTGATGGCATGGAGATCATCTCCGCGAGCCATATGGATATGGAGGATAAAGTCCTCAATCCAGACCCCAGGGTCTGTGGTCCCGCCGTACGCCTCTATGTTCACTGGTTTGAATCCTTCTAGAAATTCGTGGTCCAGCACCTCATCAGTGAAACATAGGGAGTGTGCGGGACCCCTGTATTTGGATGTACCATGGTGTTCGGACGGTTGTAGTATTCGGTTTTGATTTTGTGCCGGAGCGCGCTTCCTAGATCCATAGATGGCTCTGGTCATACCGGATTTTTGGTGCAAGTCCTCATGTAGATCGTGTGTTGACTTATGTGCGACCTTGTTAGCCGCTCTATCGCGGTCACAAGGTGGTTGATCCGGCCGGTTGGCCGTTTCGTTTTTCGGCTGTGTGGGCTCTAAGGCCTCATCGTCGAATTCAGGTAATAGCTTGTGCTTTGGATAGCTCTTTATGTGGTAACTTCCACCATACTTTTCTTCGTTGTCGAGCACTTTGTTCCACCTACTGTTGAGCGTATTTTGTGCGGCCTTAAGCCTTTGCTTCTGCTTCTTCAGACTCCTTGTTGTGGAAATAAGCCTTCTGCGGAGGTTCTCTTGCTCCAAGTGCGTTTCCGGGAGGATGTGTGAATCTTCATCCGGACTGTTTTCCTCCCCAGAGGGGGTTTGATGAGGTTTGTCCTCGGCGTCGCCGTGTTCGGACGTCGGATCCATACTATGTTCGTTGTTTGCAACTTCATCGTGCTCTGCCGCCGGGGCAATGTGGTCGTCGTTTCCTCTGGAGTCGACTGGAGTGTTATTTTCTCTTGCGCTGTTATCGCTGTTTTTGCTATGGCGGGACTAGAGCGGCGCCGCTGACGTCAGCGCTTGGGTTGCTTCTTGGAGGGGCCATCCTCCGCTGTCTCTTCGCCATTGCCTTCTTTGGGTGTATCCACCATGTATATGTCATGTGATGAAGTGGTTGTCTGACGCCCTGTGGGCACTGGTTCCTGTTCGTCTCCTGCATCTTCGTCCATGCTGTTGATGTCTTCGGAGTCGAAATCGAGCATGTCGGTTAAATCGTCAACAGAGGCTACTAAGTGGGTGGTGGGTGGGCAGGGAATTTCTTCGTCGTCCGCATCCCACTCTAGCCGGACATAGTTCGGCCAAGGTTCCCCTGACAAGGAGAGAGACTTTAATGAATTTAGCACATCAACGAAAGGCGAGTGCTGAAAGATATCCGCGAAGGTGAACTCCATGATTGGCGCCAGATCGGATTCGATAGGAACAGATGTAGGCGGCTCGGAGTCTGTGGCTGGAGACGAATCCAGTGGTTCAGCAACACGGCTCTCGTAAGGGGTGAAGTCAGTATCCGGCTCCATCGCCATTGAGAATGCGGCCTCCATGGCGGGGTCTATCCATCCGTCATCGGATAGCGCAATTTGCTCCGGATTGAAGGCCGGAGTAGTTGCAGATGCGGTCTCCCGAACATTGTTTGACGGCAGAGTTACATCATGCTCGTCGTGATTGTGCGGCGCACCTAACATGGGCTCGAATCTGTCGAAGATCGATTCTTTGTGGATGTTGGCAGTGTAGTTTAGGTTTCTGAACCTGACCTGATGGCCAGGGGCGTAGCTCTCGATCTGCTCCAGATGGCCAAGCGAATTGGCGACGATCTGTCCAGGGAGGAAAACCTCATCCTGGACCACATCGTTACCGATGATCGAAGGGGCCATCAAGCCTTATGGTGATGGCATAGTGGAACTCTCAATGAAAGCACCAATGTTGGTGTCAAAACCGGTGGATCTCGGGTAGGGGGTCCCGAACTATGCGTCTAAGGCGGATGGTAACAGGAGGCAGGGGACACGATGTTTACCCAGGTTCGGGCCCTCTTGATGGAAGTAATACCCAACATCCTGCTTGATTGTTCTTGATGATATGAGTATTACAAGAGTTGATCTACCATGAGATCGTAGAGGCTAAACCCTAGAAGCTAGCCTATGGTATGATTGTATGTTGTCCTACAGACTAAACCCTCTGGTTTATATAGACACCAGAGGGGGCTAGGGTTACACAGAGTCGGTTACAAGGGAGGAGATCTACATATCCGTATTGCCATGCTTGCCTTCTACGCAAGGAAAGTCCCATCCGGACATGAGACGAAGTCTTCAATCTTGTATCTTCATAGTCCAACAGTCCGGCCAGAGGATATAGTCCGGCTGTCCGGAGACCCCCTAATCCAGGACTCCCTCACCAAGTGTTTACTCTTTTCTAATTACATGCCACAAGTTAAATCTAGCAACAAGAGTAAGAAAGATTCTTCTTCTAGTAGTAACAATAATCATGCTAAATCCAATGTCGTTGCTTCTAGTAGTTCTCTTGATTCCACTAATGATTCTCTTAGACAAGTTACACTTGAGCAAGAAAATAGCTTATTGAAGGGAATTATAGAGAAAGGTTTTTACAAGAGCCTTGCCGGAAGTAAGCAATTTTAGGAAATTGTACGGAAGCAAGGAAGGCACCGGAAGAATCAAGGAATTGGTTTTGAACGAAGGTTCAATGCCAATGGTGTTGAGTGGGAAGAATATCAACACCCCAAGACGAAGTTTGTTCCTCAACAAGAGAAGTATGATCCTACTTCTTTCCAAGGAACACAAGATCAAGATGATCTTCCACCATAATACCACAAGCAAAAAGGCAAGGACAAGCTTCAAGAGGAGATTGATGCATTTGAAGAAGCTCCCAAGGCCTTGGTCAAGTGGGTTCCCAATACTACATCAAGTTCCACTTCATCAAGTACGACTACAACTCCAAGGATTCCCATCAAGATGGTGTGGATCCCGAAGAAAAAGAACTAGAGAGTTCTTGAGGGTGATTCTGCCAACATACTTCACTCGTATATGTTGGCAAGGACATGTGGAAACAACTTCCATATCTTGCACTAGTTCAAGGAGTCACAAACCCTCTTGTTGCTAAGACAAGGGACAAGGTAACCTAATGCTTTCATGGACAACATGTTATGTGAACATCACTCTATGTCTATGGATATCCTTGTTTGTTCCTTGTGGGACTAACCCGTGTAGGTATTGAAAGTGCAACTCACTCCAATGGATTGCTCCAAATGATCTACATCAACATTGAGCATCTACATCTTCAACACCTACATGAAGTCATCATCGACAAAACTCAAGGTTAGTTCATCCCTCTTAGGAGGGATATCACATCTAGGGGGAGCTTTACTCTAATCAATTGAGCTAAAGCAACTCTAATGGTGTGAACACAACAATGCTTTATGTAAAATTGGAAACCCCACTTGTGCATAAACGATGAGTATGACCTACGATCAAATGTTCTCATTTGACTCCTCAGTTAATATACTCATATATAGATGACCTAGTCATCGCCAATTGCTTGATAGATGGTAGAGTGTTTGTGCATGCTTTGCCACATATTTCATTTGCCATTTTATTGTTTGAGCATGTTGGTTGCATATTTTACTCATTCGAGGACATCCACTTGTTGTTTTGATTGTTTGGTGTTTCTCTCTTTTGCCAAATGGATGGACAAGAATGCCTAAGAACCCCCTCTAGCTATCTATGATTTTCTCGCCTCAAACTCTATTCATGCTACATCACAAAGTTTGATCAAGTTGGATTTTAACCACTCTGTGTGAGGACTTCTCGGAGTCCCTGATTCGTCATACTTAAACTTCCAAAACCTCTTTGTGCATTTCGGTATGACCGAGTCATCCACTTCGGTCACACCGAGTTCACTAAGTTGATCTAGGTTTTCCATCTCGGTGCAACCGATTTGAAATTTTCGATCACACCGAGTTGTAGTAAACGCTTGTGATTCTGCATCTCGGTGCCACCGAGTTGTTCCACTCGGTCACACCGACAGGGTCGGGATATATATACCCATGGGTGAGATTTTGGAAATTTCTTCAAACTCCTTAGCCTGCGCGTGTCCTGCTCTGCCTCCTCAGGTCTCTAGATCATCTCCTCGCCGCCAGCAACCTCCCACCGCTGGTTTCCATCATCGTCAACAGAAATCTGCTCTGCCATTGCTGCCGTAGCGAACCTTCGCTGAACTAGGGTAAGAGTTTGACTCTATGTGCTAATTCCTTAACTCTGATTCATAGCACATTGCTTTGCCGTGATCATGACCACACATGCAAACAATCCATCCACTGAAAACTTCCTTTTGATTAGATTGGATTTGAAAATTTAGGGTTAGGTCTGCGGCGAACTCATCTCGGACCGACCGAGTTGTAGAAATCGGTCTCACCGATTTGGCTTAGGCCATAGCACATGCATTTACGGTCTAGCTGGAAATTGCAAATCGGTGTGACCGGGTTCGATTCTCTATAAAACCCTAGCAGTCTCGGTGCCACCGAACTGTGACTCCGTCTGACTGAGTTCACTAGTTTAGGCTCCAAAACTGCTTCGGTATCACCGAGTTTATCAAATCGGTAGCTCCGAAATGCTTTCTGTGGAGAACTAAAACTAAGTTTTGACTCATCTATTTTTCAAAAACACTGCACTTTGTGATGCTCATCCACTCTATCTCATCTACATCTATTCACAGGGTTTGATGTCAGTGATTGCCAAGATGTCTGACCAGAGTGACAGTCAGAACAGATTTGAAGAACATGTGCAATTGAGTGAGGGTTCATATCCCTCAAGCAGCTATGATGAGGGCAGTAGAATCACACCTAGTAACTTGCCCAAGGCAGCCACTAGAGCAAAGAAGAAGAGAACCTCAGACTCTGAGGATGAAGACTATGTGGCTGTTGAGGATGAGGCCACCTCAAAAAAGAAAGTCTTGAAGAAGGAATATGGGTCAGCTACTACAACAAAGCCAGGGATGCACAAGAAGGCACCTGCTAAGAGAGTGCCAACATCCAAACACAAGATCCCAGACCACAATGATGCTCATCCAGTGGCTGAAGACATGCACATTAGAAAAGATGCTGCACTAAGATTGTGGAGACAGTCTGATCCCTATGATGTGAGGAGAAGGACTACAGTTGATTGCCGATTTCATACCAAATAACAACAAGACTTCTATGAGACAATTTTGCTCGACAAGAAGCCCATTGTTTTTTACATGAGATGGATTGATTGGGAATACATCAAGAAGAATGAAGATCACTTCCCAGGAGTATATGACAGCTTCAAAGCATGTGGAGTAGATGAGTTTGTTGGACAAAGGCTCAAAAATGTAATGACGAGCTGGTCTTGTGGTTTTACTCCACTGCTCACTTTTACCCAGATGGGAAGATATTTTGGATGTCTGAAGGTACTAGGTACCAATCCACTATTGAAGAATGGGCCAAGATAATCAATGCCCCAGAGGGACAAGACGATGACTTGGATGTGTATGCCAAGAAGAAGAAAGACCACAACTCCATGGCAAACATGTACAAAGAGATCCCTGATAAAGCTTTGGAGACTCACAAGATTGGATCTGTACATTACTTGTTGTCTGGTCTACCTAGCATCAACACCATCCTAAGGCACACATTGCTACCCAAATCAGGAGATCACAAGATGATCAGAGGACATTCCATCAACTTGCTGCAAATCTTTGATGTCCCTCAAAAGTTTAAAGTCATGAGCCTGATTGTAGAGACAATCAAGAGGACAGCTGCTGACCAAAAGAGAAGTTGTGGGTATGCTCCACATATTCAGGAGCTCATCAATTCTAAGATGGGCACAGGAACATACTTGTTGGACAAGGAGCATCTACCCCTATATCCTGAATTAGAAGATAATGAAGTTGTCATGAATGAGAATGAACCGTGATCATCTCAAGCACAAGAGAAGAGAGCTAAATCTAAGGCTAAGAAAGCTGCCAAGATGCCTAGTGTAGAGGAAGCATCTCAGGTGTTCCTGAAGAACAAGCAAGATCATCTAGCATATCTGATCCAGTCTACTTTGAGTATTGAGAAGGGCTTGGCCACCCTGACTCAGAATCAGGAGAGCTCGGAGAGGATTGTTGAGAC
This sequence comes from Triticum dicoccoides, assembly GCF_002162155.2. Lineage (NCBI taxonomy): Eukaryota > Viridiplantae > Streptophyta > Magnoliopsida > Poales > Poaceae > Triticum > Triticum dicoccoides. The sequence continues at coordinate 601,825,412 of NC_041392.1, read as the reverse complement.
AAAATTTTATGATCTTGATCTGAAGGTTACTGAAATCCAGATAGATGTTGAGCAGCTCCAGGAGGAAGCTGAGGAGAGGAGAGGAAAGGCAACTACTGATGCTTTTCAGCGTGTGCCACGAGGTCAGAGGTGTGTCGTAGTGCCAGTAACAGATTCTAGAACTACTTTGTCAGCACCAGCCACTACAGCCTCAATACCACCTCCAGCAGCCACTCCACCAGCTCCAACTACATCAACAGATGCCTTCGTCCTTGGAGTTCTCTCTACACCACCTCCTGAAGACCAAGTCTGAGAGACGCATAGCACTATGCATTTTCAAACTTTTTGGTAATTTGTTGCCAAAGGGGGAGAAATATGTACAGATCATAGGCTTCGAGAGAGAGTGTTTTGCCTTTTATGTCTCTTGTTTTTGGTTGAACCTTTTTTATGTGCTTGGTTGATACACTATGTCTTTGTATGTGTGAGATGCCTGTTTGATCATGTGATTGATCATATGCTACCTTAATGCTTGCTTGGATGATATTATGTCTTATATTCCATACATGATCATTCACTTTGCTTGGTGATGAGTGCATGTTTTTAATGTTTATCATTTTGAGCGCTCCACCAAGATGTATGTGACATGGAAGAGTGACCCATGATCCTAATCGATTGTGCATTTGCATTCAAAAGAAAATTTTAAATAATGCACAAAATTAGGGGGGGCTCTTGCTTATCACATACTTCTCAAAGCAACGATGTATTTCAATCTTATAATCATTTGTCGAAGCTTTGATCTATATGTTGTCATCAATTACCAAAAAGGGGGAGATTGAAAGTGCAACTATCCCTGGGTGGTTTTGGTAATTCCTAACAACATATAGCTCATTGAGCTAATACTATTTCAAGATAAATATTTCGGGATAGCTCAATGATTGACATGGCATGGATTAGAAATATGGACCCCTCAAAATGCTAAGGACAAAAGATTGGCTCAAGCTCTAAAGCTCAAGACTCTACATTTTACTTTTAGTGATCCAAGATCACATTGAGTCCATAGGAAAAGCCAATTCTATTAAAAGGGGATGAGGTGTTGCTTAATGGGTTACTTGCTCAGAATGCTTAGTGATATGCTCCAAAAACCCTCAACCATTTTCTCATATACACATATGTCCCAAACCAAAAGTAAAACTCGGCCCACCAAAACTTTCTATCCGGCGCCACTGAGGGAGTCATGGATTAGGGGGTCCTCGGACAGTTGGACTACATACTTTGGCTGGACTATTGGACTATGAAGATACAAGATTGAAGGCTTCATCCCGTGTTCGGGTGGGACTCTCCTTTGCGTGGAAGGCAAGCTTGGCGATTTGGATATGTAGATCCCCTTCTCTGTAACCGACTCTGTGTAACCCTAGCCCCCTCCGGTGTCTATATAAACCGGAGGGTTTAGTCGGTAGGACAACAACAATCATAATCATAGGCTAGCTTCTAGGGTATGGCCTCTACGATCTTGTGGTATATCAACTCTTGTAATACTCATATAATCAAGATCAATGAAGCAGGAAGTAGGGTATTACCTCCATTGAGAGGGCTCGAACCTGGGTAAACATTGTGTCCCCCGCCTCCTGTTACCATCATCCTTAGACGCATAGTTCGGGACCCCCTACCCGAGATCCGCCGGTTTTGACACCGACATTGGTGCTTTCATTGAGAGTTCCACTGTGTCGTCACGATAAAGGCTTGATGGCTCCTTTGATCATTGGCAACGATGCGATCCAGGGTGAGGTTTTTCTCCCCGGTCAGATCTTCGTATTCGGCAGCTTCGTACTGTGGGCCAACTCATTTGTCCATCTAGAGCAAATCGATAGCTACGCCCCTGGCCATCAGGTCAGATTTGGAAGTTTGAACTACACTGCCAACATCCATGGAGACTTGATCTTCGACGGATTCGAGCTCATGTCAGGCGCGCCGCACAGTCACGACGAGCATGACTTAGCTCTGCCATCAGAGGGTGTTCGGGAGATCGCACCTGCGGCTACTCCGGCCCTCAATCCGGAGCAGACCATGCCATCCGAGGACGGGTGGATGGACCCCGCCATGGAGGCCGCACACTCAGCAGCGATAGAGCCGAATACTGACTTCACCTCCTATGAGACCTGTATTACCGGACCCTTGGATTCGTCCCCGGCCATAGGCTCCGAACTACCTGCGTTCGTGCCTATCCAATCTGATTGGGCACCGATCATGGAGTTTACCTCCGCGGATATTTTTCAGCACTCGCCCTTGGGCGACGTGCTAGATTCATTAAGGTATCTCTCCTTGTCAGGAGACCCTCGACCGAACTATGTCCGGCTCGAGTGGGAAGCGGACGACGAAGGAATTTGTTCCCCACCCACCACACACTTAATAGCCACTGTCGACGACTTAACCGACATGCTTGATTTCGACTCCGAAGACATCGACGGTATGGATGATGATGCAGGAGAGGAACAGGAACCACCACCCACAGGGTGCTGGACAGCCACTTCATCACACGAAATATACATGGTGGATACACCCAAAGAAAACAACAACGAGGAACGGAAGGATGCAGCGAAGGATAGTCCCCTCGAGAAGCAACCAAAGCGACGACGTAGGCGCCGCTCCAAATCCCGCCTCAGTAAAAACAGCGATAACAGCGCAAGAAAGAATAATACCCCGGTCGACTCCAAAGGAAACGATGACCACATGGACCCAGCGATGGAGCAGGATGACCCAGTGGACGGCGAACATAGTACGGAGCCGCTGTCCGATCACGGCGACGCCGAGGGTAAAGCTCATCAACCTGTCTCCGGAGAGGAGAACAGTCCGGACAACGATGCACACATCATCCCCGAAAGGCACTTGGAACAAGAGAACCTCCATAGAAGGCTTATTGCCACCGCGAGGAGCCTGAAGAAGCAGAAGCAAAGGCTTAAGGCCGCACAGAATACGCTCAACAGCAGATGGAACAAAGTGCTTGACACTAGAGAAAAGTACGGCGGCAGCCACACAAAGAGCTATCCAAAGCGCAAGCTGCTGCCTGAATTCAACGATGAGGCTTTAGAGCCCATTCAACCGAAGAATAAAACGGTCGATCAGCCAGATCTACCACCCCGTGGCAGCGACAGGGCGGCTAATGACGTCACACACAAGTCAGCGCATGATTTACGTGAAGACCTGCACAAAAAAGCCGGTATAGCCAGGTCCATGTACGGATCTAGGAAGCGTGCTCCGGCATAGAATCATGGCCGCCCAAACGACTATACTGACCGAATAACAGCTCGGAATCAAAACCAAACGCTACAACCGTCAGAAGACTGCCATGAAACATCCAAATACATGGGTGCTGTGCACCCCCTATGCTTCACCGATGAGGTGCTAGATCATGAATTTCCAGAGGGATTCAAACCCGTGAACATAGAGGCATACGACGGAACGACAGACCCTGGGGTCTGGATTGAGGACTTTATCCTTCACATCCACATGGCTCGCGGAGATGATCTCCACGCCATCAAATACCTGCCTCTCAAGTTGAAAGGACCAGCTCGACACTAGCTGAAAAGCCTCCCCGAAAACTCAATTGGAAGCTGGGAAGAGCTTGAGGATGCTTTTAGGGCCAGTTTTCAAGGGACATATGTCCGACCTCCGGACACAGACGATTTAAGTCACATAATTCAACAGCCCGGAAAGTGAGCCCGAAAGCTTTGGAAAAGATTTCTCACGAAGAAGAATCAAATCGTCGACTGCCCGGATGCCGAAGCCTTAGCGGCTTTCAAGCACAGTGTCCGAGACGAATGGCTCGCCAGACACCTCGGCCAGGAAAAACTGAGGACAATGACAGCCCTAACAAGCCTTATGACCCACTTTTGCGCGGGCGAAGACAGTTGGCTGGCCCTTAGCGGCACCAGCAACCCAGGCACATCCAAAGTAGGATGGCAATGGGAAACCACGACGCAATAAAAGCAAGCATCGAAACAACGAAGACAGCCCAGACAACACGGCGGTAAACGCCGGATTCAGGGGCTCTCGACCCGGTCAACGGAAAAAGCCATTTAAAGGCAGTAGAGATGGACCGTCCAGCCTAAACAAGATTCTAGACAGATTATGTCAGATTCATGGCACCTCCAACAAACCTGCAAATCACACCAACAGAGAATGCTGGGTCTTCAAGCAGGCCGGCAAGCTAAACGCCGAACACAAGGGGAGGGAGACACCAAGCGAAGACAAGGATGAGCCTCGCCAGCCGAACACTGGGGGACAGAAAAAAAATTCCCACCAGAGGTCAAAACAGTGAACATGATTTACGCAACTCACATATCGAAGAGGAGGCGCAAACGCGCACTCCGAGACGTATACGCCATGGAGCCCGTCACCCCCAAGTTCAACCCTTGGTCGGCCTGCACGATCACTTTTGATCGCAGGGATCACCCGACCAGTATCCAGCACGGAGGATCGGCTGCCTTGGTGCTAGACCCAATAATTGACGGATACCATCTCACCTGAGTCCTTATGGATGGCGGCAGTAGTATTAATCTGATATATCAGGACATCGTCCGCAAAATGGGGATAGACCCCACAAGAATCAGCCAAAGCAATACTACCTTTAAAGGAGTAATACCAGGCCCAGAGGCCCGCTGCACGGGCTCTCTAGTACTAGAGGTTGTGTTCGGTTCTCCCGACAACTTCCAAAGCGAAGAATTAACCTTCGACATCGCTCCATTCCGAAGTGGCCATCACGCACTACTCAGAAGAATGGCCTTCGCTCGTTTTAATGCAGTACCGCATTACGCTTATCTTAAGCTTAAGATGCCCGGTCCACGTGGCATCATCATAGTTAGCGGAAACACAGAGTGTTCCTTACATACAGAGGAAGATGTGGTGGCTCTAGCAGCCAATCATTGAACGGCCTCTCCAACCAGAATAAATGATCGATCGTCAAGACTGCGGACACGGTTAGACGAGTCTGGTGCACCACTAGTTGTAACAGCTCAGATAAACCTGAGATTGGGTTGATGGATATACCCCCATAGGTGGTGCTAGGGGCTTCCCGCATGTAAAAAGGGCTACAGCTTGGCTTTACCCTATTTAGATTGCATTTTAATGGTTCATTAAGAATAACCAATTTTTTGCACGAAGACTTTCACCTGGGTTATTCTCTTTTACAAATGATCATCGTGCTACACCCTTCCAGGATACGGCACAACGGAGACACAGGCACAGACGTGCAGCAGGGCCCCGCTCAAAGGCTTCTTTTTAGATTAAGACCCTATGTAAACCTTTTTTTACTGTCTCTTATTGCTTCACTCCCTCCAGATACTCAACACAATCGAAAGGGGATGCTGGCGTTATCGGCATTTCGTCACGTCAGACTAATCCAAGTACCTGGAAATTCAGGGCTCATTATCGATGGCGTTACTCAGCCCACTATATGTTGTAAAGTCCAAATACCTTAGGGAGTGTTCGGCGTCGCGAGTTTGGCCTTATATGCATCATCTCCGAATCATGTCTTTGGTCAATAGTTGGGTTTGCCCGGCTCCCGTGTTTTGCTACCTTACGTTCCGATCTATCGGCGAAGGTGGCACTGGGAGAACTACTGCGATTGTGCCCTGGTTCATCTAGATGAGCACCTCAGTAGAGAAAGCCGAAAACTAACTGTCATGATAAAGCGCGAGACTAGTCAACCACTCGATGACTCAGCGGAATCTTCCCGATTCCTCCGCATTAACGAAGGACCGGTTTCCCGGTAATGTATGTACGTGCATCATATTCGGATGAGCGCGGAAGTACCAGGGGCTATATAGTAGCCCCACCGTCAAACTCCTATGGCTAAGTGAAAGTGTTAAAGCTATATAGTCCGATTGCCTTGTTTGTCGCGCTATCACCTCCTTAATGGACCAAGACATGGGGTCAAGTGTGAATACACGCTTTTTTGAACACCCCCGCATTATATGAGTGGGGGCTGAAGCCGACACTGCAAACTTTCAGGTTATATACATACATAAACGGCCGCACAGGAGGCATCATATACTTTCAGGCAAAAGTATAAACACAGCCTTTATAATCCAAATAGCATTGTTATTACAATTGGGATACATGTCACTCGAACATGATACTCTTCGAGCACTGAGCCTCTATTAAACGAGCGCCTTCTAGGACTTCTTCAAAATAGTGCTCAGCCGAGACTTGGCCTACGGCCGGATCCCGGGTTGCAAAAGCGGTGGCCTCCATCTCTGCCCAGTATGTCTTAACGCGGGCAAGAGCCATCCACGCATCCTCTATGCACGCCAACCTCTTTACAGCGTCGATATGCGGCACAGCACCAACGAATCATTGCACTAAATCAAAATAACTATTCGGCCTTGGTCCCTTCGGCCAAAGATGATCCACGACAGACCTCATGGCAAGTCCGGACAACCTATGGAGCTCGGGCCCACTCGGCCATTTGTTCATTCAATAGCAGCGGACGCGTTGGAGCACTGAACTGCGACCAGAACAACCTTTCCACTTCATGATCTTCCTGATCTTTGAAAAACTCAGTCGCATCAGCAGCACTCATTGCCAAGTCCAAGTACGCGTCTACAGCACTCCATAATTGATCCAGAGGGGCATACTTCGGATCTCCGAACTTTGTCCGCAACAAATAGGGCTTCCTAGCCGTGATATCTCTAGCTTGACGGATCTCCTCCTTTGCCACTCTGATTTTAGAGCAAGTTTCCTTGGCTGCTTCCACAGCTTTCTTCAGGTCAGCCGCTTTCGCTTGGCTTTCCTTTTCAAGGAGCTCATATCGTCCAGTGACATCTTTCATCTCAACAGCCATCTTGGCTATTTTATCTTCGCTCTGGCGATGAGCAGCCTATTCGGCTCTTAACTCTTCGGCCGCCTTTAGGGCGGCCGCATCACTTCTCCTGGCTTGTTCCTTGGCTCGTGCAAGTTCCGCCCGAAGGGTCTCCACGGTGGCAGCTCCATCTGCAGTCACAGCATATTATAGATACTAGCATCATGCTCCTCTTAATATTTGTTGACCACCCGAAAATACATACCATGTGCCTCGTCAAGGCGCTTGTTCCCAAGCTCAATGTCGGCATCTGCCGTGTCAAGCTGTTGCCTCAGTCCAGCACACTCAGCAGTCCGGTCAGCCACCGGACCCTCAGCCACCTGCACATGAAAGCAGCGCGATCATTACCTGGGACTATGATCCTCTGTTTGCCGCCTCTGGACAGCAACTAGAGTCTCAGGGGCTACTATCTGTATAGAGCACATCTAGCGTGTGCGGTACCGTCAAAAAAATATTACTTTACATACCTCAAAGCCTCTTAGCAGGCTCGTAAAAGCTTCATGCAACCCACTTTTGGCGGATGAAATCCTCTCAACCACCGTACCCATTAAAGTACGATGCGCCTCTGAGATAGCCGCTTGCTCCAAAAGACCCATCAGTACGTCCGGTTGTACCCCGGACAGTCCCGGACTCTTTCTGTTGCTCTCCTTAGGAGCTGAATACTCTGGACTTCGGGTGGCCGAAGGGTTACCTTCTGGCCTTGGCGGATCAGGAGAAATCCTCCGTGATGAATGTCGGTGTCAAAACCGGCGGATCTCGGGTAGGGGGTCCCGAACTGTGCGTCTAAGGCGGATGGTAACAGGAGGCGGGGGACATAATGTTTACCCAGGTTCAGGCCCTCTCAATGGAGGTAATACCCTACTTCCTGCTTGATTGATCTTGATTATATGAGTATTACGAGAGTTGATCTACCACGAGATCGGAAAGGCTAAACCCTAGAAGCTAGCCTATGGTATGATTGTTGTTGTCCTACGGACTAAAACCCTCTAGTTTATATAGACACCGGAGGGGCTAGGGTTACACAGAGTCGGTTACAAGGGAGGAGATCTACATATCTGAATCGTCAAGCTTGCCTTCCACGCAAAGGAGAGTCCCATCCGGACACGGGACGAAGTCTTCAATCTTGTATCTTCATAGTCCAACAGTCCGGCCAAAGTATATAGTCCGGCTATCCGAGGACCCCCTAATCCAAGACTCCCTCAGTAGCCCCCGAACCAGGCTTCAATGACGATGAGTCCGGCGCGCAGATTGTCTTCGGCATTGCAAGGCGGGTTCCCCTCCAAATCCTGAGTACCTGTCATAACGAGTTGTGTCCGGCCTCCCATGAATGTTGCACTCCTCGGCTTCTGTGCCTCAATAATGGCTATCTTCCACATGTCGAGCGAATGCGAGAGGTTGGGGTGTTTTTACATTTACCACCCTAACCAGGTAGGTGAATCTTCTATTTAAACAGTCGGGTACCTTCAGATCTAGATCACACCACCTTCCCACAGCGAGTATCCATCGGAGCGTGCCCGGAAAAATCCATCCCATCATGGCCGGCCACCGCAGCGGCTCCTCTCGCCCCCGTAGCCCTAAGCCACGTAGTTGGGAGAAGTGTTTTGTTCCCCATAGCCAACTAGTAGAGTTGCAGACCCAGGGGTTTCTCCCTCCTGCGTACATGGTCGCCGTCCGAGACGGACTAACCACTTATAATGGCAGGGAGCAAGCGGAAATCTTTCCCAACCCATCCACGGGGGAGCGGGTATGCCTCGTCCCTTGTTTATTGAGGGGACTCGGATTTCCAATCCATCCATTCCTCCGCGGGCTCCTGGAGTTCTATGGCCTCCAGCTGCATAACTTTACTCCCGCCTCCATGTTACACATCGCAGGCTACGTTGCCCTTTGTGAGATGTTTCTGGGCTGCGAAGCTCATTTCGAGCTATGGCAGAGGCTATTCTGCCTCGTGCCCCGTACACAGAGGGGGTCAATATTTCAAGTGGGCGGAGCCGAAATATGGCGCATCGCCGGGACCGGATACCTGTCTGGTACTTCGAAGAAGACATCCGAAGACTGGCCTTCAGAGTGGTTTTATATGGAGGATGTTCCTCTCCCGGACCCTATTCGGATGGGCCTTCCTGAGTTCAACAACGCCCCTTTGAAGAAACGACTTAGCTGGCGCCCTCGGAGCCCCCGGGAGGAAGACAACAGGGAGGTCCTTTACCTGATGAGCCGGATAAAGACACTGGCTGAATCAGGACTGACAATAATCGAGGTTATGTCAATATGTATAACGTAGGGGGTGCAGCCACTTCAATATCGGGGAAAACCCATGTGGCACTTCAATGGAGAAGACGATGCCAGCCGCTGCGGCCGTAAAGGTCCGGACTCCACTGCCGCTCTGGCGAAAATATTGTCCAATTTATATAAGGGAGAGGAAGAGGAGTTCATCCGTATTAAGCCACGGGATGGATTATCCATGTACAACCCCCCAAACTGGGTGATCTGCTGCTTTTTACTCCAAACCTTCCCGCCTTATTTGTTATAAATACTTACCTTGCTATTTCATAGCAGGAACTATGAAAAGTTGTGAGGGAGATTCACATCCCGCCTCCACAGCCAGAGGACCCTGATCGGGCCCTCGATCCCGGACTCGAAGAAGATCCGGACATATTCGTGGAGCTCATCGATGGAATGTTTTATCAGTTAAGCTGCGACGGCGCCTTGGTGGCCATCACCCCGTTTATCCTGGACTGCTCCCCGGATCGCATCTAAGTAAAACCGGAGTCCCAAATTCCGAGAAGGATCCCCTTTTTCGCACTTCACCCACCGCACACGTATGGTGTTTTGCAGGGAAGGCCCTCGGGACGCCATGCCGAACCTGCAGTGACTCACCAACAAGGGGCACCGAAACCGGGTAGGCTTAAAAGGAAGGCCGTCAGGACTGAGATGCCGTCGCAGAGGTATGAAAAAGAACCATGCTCCGTGGTTATTGTCTTTAAAGTATAATAACGTCCATGGTTAAAACCAGGAAAAATGCTCGCCCGACCGTATCCAGAGAGCCTGCCGGCCATGCCTCCACCAGCCGGGCTCCAGAGCCAGACTTGGAGGCAGATGCTAACGTGGGGACAACGCCGGATATTCCTCCTACCGAGGATGTGGATAGGCTGTCCGCCACGAATTCCAAAGTGGAGAGTGCCATGAAGCACAGGCTTCGTCGGGCCGTACTCTGTGACCCCGGTTTTTCTGAAGAGGCGTTTGATGCCTTCAACTCAGGGGACGCGTACATCCGTGCTGCTCAAAATGGTCTTGCCAGAGCCATGGACCAGTATGTAAAGGATATACGGGTAAGAAAATCTGATAATTATATATATACCATTAGCCCTTGAGACTTGAAACAGTTGGCACAACTGATTTAAGGATCATTATTTGCATAGGTTCTTATTGAGAAGAATACCCAGTTGTCTCAAGAGCTGGAGGAGTGCAAAGCCCAGCTATGGGCCGCAGTTGCCAAAATGGAGGAGTCCCAGAAGGCCCCATCTGGTAGCACTTGTTCCTATCGAATAGAACGAAATGTACCAGTTAATATTTGGCTTGCATGCTAATCTAATCAATAGATTCTGCAGATGATCCCGGAGTGAATCCGGAGGAGCAACATGCTCAACGATAGTTGAAGGCTGGCGAGCGTGTGCTTACACAAGTAAGGCGGGAGAAAAATGATCTCCAAGATGCCAATACCTGGCTGGATGTTGAACTGAAATATGTTCGGGCCAAGCTGGCTGACTCCGTAAAGGAGAATAAAAGGCTTCGACGTGGCATTTTCAGTAAGTGCTTGAGCGAACTTCTATAGAGTTCGGCGAAGAAACTAGCTAACAGAGCTATATCTGTAGGTATGTTGACGGGCCGTCCCAGAGAGGAGATGCCCGGGTCTGCGGGAGATCTTCTGCCAAAGCTCCCACAACTGCACGAACAAGTTCGGCATGTGATACAGGACCTTGCCCAAGCCTTGTGGCCATCTGCCTCCCTGCTAGGAGGCATGGGCGGCGCTTCCGATTATGGAAGATATCTTCCTGTCGACAAGGTGCGAGGGAAGCCTAGGCCATGGTGAAGACTCGATATACCAAGGCTGACCCGAACTATACGGCCGAGGTCGGACCTGTAGGGCCTGACGGGAAAGAAATCCCCGTCAGCTTGGTATATGACCAGGTGAAATTAGCCGCAAAGTATTCCCAACAGGATTGTAGTCTAGACAGCCTGTTGGATGGTATAGAAGAAGAATGATTGTGTTCTTCGAGTGACATGTATTGTCCCTAGCCGGATTATAAATCATTTGTCATGGCAGACCTTTTCGCTTTGACCTCCGGACCCGACAGTCCGGAGTGTATCCGAATACCCACTCAGTTATGTAAAAACTGGGGTACGCGTGGAAACCAGGCGTAGGGGTCATAAGTGCTTGAACAGACAAGTACCCAACTAGTTGTATTATATTACATGGATAGTAAGAAACATCTTCCAGGGAGAATAGTTCTATTAAGGGTTCCTTTCCCTGGGTACGCATGCATTAATGTGCATGTCTGAACTGCGACAAGAGACGCGGGATATAAACATCTGGGGGTATGTATTCTAATAAGTAAAAAAGTCATCCTTTGTTCGCCGGCCGAATATTCCCTTAAGAATGCTAGCTTTCGGCTTCACCCAGTCTGAGGTACATGTCCGGCTGACCCGGCAGTAACAATCGCAGAGGTGCTCCCCTTCTGCCCTAGCTTAATTAACGGGAACGTAGGGCATAAACACAAGAGCCAGGCAACCCATCTTGGCCAAAACTTAAGTCATATCGATGGATATAATGGCAAAGAAAAGGTGCATGTGTAAAAATAACACATGCGCAGCAAGCATAAAGCCCGGATCATAATTATATTCAGCTTCTGTATAAGAAGCCCCCAGGTATAATGAGCGCGCTTAGCGCGTACAAATTGTGCAATCAAGACACAGTTTAACCTTTGAAGGCCGCGAAGAAAAGGAAGAAAGACAGAAAAATATAGATAATGAATGTATATAAAAATTGATGGAGGTAAGGAGATGAACACAGAGTCCGGCGCTAGGCGTAGAACCTTCGGAGTCTGGCCGCGTTCCATGGGTTTGGCTCGAGTCGATCGTCCGATGCATCCCGCAGACGGTACGCTCCACTGGTCAGAACTTTGTCAATAATGAAGGGACCTTCCCATTTGGGTTTGAGCTTGTCCTTTTTCTTCTCTGGTAGGCGTAGAACGAGTTCGCCAACATTATAAGTTTTGGCCCGTACTTCTCTGCTTTGATATCGTCGAGCCTGTTGTTGATAGAATGTGGATCGGGCTTTTACCACATCACGCTCCTCCTCCAGGGCGTCCAAACTGTCCTGCAGATGTAGCTCGGCTTCTTTCTCTTCGTACATGCGCACGCGAGGTGAGTCATGAATGATGTCGCAGGGCAGTACCGCCTCTGCGCCGTACACCATAAAGAAAGGTGTGTATCCAGTAGTGCGATTTGGCGTGGTCCACAACCCCCATAGTACGGAGTCGAGCTCCTCGACTCCGTGTGTATCTGATTCTTTCGAGGACTGCACTAGTCTGGGTTTAATGCCGCTCATTATAAGACCATTTGCTCGTTCGACTTGACCGTTAGTTTGAGGGTGATAGACGGATGCATAATCGAGCTTAATGCCCATGTTGTTGCACCAAGTTTTTACCTCATCGGTTGTAAAGTTCGAGCCATTATCGATGATGATACTGTGGGGGATGACGAGGACATGTATTGGGGGTAGGGTAACAGGCCTGACCTAAAGGCCCTACCCATGGACACCATATACTTTGTACTGGGCCCCTGGGCCAGATCGCCGTCCAGATGTACCGCAACTTGAAAGTCACTCGGACAACAACAACCACTCGGAGCACGGCACTTCACTCGACGAGCTCATTCCACTTGGCCGTGTAACTGATACGTCTCCAACATATCTATAATTTTCAATTGCTCCATGCTATATTATCTACTGTTTTGGGCAATATTGGGCTTTATTTTCCACTTTATATTATTTTTGGGACTAACCTGTTAACCGGAGGCCCAGCCCAGATTTGTTGTTTTATGCCTATTTCAGTGTTTCGAGGAAAAGGAATATCAAACGGAGTCAAAACGGAACGAAATCAAAAGGAGAAGTTATTTTTGGAAGGAAACCTACGGGATAGACTTGGACCCTATGTCATAAGATGAAGGAGGTGCTCATGAGGGTAGGGGGCGCACCCAACCCCCTGGGGCGCGCCCCCTGCCTCGTGGCCCCCCGTTCAGTCCACCGACGTACCCCTTGTACCCATATATACCTACGTATCGTAAAACTTCCAGAACGGAGATTAGATCAGGATTTCCGCCGCCAGAAGCCTCCGTAGCCACCGAAAGCCAATCTAGACCCGTTCCGGCACCCTGCCGGAGGGGGCAATCCCTCTCCGGTAGCCATCTTCATCATCCCGGTGCTCTCCATGACGAGGAGGGAGTAGTTCTCCCTCGGGGCTGAGGGTATGTACCAGTAGCTATGTGTTTGATCTCTCTCTCTCTCTCGTGTTCTTGATTTGGCACGATCTTGATGTATCGCAAGCTTTGCTATTATAGTTGGATCTTATGTTTCTCCTCCCCCTCTACTCTCTTGTAATGAATTGAGTTTCCCCTTTGAAGTAATCTTATCGGATTGAGTCTTTAAAGATTTGAGAACACTTGATGTATGTCTTGCCGTGGATATCTGTGGTGACAATGGGATATCACGTGATTCACTTGATGTATGTTTTGGTGATCAACTTGCGGGTTCCGCCCATGAACCTATGCATAGGGGTTGGCACACGTTTTCGTCGTGATTCTCCGGTAGAAACTTTGGGGCACTCTTTGAGGTCCTTTGTGTTGGTTGAATAGATGAATATGAGATTGTGTGATGCATATCGTATAATCATACCCACGGATACTTGAGGTGACATTGGAGTATCTAGGTGACATTAGGGTTTTGGTTGATTTGCATCTTAAGGTGTTATTCTAGTACGAACTCTAGGGCTATTTGTGACACTTATAGGAATAGCCCAACGGATTGATTGGAAAGAATAACTTTGAGGTCGTTTCGTACCCTACCATAATCTCTTCGTTCGTTCTCCGCTATTAGTGACTTTTGAGTGACTCTTTATTGCATGTTGAGGGAAAGTTATGTGATCCAATTATGTTATTATTGTTGAGGGAACTTGCACTAGCGAAAGTATGAACCCTAGGCCTTGTTACTATCATTGCAATACTGTTTACGCTCACTTTTACCATTAGTTACCTTGTTGTTTTTATAATTTCAGATTACAAATACTATTATCTACTAACCATATACCACTTGTATCACCATCTCTTCGCCGAACTAGTGCACCTATACAATTTACCATTGTATTGGGTGTGTTGGGGACACAAGAGACTCTTTGTTATTTGGTTGCAGGGTTGCTTGAGAGAGACCATCTTCATCCTACGCCTCCTACGGATTGATAAACCTTAGGTCATCCACTTGAGGGAAATTTGCTACTATCCTACAAACCTCTGCACTTGGAGGCCCAACAACGTCTACAAGAAGAAGGTTGTGTAGTAGACATCAAGCTCTTTTCTGGCGCCGTTGCCGGGGAGGTGAGTGCTTGAAGGTATATCTTTAGATCTTGCAATCGAGTCTTTTAGTTTCTTGTTTTATCACTAGTTTAGTTTATAAAAACTATAAAAAAATGGAATTAAGTTTGTCTCATACGCTTCACCTTTTTAATATCTTTCGTGAGTATGATGGAAAGGATAATTGTGCTCAAGTGCTAGAAGAAGAAATCTATAAAATGTTTGGCATTAAATATTTGAATGATGAGCATGATTGCAATGTTTTTAGTATGAGTTCCTTGAATATCCATGATGCTAATGATGATTGCACTAGTTATGATGAAAATAACTCCTATAAACATGTCAATTTATGTGGAGTAGACTAGATTTGCAAGTACACACCAAATAGGGAAGATAGATATTGCAAGAGGCATAAGTACTTGAAACCAAATCGTTGCAAGAAAGCCTAGATGAATGTGCTGAAAGATTCGATATTTTTCGTGCCCCTTGTGAACTTTGCTATGAACATGGTCATTTAAAGCTCCAATATTATTTGTTTCATGATCAAGTCATGTACAAACATTGTGATAATTTGATTACCCTTGAGCATCATAAAGACCTTAGCCTTCTTTTGGGTTATGAAGAAATGAAACGTATAACTGAGGGTATTCCAAAGTTTAATCTTGATAGAGTTCTTGATTTTGATCTAGAGAAAATTTATATGTATTGTGCGGTGAATTGCATTGATAATCCTTATATTTCCAGCTACATAAAGAAAAGAAAACAATTAGAAGATGAAGAGAATACTAATGAAAGGGAAGAGACTTCACAATATCCTCCTATTATTTCTTATGATGAATAAGGCAACGAGGAGGAGCCTCCTATTCAACCAATCTCATTAATAAGGAGCTCCAAAAAGAGGATTGAACCCACACATGATGTGGTGAAGAAGAAGAAAAGAAAAAGGAAGAGAGGTAAAAAGGTATCTCTCCCAAATAAAGTTGCTCCTATTACTATTGTGCCTCATGAAAATATAATTGTGGAAGATAATGATACTTCTTATGATCTTGAAAATCTTTTTGGCACTTGCTTGGAAGAATATAACAATTGCTATACTATCAGTGCTATCTATACTATTAGTGATGAGAGTGATTATGCTTATGATACGAAAAGTCCCAAGCTTGGGGATGCTACGCTTAATGAAGATTATATTTTTAGTCTCCCAAGTTTTGATATGCAAATTCATAATGATAATAACATGCCTCCTACTTATGATAATTATTGTGATGATACATATGCTATAAAAAGTAGTGAGGATTATATTTATAAAACTTGTTATGATTATGGTTACCCCTTTTCTGAACATTACTCTTTTAATGTGGAAACAATTTATAATATTCAAGTCTCTTATGATACTCCCACAATCCCGAAAGAGAAGAATTTTGCTTATGTGGAGAGTAGTAAATTTTCTATGCTTGTAGATCATGAAAAGAATGCTTTAGGTGCTGGTTATATTGTTGAATTCAGTCATGATGCTACTGAAAATTATTATGAGGGAGGAATATATGCTTGTAGGAATTGCAATAATATCAAGTTTCCTCTCTATGTGCTTAAAGTTTTGAAGTTGTGCTTGTTTTACCTTCCTATGCAAGTTGATTATTGTTCCCGTAAGTTGTTTGCTCACAAAATCCCTATGCATAGGAAGTATGTTAGACTTAAATGTGCTATTCATATTCTTCATGATGCTCTCTTTATGTTTCAATTCTTATCCTTTATGTGAGCATCATTGAAATCATCATGCCTAGCTAGGGGCGTTAAACGATAGCGCTTGTTGGGAGGCAACCCAATTTTATTTTAGCTCCTTGATTTTTGTTCCTGTTTAATAATAAATAATCCATCTAGCCTCTGTTTATATGTGGTTTTATGCTTTTAATTAGTATTTGTGCCAAGTAGAATCTTTGGGAAGACTTTGGGAAAGTCTTGTTGATCATGCTGTCAAAAACAGAAACTTTAGCGCTCACGAGAATTGCTGACATTTTTATTTGGAGAGTGATATTTAGTTAAATTTTTTTCATATGATTAATAGATAAATTACTCAGGTCCAGCAATTTATTTGAGAATTTTATGAGTTCCAGAAGTATACGTTTGATCTAGATTACTACAGACTGTTCTGTTTTTGACAGATTCTGTTTTTCGTGTATTGTTTACTTATTTTGATGAATCTATGGCTAGTAAAATAGTTTATAAACCATAGAGAAGTTGGAATAAAGTAGTTTTAACACCAATATAAATAAAGAATGAGTTCATTACAGTACCTTGAAGTGGTGATTTACTTTCTTATACTAACGGAGCTTACGAGTTTTCTGTTAAGTTTTGTGTTGTGAAGTTTTCAAGTTTTGGGTAAGGATTTGATGGACTATGGAATAAGGAGTGGCAAGAGCCTAAGATTGGGGATGCCCAAGGCACCCCAAGGTAATATTCAAGGACAACCAAGAGCCTAAGCTTGGGGATGCCCCGGAAGGCATCCCCTCTTTCGTCTTCGTTCATCTGTAACTTTACTTGGAGCTATATTTTTATTCGCCACATGATATGTGTTTTTCTTGGAGCGTCAATTTATTTTGTTAGGATTTTCTTGATGTTATTTAGAACATTGTCTTGCATCTTTTATTTCAATAAAAGTGGCATTTATAGCCTTTACTATGCCTATGTTACAAGTATACATGTTGTTGTTTGAAAACAGAAAGTTTACCGCTGTTCCAATAATTCCCTAGAAAATTCAGAATGTGATAAAATGTTGAAACCTTTTGCATATTAAGCTATGATAAATTTAATACAGTGGGAATTTTCTTTCATGATTTTTGGATCTAGGGAAGTCTGGATGTTGCTGCATTCTTTACAGATTATCTTGTTTAGGCAGATTGCTGTTATGTTTGCATTGTTTGCATATGTTTGCTTCTTTAGTGATTCTATTTGAGGATAGGACTATTAAATATGCAGAGGCATTTAGTATGAAATATTGAATAATAATTTTAGTGATTTGCTACAGTAGAGTATGATAAGGTTTTGGCAATGGTTTATACTAACTTATCTCACGAGTCCTTGTTGAGTTTTGTGTGGATGAAGCTTTTGAGATTTAGGGAGACCGTGATATGAGAGGAATTAAGGAGACACAAAAGCTCAAGATTGGGGATGCCCAAGGCACCCCAAGATAATACTTCAAGAAGTCTCAAGCGTCTAAGCTTGGGGATGCCCCGGTTGGCATCCCACCTTTCTTCTTCAACAACTATCGGTTAGTTTCAGTTGATCCTAAGTTTTTGCTTCTTCACATGATGTTTGCCATTCTTACAATGTAATTTTATTTTGCTTTGCTTTATGTTCGAATAAAGTATCAAGATCTGAAATTCTAAAATGTTAGAGGGTCTTCACATAGTTGCATAATTATTCGACTACTCATTGATCTTCACTTATATCTTTCGGAGTAGTTTGTCATTTGCTCTAGTGCTTCACTTATACCTTTTAGAGCATGGTGGTAGTTTTATTTTGAAGAAATAGATGAACTCTCATGCTTCACTTAGATTATTTTGAGAGTCTTAAATAGCATGGTAATTTGTTTAAAATCCTAATATGCTAGGTATTCAAGAATAATAAAATTCTCTTATGAGTGTGTTGAATACTAAGAGAAGTTTGATACTTGATGATTGTTTTGAGATATGAGGATGGTAATATTAGAGTCATGCTAGATGAGTAGTTGTGAATTTGAGAAATGCTTGTGTTGAAGTTTGTGATTCCCATAGCATACACGTATGGCGAACCGTTATGTGATGAAGTCGGAGCATGATTTATTTATTGATTGCCTTCCTTATGAGTGGCGGTCGGGGACGAGCGATGGTCTTTTCCTACCAATCTATCCCCCTAGGAGCATGCGCATAATACTTTGTTTCGATAAATAATAGATTTTTGCAATAAGTATGTGAGTTCTTTACGACTAATGTTGAGTCCATGGATTATACGCACTCTCACCCTTCCACCATTGCTAGCCTCTCTAGTACCGCGCAACTTTCACTGGTACCATAAACCCACCATATACCTTCCTCAAAACAGCCACCATACCTACCTATTATGGCATTTCCATAGCCATTCCGAGATATATTACCATGCAACTTTCCACCGTTCCGTTTATTATGACACCCTTCATCATTGTCATATTGCTTGCATGATCATGTAGTTGACATCGTATTTGTGGCAAAGCCACCGTTCATAATTCTTTCATACATGTCACTCATGCATCATTGCACATCCCGGTACACCGCCGGAGGCATTCATATAGAGTCTTATCTTGTTCTAAGTATCGAGTTGTAATTCTTGAGTTGTAAGAAAATAAAAGTGTGATGATCATCATCATTAGAGCATTGTCCCAGTGAGGAAAGGATGATGGAGACTATGATTCCCCCATAAGTCGGGATGAGACTCCGGACGAAAATAAATAAATAAAAGAAGCCAAAGAAGCCCAAATAAAAAAAGAAAAGAGGCCATAAGAAAAGATAAGGCCCAAAAAATGAGAGAAAAAGAGAGAAGGGGCAATGCTACTATCCTTTTACCACACTTGTGCTTCAAAGTAGCACCATGATCTTCATGATAGAGAGTCTCCTATGTTGTCACTTTCATATCCTAGTGGGAATCTTTAATTATAGAACTTGGCTTGTATGTTCCAATGATGGGCTTCCTCAAAATTCCCTAGGTCTTCGTGAGCAAGCGAGTTGGATGCACACCCACTAGTTTCTTTTGTTGAGCTTTCATACATTTATAGCTCTAGTGCATCCGTTGCATGGCAATCCCTACTCACTCACATTGATATCTATTGATGGGCATCTCCATAGCCCGTTGATACGCCTAGTCGATGTGAGACTATCTTCTCCCTTTTTGTCTTCTCCACAACCACCATTCTATTCCACCTATAGTGCTATGTCCATGGCTCACGCTCATGTATTGCATGAAGATTGAAAAAGTTTGAGAACATTAAAACTATGAAACAATTGCTTGGCTTGTCATCGGGGTTGTGCATGATTTAAATATTTTGTGTGGTGAAGATGGAGCATAGCCAGACTATATGATTTTGTAGGGATAGCTTTCTTTGGCCATGTTATTTTGAGAAGACATAATTGCTTAGTTAGTATGCTTGAAGTATTATTATTTCTATGTCAATATGAACTTTTGTCTTGAATCTTATGGATCTGAATATTCATATCACAAGTAAGAAGAATTACATTGAAATTATGCCAACTAGCATTCCACATCAAAAATTATCTTTTTATCATTTACCTACTCAAGGACGAGCAGGAATTAAGCTTGGGGATGTTGATATGTCTCCAACGTATCTATAATTTTTGATTGCGCCATGCTATATTATCTACTATTTTGGGCAATGTTGGGCTTTATTTTCCACTTTTATATTATTTTTGGGACTAACCTATTAACCGGAGGCCCAGCCCAGATTTGTTGTTTTATGCCTATTTTAGTGTTTCGAGGAAAATGAATATCAAACGGAGTCAAAACGGAACGAAATCAACTGGAGAAGTTATTTTTTGAAGGAAATCTACCGGATAGACTTGGACCCTATGTCAGAAGATGAAGGAGGTGCTCACGAGGGTAGGGGGCGCGCCCCCTGCCTCGTGGCCCCCCCTTCGGTCCACCGACGTACCCCTTGTACCCATATATACCTACGTATCGTAAAACTTCCAGAACGGAGATTAGATCGGGAGTTCCGCCGCCAGAAGCCTCCGTAGCCACTGAAAGCCAATCTAGACCCGTTCCGGCACCTTGTCGAAGGGGGCAATCCCTCTCCGGTGGCCATCTTCATCATCCCGGTGCTCTCCATGACGAGGAGGGAGTAGTTCTCCCTCGGGGCTGAGGGTATGTACCAGTAGCTATGTGTTTGATCTCTCTCTCTCGTGTTCTTGATTTGGCACGATCTTGATGTATCGCGAGCTTTGCTATTATAGTTGGATATTATGTTTCTCCTCCCCCTTTACTCTCTTGTAATGAATTGAGTTTCCCCTTTGAAGTAATCTTATCGGATCGAGTCTTTAAATATTTGAGAACACTTGATGTATGTCTTGCCGTGGATATCTGTGGTGACAATGGGATATCACGTGATTCACTTGATGTATGTTTTGGTGATCAACTTGCGGGTTCCGCCCATCAACCTATGCATAGGGGTTGGCACACGTTTTCATCGTGATTCTCCGGTAGAAACTTTGGGGCACTCTTTGAGGTCCTTTGTGTTGGTTGAATAGATGAATCTGAGATTGTGTGATGCATATCGTATAATCATACCCATGGATACTTGAAGTGACATTGGAGTATCTAGGTGACATTAGGGTTTTGGTTGATTTGTGTCTTAAGGTGTTATTCTAGTACAAACTCTAGGGCTGTTTGTGACACTTATAGGAATAGCCCAACGGATTGATTGGAAAGAATAACTTTGAGGTGGTTTCATACCCTACCATAATCTCTTCATTCGTTCTCCGCTATTAGTGACTTTGGAGTGACTCTTTGTTGCATGTTGAGGAAAAGTTATGTGATCCAATTATGTTATTATTGTTGAGGGAACTTGCACTAGCAAAAGTATGAACCCTAGGCCTTGTTTACTATCATTGCAATACCGTTTACGCTCAATTTTACCATTAGTTACCTTGCTGTTTTTATAATTTCAGATTACAAATACTATTATCTACTATCCATATACCACTTGTATCACCATCTCTTCGCCGAACTAGTGCACCTATACAATTTACCGTTGTATTGGGTGTGTTGGGGACACAAGAGACTCTTTGTTATTTGGTTGCAGGGTTGCTTGAGAGAGACCATCTTCATCCTACGCCTCCTACGGATTGATAAACCTTAGGTCATCCACTTGAGAGAAATTTGCTACTGTCCTACAAACCTCTGCACTTGGAGGCCCAACAACGTCTACAAGAAGAAGGTTGCGTAGTAAACATCAGTAACTCACTCAGATATGCAAAGACCAATAGTCAGCATGACGATTTTGTAGTGGGCAGGCATTAGGGCATTGATGCTCCATCGTGTAACATAAGGGGTGAGGGGGTGGCACACTCTATATAAGCCACCCCCCACCACTAGACTAGGGGGGCTTTTTTCTTCCATCTCTCTCTCTTTTTCACCATTAGTCTCAGGACTACGGGGATCCGTTCTCCTCTCATTGTAATCTCCGGATACATAGTAAGATAAAATAAAGCCTCTTCGGAGCACGAGACGTAGGGTTGTTATCTCCACCGTGAGAGGCCCGAACTCGCTAAAACCACCGTGTCACCCATATGCATCTTGATAGATCATGCTCCTTTATCCTACCCCTCTCTTATTGTTGGAATCGTTACCACGACAGTTGGCGCCCACCTTGGGGCATGGCGTCTATTGAGCCATGATGTGGATGGTTATTTCTTCAATCACGTTGCGCTTCTGCACCGTTCACTCGTCATCTTCGATCTCGTCTGCGAACACCGTCGCCGCTCTCTCGCGCATGGCCGACGCACATGCAGACGAGTGGGCGAGGAGATCGGACCCGTCCGACCATTGGAGCGATGAAGTGCTACGCCGTGCTCGACCGGCCCTGCGCCGCACTTGCTGGCCCATCGCCATGCTCGCCCGCCTTGTGGTGCGCTCTGTGGCCCTGCGCCATAGGTGCCACTAAGCGGCACGCTCGCCGGCCCTTGCCTACATCACCGGTAGCACATGCTACCCTGCCACATGCGTCTCCTTCGTCTGCATCATCTGCATTGGAGAGTACGTACCCCACAATCCATATTGCATAACGTGAGCTTCATAATTCTTCGTGTAGTGTGTTGGTCGTTTCGTTGAGGTGATCGCCTCATTAAGCGACCAATTAGGTATGGATTTCCTCCAACGCCAGTTACTCCATGGAGTGAGTGCCTAATTACGGCTGCCAATTAATGGTCATCGCACGGTGCTCCACCTCCTCTTTTCTTCGGCACAGGGTGCGCTCTCTCTTTCTGCATACACAGACTCTTTGCGTGCCCTGTTATGGGTAATTACCGCTAGATGCGTCCGTACCAGAAAGTTATGTCGCGCATGCACGTATCTTTGCATGCTCCACCCGGGTTGACCCAGGCACGCTTCCATGCACTCCCGTTTGGTATTGTTGGTGCATGCATGCACTCAATTGGCAAACTCACTTGACCCAAGTGCAATTCATGGGCGAGTTACCATTTCGTCAAGCTAATCACCTCATTAAGCGGCCAATTAGGTGAGTATTTTTAAGCACCAATTACCTATTTACTGCAGCCAAAACTTCCGCGGTTCCTGCGCCGGTTAATTGTGCATGCATGCATAACCATCCCTGGTCTTTAATCCTTGCAAAATAGCAATCCGTGCAGGGACACTTTAGTCCAGCAAAACAATATTCGTGGATATACTTGCTACTAACGTGCAGGGTCACTCGCCCGTCGTGGACCCCGGATAGCAGTTCACTTGAATGAATGTTTCGTTTTGAGCGACTAACACGAAGACGTGCAGATAAGTTTTTTATATTCGTATATAACTAGAGATTCATGTTTATACTCCCACTCGAACTACTGATCTGCAGGCTAACTCTTTACATCCAGACAACAAACGTGCAGTGACTCGGCCACCCGCGTGTTGTCATCAGTCGGATGTCACCTAGTCGGACGCGTCTACACTAATCTTTCGTCCCGCGCATAGCCACCCGGCTGTCCCGCGCATCGTCACTTCGTGGGACGCATCTACTTCACACGCATGCCCCACATATCTTTACTTCACGGGACACGTCTACTTCACTCGGCTGCCCTGCGCGTCGTCGCTCAGTTGGGCGCGTCTTCATCAACCTATCCGTTTGACCGCCCCGCGCGTCGCCGCTGAGATGGACACATCTTCATCAACTTGCCAGACTCCGACGCTCCGTAAATCGTCACTCTGCGGGACGCGACCACTCGACCACGCGACCACTCGACTCCGACGCTCCACGCATCGTCAATCCGCGGGACCGCGCATCGTCACTCTGCGGGTCGCGACCACTCGACTCCGGCGTTCCGCGCATCGTCACTCCGCGGGACGCTACCATTCGACACATCTTCATCAACTTGCCATCGGTTGGTCACCTCATAACCATCCGGCCGCCCCGCGCGTCGCCATCGGTTGGTCACCTCATAACCATTCGGCCGCTCCGCTCATCAC